>NC_090187.1:39383493-39983493 GCF_024679245.1 Pseudorasbora parva
ATCGATTGACATCACTTAATATATATATATATTATATATTATATATATATATATATATATATATATATATATATATATATATATATATATATATATTAATGTGACTTTAATGTATTAATGTAACACTCATGTCTGTGTTATTGTGGTGTTCTGGGAAAAACACCACATCTTTGTTGCATAAATTTAATGCAGTTTTATACGTTTTCTGTTTTATATATAAAGTTAATAGATTAATTACATTTTTTTTATATTGGTATTATATTGATTTCAGTGATACTGTCCTTCGTAAAATATGCCATCAAAAACATATTTAAAACTGTCTTTATGTTGTTTCTGCATTAATTTAGATTAAATGTAAAATTATCACAATATTAAAATATATTAAAATTTAATTAAATAGGAAATGTGCAATTAACTAGTTATTTTTTTTTAATCGATTGACAGCACTAATTATACAGTATCATGACATACAGTTTTTGCCCTAACTCTTTGATGTAGAATATTATACAGCATAATTTAACAATAAATAAATAAATATTCCTACCAAAATAGGCAAAACCCCCTAGCCTAGAAATCTAGACGCACCCTAGCGGCAGCAAATCTAATCTGCCGCGAGTGTCGTCTAGCAACTCTCAATACCCTTGAGCTGTAAAAGCCAAACTCTGGACGGGCCAATCACATCGTGTTTTGGTGGGTGGGGCCATAATGACAACGGACGAGTTGCGCTTGCGTGCTTCTACTAAACACAGAAGCTGGTGAACGGCGGTCTTTTGAATCAGCTTTGACCGCGACTCTGGAAGACTTGGAGTTAAGTTTTTCTCTAAAAAAAGAACGGCACTGAAGTCATTCTTAAAAGTTTTGCCGGACGGACACGGTGAATGTTTAATCTATCAACAAGCTCTGTTTCACCTTCGTTGCTCTGGTTGGTGTAGCGCTATCCTATCACGTGCAGAGGGAGTTTGAAAGACAACCGTTTATCCGCCCCTCGGATTGAGCCGTCAATGGTGAGCTTCCAGACCAAACACCTTGATGTGGGTCTGGCTTGTCAGGCTACAAACCCCTCCCCCGAATCACAATGTCTTTTGTTTGTCCCTGTAAAAACTGCAACAATGTTCATTGAAAACAAATAAAGAATTTAAATTGTGGAAAACAATTAATATTCAACATTATTACTGATCTTCCTGCACTGAGACTGAGCTGGATGATGACATCACTGTTCTCTCCAGAGCTACTGTATAGATAAATGAACGATGAATGATGTTTGCTAAGGAAATGAATCAACACAACTTACTTAAGCTGGACAGTGACACTATTTTCTTCTAGAAACAAACTTTGTTGCATTATTTTCCTTTTATCAGCTGCTTCGAAACAATGCATACTGTAAAAAACGCTATATAAATAAAGTTGATTTGACAAATAGTATTTCCCTTCGGGACGTTTACAAGCACAAGAAATGTTTAAATAGAGAAAATGAAATAGGAAAACTAGAAGTGTTGCATTGATCATTGAAAAAAATTGAAAAGAGTGAAATAGTTAGGTTTGGTCCTGTATGCCCAGTGTTTATGATGTAACCCCCCGTTCGTCACGGAGTAACAGACCTCCCATAATCTGCCGGATTTCACGGACTCCTGTACAGCCAGTGCTTAGCAGCCAGCCATCCATGCTGCTTTACTAAACTGCTTGATTTACAAGCACCCGAGGGGCAGTTTTGGAGACCAAAGCGTACATTATTAATGGATGTGTAGTGTTGACATCATGCCAGAATCCATACAACACTTTCCTGCTTATGGAGCAATTCCAATACTATGATAATAAACTGTAAAGGGGACACATGCATTTCCTAAATAGATCCTCTGAAGTCGGTCCTAATGATTTTACTACAGACTTGTCAGGCATCGAGTGATGCTGATGTACAGGCAGAATTTGCTTTTATTGTATTTTTCTTGCTGAAGCTGTCATTCTGTAGAACATCTTTTGTGTTTCATAGAAAAGACTTTTGGTAAATATAATGACAGACTTTGCTCCCACTTTATATTAAGTGTCTTGTACTGACATTGTTTGATAAAATGCTGTCATTGTGTGTGTATTTTAATTTTTTACCTAATCGGAATGGTACGAAACTTGGTAAAGGTTTTGGCACTTGCTGTGTGAACACCAAACACATCTTGGATGTGATTTGAAAAGGTAAAATGGTCCTGGGAAAATTTTTTACAATGGAAGCGTTTGTTATTGGGTTGCAGTAAACTCTTACTGGAAGCTCATCTTTTGAGATATCAAGCTCAAAGTTGGAACACAACTTGTTTAGATTTATGGCTTTTGTTTTCTTGCTGCTTTAGAATAAAACTTTTTTCACGTCAGTAATAATCTGTCATGTGTCTTCTTTGAAAAGAGATCAAACTTAAGTGTGCTCTAAAGCTTTCAATATTTACAAGAGTTTAAAATGGAAATTTCATTTTCAGGCCCATGCTCAAAAGTGAATAAATTAATTATAACTACAGGTACCATAACGATATAAATATAACTTAGGTACCATCAAATCCTCTTAAAATATAAAACATTATCAAACTAAAATATAGTATATTCCTTTCATTGAAATAAAAATAAATAAATGCTCGTTCATTTTTGACTAACACGTGAAGAGCACCAGAGGGTTAAACTACCCTTCCCACACCACCAAACCTGTCCCTAACCTTAGCCATATCCCACATTAATATCAGCAAAAGTGTTCTGCAATACAACATGAACACAATAATAAGTACACTGACTGTATACAAAGTAAGAATTATTTTTACTTAAGTGCACAGTAGGACGTAGTTCACTATAAAATGAAAATTAGAAATGTACTCACCCTCAAGCCATCCTAGGTGTATATGACTTTCTTCTTTCTGAAGAACACGATCAGAGTTGTATTAATAAATATCCTGACACTTCCCAGCTTTATAATGGCAGTGACGGGTCCATTGAGTTTCAAACTCAAAACGATTTCAAAACGCTTCCTCTCACAGTTCAAAACGCTTACGATACGTCACACATCTCACCAGTTACACTTTTTTTATAAGTTGAATACGGAAGTTTGTAAGTTGAATACAGAAGGCGTTCTGGGGGAAGGTACGGTATTTTACTTTATTAAGTTTTAAATAGGAATATTTTTCTAACAAATCCCAATCGATTAGCTTCAGAAAGCCTTTATTACCGGAGCCGTGTGGACAACATTTATGATGGATGGATGCACTTTTTGAGCTTCAAACTCAATGGACCCCATCACTGCCATTATAAATATGGAAGCTTCAGGATATTTATGAATATTACTCTAATTGTGTTCATCAGAAAAAATAAAGTCATATACACCTATGGCTTGAGGGTGAGTAGACTAAATCTTGGGAAAATTTTCATTTTAAAGTGAACATTCCTATAAAAGTACAATATTCCTTTACACCAAAATATCCCTCAGGACGTTCCAAAAACACCCAAACACATTTGGGATTGCTCTTAGAGAGAAAAGTAGCAGCTCGTTTAAAATACACAAAGCCATTTACATAAACAGCCCAGATTCCAGTGTTCTGATTTATGGGAATGCAACACATCAAAAATAGCAAAACAAGCCCAAAACAATCTGCTGTAAGACTCTTTAGAATCAAACGAGCATTGCAGCACTTAGAAGTAGCCTAACATGCCGGTTTTTAGGGGGGATGCTGCTGCTGGCACCTGCTATTAAACCCCACTGCGCACGCTTCTCCCAGCCTGCAACAAAAGGTCTGCTGATGGCTGTTTTTCGGCAGCACAGGTGCTGCGGCTGCTGAGACTGACCTGAATGGTGCAGGTATACTCCGTATCATCCAGCAGCCTGACCGTACACATGTATTCTCGCTCCAGGTTTCTGACGCTGGCACTCATCAGCCGACTCAACATCTTCTCAACGCACGATCGCTGGTCTGCGTCCGGGGACCAGAACAAAAAGCTCAAGCAATGTCACATCGACCAAACTCTCCGGTCGCCCAGGTAAAACGTGCTAACCGAAGCCGACAGCATCTTTATCCGATGACATGAACGCCGCGGTTGTTCGGGTGTGTGTTTTATTTCTTGTTATTGCGAACAGGTTCCTCCAGCACGCATCCAGGTCCAGATTAAGTCGCTGTGGTTACGAGCAGACAGTAGCAGCCCGTCTGTTGACCATTCACCGCTTGATATTTGAGCAAGGGGGCGGGACCAAAGAAGCTGATTGACAATCCTTCTAGCCAGTGGTAAAGCTCTCGAAATAAGGAATCCTTTGAAAGGGACAATGAAAGATTGGGGTGCTGCTGCTGCGTATGTGGAGGTCATTGTTGTCCAATAAGATGCTGGACAACGGTAGTAGTGAGGTTATAAGAAAATGCTCCTTGCTCGGGTTTATTTCCTGCAGCAATAATTTGTAACACTTTATTTGAACGCGTCCTTGTTACACATATTTACTATAGTAATAACTATTAATTAGGCATAATTATTTAAAACTAACCATTAACAAACACTAATACCCTGACCTAATAGTAAGTAGCCTTCACATAGTTAATTATTATCACTCAGTACTTAAATGTATTAACAGGGATCATTTTCTTCTTTATTTGGGAGTTATGACTCTAGTATCCATATCATAAAAGTTTTTTTTTTACACAGTATAGCACAAGATGTTTCTGCCTACACACATATACAAATATATAAATTGAATATACTTTTACTTATACAAAAATATATAAATTGAATTTTTATTAACTTAATATATATATACTGTGTTTGTTCTAGATTCCTATATAACAATTTAGAAAACTATATTGTGAAAATGTTGTATTTTAAAATTTTGTTTGTCATAACCATTTCAAAATGCAAACATTTCTCACATTTTATCAATCAAAACAAAATATACACTGAAAACATATAGCCTACTTCATAAAGCAACAGAAACTTGTTTATTTTAAAATATGTTTATTAACGTGACTAAGTACAAGTGTCTCTTGTATGTGTTCCTGTGGTATTGAATAACAAAAGCCCAAATATAAAGAGATCATCTTTGGTGAATAAACTTAATCTATAATTTTATGCATTCTGTTTCTTTTGTTTAATGCAACCTACAATAACATCACTTAATATGATTTAATTGGTGTAACTGAAAATAAAAATGAATGTTTAACGTAAATACTTCCTCTATCCCATCACCATATTTTCATTAAGATTACAGAAATATGACTGTATTTTTATGCAAGTTCTACAAATGAATTAATATTTAATGATTTTAATATCAGTCCCTAGACAGCATTTGAATATGAAAATTAATCACAGGGAAACTCCAGAAGTAGCATGTTATCGGTTATTTGAGAATATTACACTTGATTTGAATGACAAAAATGATGTATAAATATTTCTACATTAGCATGAGAACTTCTTCCTTCTATTGCGCTCTCTCTCTCTCAAACACACAGACGCACACACGCACACACACACACACACACATTATCATCACAATTCATAATTAGTAAGCAAAAAGTAAACAATTAATGTAAGAAAATCCTTTGTTGCATCAAAACAAAGCCTTACTGTGTGTTTGTAAAAGAAGGAACGTCACATAGTGAATTCATTAGAGTCATTTTCATCATTCTCCTCCGGTTCGTTGCTGCTCATGGAGGTGGATTTGGCAGAGCTCTGTAAGCGGTTCTCAGCCTTGCGTGTGTGGGGCCGACCAGCTCCAGGATGGTTCTGATGATGAGGCGGTCTTATGTTGTGGTCCACAGAATGGACAAACGCTTCTTGTCTCCTGTCCACTGGCTTCATCTGATTGAGCTTGCAGGAGGCGATGAGAGGCCTGCCTATGTCCAGCTCTTTGCTCTCAATGAGACGTTCTTTAGTTTGTTTCTGGGTGTAGTGCAATTTCACCTTAATCACCAGAGATCCCTAAGAAGTTTCAGAGAACTTTGAATAAATAGCATTTCTTAAATAGCTGTAGACACTATTTTTGACATCCAGACTTAATGCATTATTCTACATCAGTGGTTTTAACATCAACGATATCCCTACAACAAAACATTGATATATTATATTATATTATATTATATTATATTATATTGTATTGTATTGTATTGTATTGTATTGTATTGTATTGTATTACATTATAATGTTAACACTTTACAACAAGGTTTCATTTGTTAACTACATAAGTTAACATTTTTAATCTTAGTTCATGTAAATTTGTACATTTACTAATATTTTTTTAAAATCAAAAGTTGTACCGTTAACAATGAACAATTATATTTTTATTAACTAACATTAACATTAAGGTCACCTAATGCTGTAAAAATATATTGCACATAGTTAGTTCATGCTAACTAATGCATTAATGTTAACAAATATGACCTTACTGTAAAGTCTTACATTATTTAATTTAATACAATATAATTTGATACAATATAATAATTGCTGGGCAATTGATTAAACGCGATTATTGCATCCAAAATAAAAGTTTGTATTTACATATTTTATATTATATATATATATATATATATATATATATATATATATATATATATATATATATATATATATATATATATATATATATACAGACACATTTAAAAATCACATGCATGTATAGATTTAAGAAAATTTTTATATTTATATCTAAAATATTTATATTTATATATAAGATAAATTATATATATACAGTATATACCGTACATACATACATTTCTTAAATATATACATAAAGGAGTGTTAGATTTATATAATATAATATAATATAATATAATATAATATAATATAATATAATATAATATAATATAATATAATATAAATCATTCAAGTCTTCATATGTTGCTTTCCAAACTTTGCACAATTCACTGGTAAATTGCATTTTATCATTTGCATATTACATGCTCTCCAGAACATAATATTCAGCAATATTATTGATTTCCTAATTTCATAATTCATAAACTTTACATAGTTGTTTAGCCAAATTGAATCAACACTGAATTGATTTCAGATGAACAATGACATATTGTCTTCTTAGAGCTGCTTTTCAGCAGAATTGAATTCTGTTTGCATCATTGATTAATTATTTTCCTGTTTATCACTGTAAAGCTGCTTTGAAATAATCTGAATTGTATAAAGCACTATGTGAATAAAAGTGACTCGACTTAATAAACCAATTGTGAACAATTTGGGTTTGTGATTAACCAGTGTTTTTAAAGTGAACATGTACATTTCAGCTCTCAATGTTTCTATACCACAATTGTCTCATTTCAAAGAGAATACTTCCTTAAATGTACCTGGAGTCTTTGAAGGCAGCATAATCTGAGGGTGCAGTCAGGAGTTTCACCAATGCTCACCAGCAGAGAGTCCATTTCTTCAGATCTGCCAAAAGCTGAGAAAATGTCTTGCATTTGCTAAAAACAAAAACATATCACCAAACTGTAAATTAAGGTGTTTTAAACTGTAATTAAACAAACAGGCTACACAGCCAGGTAAAGTGAACATCGAGCTGTTAATGTACCCAAGGAAGTATTAGGATTTCACCCCTAGAGGTCAGTAGACTCACAGTTTTGTTTTTAAGTCATCCTACTGTACTTTCTTTCTGCTAAACACCTGCAACACTAGTAAACTTTGCATTTGCAGAGTAGAGCAATAAAAATAACATCTATAATTATAAATCTATTGTTCTAATACAGCTATATATATATATATATATATATATATATATATATATATATATATATATATATATATATATATATATATATATATATATATATATATATATATATATATATATATATATATTAGTGCCACTGCATGATCCCCCATAATACAGTGATTAGTTTCGAGGAATTTAAGAGGCAAATTCAAATACAAAACACAATGAAATCCATTCTCTTTCCTTGTCTGGGCCCTCCCACCCGAACTCTCATATCCCCCTTCTTTATGTATGTGTGTGTGTGCGTTTGTCAGAAAAAGAGGACATGAAAAGCTGCGACTTACTGGTTGACTCTCAAGAATCAGAGTGCAGTCCTGGGCCACGGCGTTTGTGTTCCTCACTGTCCCGAACACAACCAGGACGTTGGAAAAAAGGGCAGAGAAGCAGAGATCCACCTGAACACCACAGCGCTGAAAGTCCAGAGACCTTCGGCCAGGAAGAACTGCAGGAAACATTACCAAACACATGAATACATGGCAATGTAAACAATATTCCTTTACTTCATTAAGAAAAATACACACAACACAGAGACCATAAAGTAGATTATAGGTATATTAAGTACAGCATAACTAGTGTGTGTGCCACTACAAAAGATATAGTGCTGCTATAATTATTTATGACTTCTGATTTGAAAAAAGTCATTGTCAGGTCATTGAATTATATAACATTATTATTTTTCTTTACAGAAATTAATATTTTTAAATTAATTAAATTGATAATTAACACTTTACAATAAGATCTCATTTGATAACATTAGTAAACGTATTAACTAACAATGGCCAATACATTTGTTACAGTGTATATTATTTTTAATTAATGTTAGTTAAAAATCCAGCTGTTCATGCTCAAAATAATAATAATGTCTCCAATTGAACATTTTCTAGTGACTGATCACATCTAAATTTTTCAGTTGGCCAAATTGAATTTCTGTGAATTATTGCAATTTAATTCACAGAAATTAAATTCGGCCAACTGGAAAAAAATTATGTGATCAGTCACTAGAAAATGTTCAATTGAGGACCTTAATTTTTGTTAAACTAATGTTAACAAATGCTTCATTTGATTTTAATAATGTATATTAGTAAATGTTGAAATTATTATTAACTAAGATTAATAAATGCTGTAGAAATACTGTTCATTCTAAGTTCATGTTGTTAACTAATGAAACCTAACTGTGAAGTGTTACCAATTCATCAAATGTGACAGTATGTCATCAAATTTCAAATAAATGTTGTTCTTTAGAACTTTCTATTCATCAAAGAACCTTGAAAGTATCCGAGTTTCCACAAAAATATTAACTCTAATGTATAATATAATATTAACAATAACTATATTAACTGTTTTCAACATACAAACAAAAAATGTTTCTTAAGCATCAAATCACCATATTAGAATGATTTCTGAAGGATCATGTGACACCGAAGACTGGAGTAATTTGCCATTACATGAATCAAGTACATTTTAACATAAAATTAGAAAAAAGTTATTTTAAATTGCAATAATATTTCACAAAATGAGTGTTTTACTGTATTATTGATCGAATAAATGCAGCCTTAGTGAGCATAGGAGATTTCTTTTAAAATATTTGAAAATTATATCGACCCCAAACTTTTGAACAGTAGCATACATACAGAGAAATATAAACATTAGAACATATATAACTCTCATCTGGTTAATATAGTAATATTGCATGTACATGCAAGCATGTTTAAAGGAGTCAGAATGCATGTCTCATGTTCTATTTACTTACTCAAATTAACAAAATGGGACTGTTCTCATATTTAAATGACAGCTGTCAAAGTTAAATAAAAACTGTCAGTCTACAGTGAAAAGTGGAATCCGTTTAAGTCAGCTCACTGGTGCCAATTTGTCTCTTTTAGGGAGGACATCCATTTCCTTTTAATGCAGACACATGGTTTATGAATGATCCCTCAGCGGTGATAACCATGAGTCATGCATCTCAATCTCACCCACAAAAGCAACCAAAAAGGAAGTCACAGTTTGTGAAATGGTTACGCGTGATGGAGCACTTTTGAGTGTAGGCACTGACACGGACGCTGATGCTGACTTCTTTTCCATTGCATTAAAAATCTGCTGTATCATCACTGATGTTGAATATAGCATTTAAAGTCTTCACATGAATCAAAAATGGAAATTTCCTTGATCTTTTGAAGTAAAAGAGATGTGTTATGTAAGAATAACGTAGCTTTTAGATCATCTGATTTATTACGCATATTGCAGTACAGTAGTGAAACCAGCCCACTGAATTTTCAAAGAGAGGGTGGAAAATTAAATGAGACCTTTAGTCACATTATATACTACTGTTTTTTTTTGTGTGTTTTTTTTAATGTATATCTTGTTTACCAAGGCAAAGTAATGGTGGTGAAAATTCAGCATTTGTATATTATATTATATTATATTATATTATATTATATTATATTATATTATATTATATTATATTATATTATATTATATTATATTATATTATATTATATTATATAGGTAACACTTTAGTATGGTAAACACATATTCACCATTAACGACAATATCTCAATAAACTCCTAATTTACTGCTTATTAATAGTAAGTAAGGTAGTTTTTGTAGCTACCTTATGAGTTTTTGTTTTAAGTTTAGGTATTGGGTAGGATTAAGGGATGCAGCTATATATATATATATATATATATATATATATATATATATATATATATATATATAACTATTGTTTTAAATTGTAATGATATTTCACAATATTACAAAGTTTACTTTGATCAAATAAATGCAGCCTTGGTTAGAAAAAGAGACTTCTTTCAAAAATGGCCTTAACACACTTTTGACTGGTAGTAGAGATATTCAGGTAGAAAATAAAGATGTGTCCGTTTAATGAAGGTTAGTTTGGTTTGCTTGTTTGTTTACACGATACATTGAATAAAGGGACCTCTGATGACAATATGAAGTTGCTTAAAAATATATCTAAATACCATTAGCCTGTTTCCAACAAGCATCCCGTCGACGGAGCTCCATGGTGTGTCCGGACGCTTGCACAGGATCGGTCAAGGCCCGTGGCTCTGCCAGAGTGTGCCTGATCTCTACTACCTGCCTTCCACGCACCAGTGGGTCCTTTCCCAAATCTGGAAGAACACAAAAGATTTCATTATAAATCACAGGACACTTCTTATAAGTGTCCCTTTTGCCATATGACCAGGGTTAACCAGTGTTGAAACATGATGCAAACATGACTTAGCAAATTGTTATACAAATGGGAAGTAAAAAATGAAGGAACTTGCTAAAAGTAATATAGCAGTTAACGACTGTTAAATTATCAGCATGCTTTGCTCTCAAATACGAAGAATGGATTAGGTGCTGATTTTAAGTGCAGAAACGCACTGTGATATTTTCTTCAGTACATTTTTTACTAAATGAGTAAAAAAATATGTGTATAATCATCTTTAATTTTCTTTATATTGCTATTTATTTTTATAGTTAATTTTTATTTTTTATTTAGGTCAAAAGTTTGGGGTCAGTAATTTTGTAACGGATGCATTATATTGATCAAAGGTTATAGTAAAGACATTTTTAATCTTACAAATTATTTTGTTTTCGAATAAATACTGTTCTTTGAGCTTTCTATTCATCAAAAAAACAAACAGAAAAACACTTACAGTTTCAACAACAATTTAGCAGCACAACTGTTTCAACATTATTATTAATTTTTATTATAAATAGTAATTATTATTAAAATAGAAAACATTTAATTTAAACTGCAGGAATATTTCACAATATAACTGTGTTGTTGTGTGATCAATAAGGTCACACTGAAATTACCTAAACAAGGAGCTACACTTTCATTACAGTTTTTATTAATCTTTGTTAACATTAGTTTATAAAGATTATTTTCATTGTTTTGTCATGTTAGTTCACAGCGCATTAATGTTAACTGAAGAAATACATTAATTTAGTAACCTGTTGGGTTATGCTTTATTTCAATGATCCCCTTTGCACATTCTGTTAACTGTATATAATGTTTTACCTTTCAAACTGCCTCTCATTACAAAAAAAAGTGTTGATTTTTGTTAGTTTAACTTAAAAAAAGTAAGTAACCTGGTTGCCTTAAAATTTTGAGTTTATTGAAAATAAAAATTTGAGTTGATACAATGAAGGAAATTTGTTTAATAAATAGAAACTCAAAATATTATTGTATCTGAACCACATTAAAAAATGTTCATTGTATTAACTCAAAATTTTAATGTCAATGAACTCAATTTTTTTTATATATATATATATATATATTTTTTAACAGTGTAGTAGAATAAGTTGACATTTACTTGTAAAGTTACTTATAGTCAACTGAATGTCTAGATAAGAGAGGACCATTGAAATAAAGTGTTTCCATAGATTGTACAACTTGTACTAAAGAAAAAAATATCTACTATATCAGTACAGAAACCAGTAGCCAGGAATATACTGTGAATCCACACTAAAACGCTTTACTAGTGCAGTGAGTTGATTCATGAATCATTGATTTATGATCGTTATTGACGCAGGAAGTGGTCTATTACTTGTGGGCATGATAAACACCGTGATAATGGCTATGGGACGGGGTGCGGACAGAGCAACGAGCATACGAGAGCAGTGGGGGTAAGTGGGGCACCCAGCAGCCGCCCCTGGGTTAAGCACTCTCAAATTTCCCCCACCTGAGCACAGCAGCCAGAGAATGAGGTCACATGCCTTGGCAGCTACAATATAAAAAGCCAAGAGCTGTTACCAAAGAGACCAATAAAACAACCAAATAAGCCCTCTGCAGGGAGCAAGGGGATTATCTCAACCATTAAAACATAAGTCTACGTTCACATCATGCCGTGGAGGGTACGGCTAAAGATCAAGGAAGGAAACCAATGTCTGGCATACAGAAGATGTCAACCAGTTGTTGCTCTCATAAGTGCTCCAAGTATAAATCCGCTAATGATCAAAAGCACTGAAAGACACCGTGACCTTATTCACACTACATGGGTGAAGTATGATGTAATATGACAATATCTCGTTATTACAGTGCTGTTTTGATGTTATTGATCAAACATCCTGGTTAGTTTATGATCTGAACTCCTAACCCTATGCCCTATGACTCATATCACTAAATCATCTCTTTTTGAAGTTTAATAATGACATTATCGTATCAAGATTCCAGTTTTATGGCCCTATGAAATCTATTTTATTTTTTCTCAAATTCTGTTTAATTTTATCCCAAATACTTTTTTTTCCAACTCATAATGACATGGATTACTATTGAAATGACCATATTTCACCCATGAAAACTCACCAAACAACAATAAATGAGACTTCACCATAGAAGAGTGCTGGGCTCAACAAGAGTTTTTAAATCCTAAACAATTATGAAATCGTGTTGCATCACGCACATACTGAGAATCTGCAGATTTTCATCTCTCAAATCTTAAACATCACTACATGATTTAAAAATTGTGGCTTAACAGACACTACAAGATTAAGATTATCATGGAGCAGATCACGTGATTTCACTTGGTCTCTCGTGATCTCATCAGGGAAGCGGATGTGAGCATATGTATGCATGTTTCAACAGCTAATGTTTACTAGCACTAGCATTATCTGGTATGATTAAAAACGAGGAGATTTCTCACCAGCTCTGTATGGTTGAAGTACGTTTTCAAAGACACGTTATACAAGTCCTGTTGTTGCCACATTTCCACAAACCGTTCCTCCATCTCCACTGTCCAACAGACCCATACAGCAGCTTGTTTCGTGGTTGACATTTTAAAAGTTCATTCACTTCTGTCTTCCGTCTCTCATTCGCTATTGTGGAAACACTGATTTACTAACAGCTTGTGCAACTGCAAACCCTCTTTTGTCGTTAAACTAAATTATTGTCAGGATTTACTAAAGACACACAGTGAAAAACTAGCGCTAAAAAGGTGTGGACAGTTATTTTTGAAGCTGACTTTTTTGCTTATGCATTTGTAAGAGTTTCCCTTTCAGATACAAAATTTATGGGAGGAGAGTATTTAAACAAATCATGCAAGGTGATTTACTAAGGTTTGCACTTTTCAATTTACTCAACATGAAAAACATTTTTCTAAAGCCAAGTGGCGTGTTCTCTGTACACATTTTGAGCTATCCGCGTGTATGTCTACACCATGTGATTTTTAATTTTAGATTGTTAAAGGGGTAAATGAAGGATAAATCAGCCTCTGACTCCAGCCTTAGCCTTAAAGATGCAGCAAACGACTCCGGAGAATCGCTGCTGAAATCAGCAGTAGGGGGCATGTCCACTCATGATGGGGGAGGAGAGAGAGTTAGCAAGAGGAAGATTTGAAGAAAGACTGTAGAAAGAGAGATGTCTGAGAGACATTGCAAAAGAAAACACTAGAAAAAGAAAGTTATGATCAGGCAAGAGAACTTGGCACTTGTCCTAGCACTTGCCAAGGACATGGGGTTTGATGGGAGGGGTTTCTGCCTGAATTACTCTCAAATCTTATGATTTAAGTAAGAATTTGATAATTCTAGAGTTGAATCTGTAACAGACACAGGGGAGTTTACGTGACATCGACAGACTGCAAGACACACACAAATACACATATGCCTAACTTTTTTTGTTGTCTAACTAGTTTTTGTTGTAGATGGCTATTGCTGCGCGTTTAGCTAGAATGCCATACAAAACCAACCCATTGGGCCACTGAATCTGAATTAACGACAACAGCTGGGGCAACAGCCTTAGTCCTAATGGGTTATCCTAGCTATCAAAATCCAGTGTTCGGCATTTTGCGTACGTTAGTTTTTGTTGTAGATGTCTATTTATAAAAAAAAAAAAAAAAAAAAAAATTTGTGTATTGTGCTAATTAATTGAGATTTCTTACAGCTCTTACAGGTTGTTGGCCTTGTCTGTTTCATTGCTTCTATTACTCTCCCCTTTTTTGTAAGTCGCTTTGGATAAAAGCGTCTGCTAAATGATTTAATGTAAATGTTAAATGTAAACTTAATTGTTTGTGCATCTTGGAGTAAGGGGCATGTTTATTTGGGTTGATTTCAAATATCAACAGTGTTTCTTAGAAATCTCTTACTGCAACTTTACGATTTGGAACAGAAGAATACTGGTAGAAGCACTCACCCTCAGAGACCTGCTCCAAGACACGGGTCACCCTCTCTGGCTGTAAGACATGTTTGTTCAGGTACTTGGTGAAGATCCCTGTGCTCTTGCCACCATCCTGGACCTCGAAAGCCTCAGCATCTTCACTCCTGTAGGAGCAAACAGTATGAGTACACAAGAAAAACACAATCATCTTTGTTTTTAATGTTTGGATTAAGATTTAGAAGATCTGTCACTAAGTTATGACAGTACTTACGTGGCGTATCCATACACAGTGTTTCCCAGAGGAGCCAAAGGCTTAATTTCAGAGGGTGGACCTTTTTGTTTGTACCTGGAGGATACAAAATAACAAAACAAAAAAATGTTTACAGAGTAGCAGTGTGCCAAATGATTATCTATTAACATTTCCAAAACTATTCCAAGAATCTGGAATTCTAGATAATTTTATTTGCTTTCTGGCAAACAATAAGCTGCACAAGTTCATGATGTTCCTGCAGGCCTACCATTTCCTGCAGGTGTCCAGGAGAATGACATTGAGCTGGGCTTTTCTCTCCTGCATACTGTGCATCACTCTCTGTACGCACACACAGTTTTCAGTGCGGTAGGGTCGTGGAGCGTCAATGGCCACGAGGTAATTTCTGCCAGAGTGCTCGTAGCCATGGCCAGCATAGTAAAAAACAGCTGGGGGAAGAAAAAAATGGGGTTAATTATGCCACTTTTCACAAGATGTAATAAAAGTCTCTGACGTCCCCAGAATGTGCCTTTGACGTTTCAGCTCAAAATAACCCACAGATTATTTATTACAGCTTGTCAAATTTGCCTGGAACCGCTCGTTTGGAAAAACTTTTATTTATGATTTATTGGGATTATAATAAAGGAGTGGGTGGATTTTTACCATTATAGGCTGGTTGTTAAAACACTGTGGACAGCTGAACACACATTATATTCAAACACCTCATAAAAGGGAATTTAACTAAATAGGTCCCCTTTAATGATCACCAATATTATGTTTCTTTCCTCCTCTGGTTGAGTTCCTTACTCTTATACAACATTGCCTTTTATTTTAAACATTAAAAGTCTATCATCATCTACACCCCCTTGTGGCATTCCAAGCCAGTATTACTTTCTCCCAAAAGAAGAATTTTTGAAGACTATCCAAGCCACTCAATATAATTGCCATGAATATGGACTTGCAAAATGACATCATAAAGCCATCAAAGTAGTTCATTTGACTAATTTGCACTATCACACTACTTTCCAGGTCTTCTAAATCCATGGCTGCTTTATCCGAGGACCAACAAATAATAACCATTGTTAATGTTCACTGAAGCTCTTGATGCATTCATGAGAGTTCATGAAAAAAGGTCAGGTTCAAGAAAGTATCTCATCTACGAAACATTTGTTCCAGTTCACAAAACCAATGACTCATTGACCCAGTTGTGCTGGAGTCAAAGATTAAGTGAATAACTTTAAATCTCAGCTTGTTCATGACAACATACTTCGGAACAATTGGAATATTTCACATGAGCTGTTTTATGATCCTTTTACGATGCTTTTATGTCCTTTTTGAAGCTTGACAACTTGACATGGCCAAAAATGACCTACATGGAAACTACAATTTTACTTAAGTTAGTTTTACTAGTTAATTTTACTTTAACTAGTGCAGTCAAATCGATCAATCGCATCCAAAATAAAAGTTCATGTTACATAATATATGTGTGTGGACCGTGTATAATACACACTCATATGTTACATAATATATGTGTGTGGACCGTGTATAATACACACTCATTCATGTATATATTTAACAAATATTTGTATGCATATAATGTATATTAATATAATGTATATAACATATAAACATAACACATTTTCTTAAATATATACATGCATGTGTGTGTATTTATATATACATACATTCATAATTATATATAGTACACAGTACACACATATATTATGTAAGCACAAACTTTTATTTTGGATGTGATTAATCGGCTTTAATCTATTTGACAGCACTTCTTGCAACATTTCATATTCAGCTGATGATGTGACTAACCAATGCTATTACCAGCATTTCATATTTTAATATTGCTATAATGACAGCAGTGAAAGCTAACTCATAAAATGTACACAACAATATAGAGGCATGACTAACAACCGAACACTTTCCATTTTAAATATAACACATACCAAATCTATTTTCATTATGAAAGTTCACAATATGAGTCTAAAAATGAAATTATCAGAGCAACCTGTATAAATCTGTTGGCTAGAAACATTATACCACAACTGTAAGTTTCTGCACATAAAATCAGCAGGGCACACTCCAGCCCACACATTTCTTATTAGCCAATCAACATGTAGATGTTATTCTGAAAAAAGTCCTTTGGCTGAAAGTGCTGTGGTTTTTCTTACCCATGACACGCATAGATACTGTCTCACCGGAAAACAAAGCCTTTTTCCACTCAGATGGAACTTCCTCTGACCTGTCATTGAGGTGTTTGTTGAGAGCAACATTTAAATACTTCTTTTTTTTGGAAGAGTTTCAAATGAATTGTGTATTGTCCATCACCATCTTAACAATTTCCAGTAGAAAACATACAGAGTGGAGATGTTATGAGTGTGGTATTGAACATCAATACTGAGCGTGATACTGCACATTGTAATATTTTTTGCAGCAAAGAACCTGAAACTTTCACCACAAATCAAGCAAGTGCCTAAGTTTAAACGCTACATCCTGTGAGAAAAAAAATATTTTACACTTAAAGGAGTCATGAAACACCAGACATTTCCTAGAAACTCCGCGAGCAAACCCACAACATGTGACTCACCATACACTCCATGGTCCAAAAGCTGCAAGAACTTGTCAATGGCAGCCTGCATTTCCTGAAGGGTGAGATCCAGCAGAGAGACCACTCTAAAGCCTAGCTGTTGCAGAAGATTGGCCAGCTCATGGACATCCATGGTAGGGGCCATCAGACCAGGATGGTGGTTGTAGTTCAGGTTCCCAATCAGTAATGCCACTTTGTCAGTTGCTAAGGGAAAGAAGTGTTCCCAAATATATATTTTTATAGTGAAAACTAGGCATTACAATCAGCCATTATATACATACACAAAACAAAAAAATCACTGTTTGGATTTAAATAGGCAACTAACTACTGGTAGTAACTACTTATAAGGCTTTTGCTAAACAGTTACAAAAATGGCTGAGATATATAATATAACTATATAAAATATATATGACAAAACTAAAGACCTGTTGTGTATTTCTGTAAAAAACTGGTTTTGTATTTGGCTGTATGTCTTGTGCCTTTTATGGTTGTTTTAGCTGTGTGTTTCGTGTAATTCATCATTTGCAAGTAATGTTTTTTGGATTTGTTTTGTGTTGTTATTAACTATGTATATTTGCGTCATATTTTATTGCTCTTCTAACATCTTGGCCAGGGGACTAACAGATGAAAAATAGCCTCTTGGCTAATATTGGCTTTTTTACTCATGTTCGTTCATGTGTTGTTATGAAATTTCTTTGTCCCCTTACAAATAAATTAATCTAATCTAAAATGCTTAAAGAGTTAGTTTACCTAAAAATGAAAACTCTGTCATTAAATACTCAACCTCATGTCGTTCTAAACCCGTATGACCTTATTAAGATTTTTTTTATGAAATCCGAGAGCTCTCTGACCGGCCATGTTCTGCAATGTTATAACCACTTTCAAGGCCCAGAAAGGTCTTTCGTGTCAGTCTTTGACACTGTTCACGTTGTAAACACAGTGCAGCACTTCCAGTTTATAAGTCAGAATGCCGGCTCACTTTTGGCCGACTCTTGCGACGCAAGCATCATGGTGCTCATGTAAACAAAGTCAGAGATGGACATGGAAGAGAAGAAATTATTGAAGTTTAGTTTTTTTTGCACACAAAATGTATTCTCGTCACTTCATTAAATTAAGGTTGAACCACTGGAGTCACATGGATTATTTTAACCATGTCTTTACTATCTTTCTGGGCCTTGAAAGTGGTAACGGCATTGCAGTCTATGGGGGGTCAGAAAGCTCTCGGATTTCAACAAAAATATCTTAATTTGTGTTCCAAAGATAAACGAAGATCTTACGGGTTTGGAAAGACGCGTTCATAACCTTCATAACAGAATATATATATTTTAATGTTATTTAATCCTGGAATATGGCCATGATATGTCTTCCTACATGGTAAATTAATATGAAAAGCTACATCAATTAGAGTTAGAAGAACTGTTTCCAAGGATATAACATGCTAGAAACATAATAATCACTTCAATAATTATCCAATCATTGACTTGGCCAGGCAGTGCATATACAAAAATATACATATATGTGCATATACAGTATATAGTTTATGTTTGTAAATTACTTACACGCACAGATTCATTATTTGAAAAATCCATGATACTAAGTCTTTCTATGACTGTGAGGATCCTATGAATGAATTGTTTCTTGGGGAAATATTAAAGGTGGAAGTATTATGCAACACAGGTAAGTACCAAGTCTATTTTTAACTTGATATGGGCTGAAAAAAGCTTTTATCTGTGACCTACCCATAAGCGTAGGCCTTGGTAGTTGATCTGGAGGCGCTGTGGGGGAACCAGAGGGAAAATGTTTTGGTAAAAGTGAAAAGAAAATAAGAAATGTTTCCACATTGTGAAGCTCATAGCTTTTCCACTAGTTTCACAACAGAAAAAACTCTCAGACCGCTCACATTATTTGTGTTCCTTAATGTGACGAGCAAAAAGGGAAGCTCTTTTTGAGCTGGTTTCAGTCTAACTTTAGTTGGACTGTTATATATCTAGGGACCTATTTAGACTCCAAATGCAATTCAGTTCCTGATTGTCCTCGACTCCTCCCCACTGTGGAAAGTACCAGTCATTTTAAACTATAGTGGAACTACACCGAGCATGAAGAAATCAAAAAAATCAAATCAGGATGGCTTTAAATGTTCCTAAATGCCTTTTTCTAGGATCGTCAATTTTAATGCATTAATTTAGTGCAGCAGTCAATTATTTAAAACATGTTTACAACATACAAATCACGTCCACTGACCTTTACATCAATTTTGTAATAAATAAAAAAAGTATTTGCAAAAAAACATTATAAAAACTTTTTTTTTAATGTTTAAATAAAAATGTGCCAGAGATGCTAATAAACAAAAGATAACAAAAAAATGACTAAATACAAAAACATGTTCTGTTTTAACGGCCCTTAAAGTCTTGGACAGCATTCCAAAATGCATGGCCAATGATAGGCTTGAAAAGCTTGACATAAACAGCCTCTTACCAATCTCAATCTCTGCTGCTTCAGACCATCTCTCTTCCAAAACATTTGACACCGCGCAGAGGTATGAACCCGCGGTGTCTGCGCTGGCATTTTCTATCTAAACAAAGAAGACCAAATGCAATTATTACTTTAGGCAGCTTACAACTTCAACAACGTGTGCCAATGAGTCAATCTTTACAGTCAAAGCGAATTGTACAAATTTAAAGGCGATGACCTGTGTAACCTGAACCTGCACATAAAAGTAAATCAGTATGATAACAAAAGAGCTAGAAACACAGAGTGATACAGTGGGCTTACCCTGATTGTTTCTGTGGTCTGTTTAGTAAAGATGCAACCGTTTCTGTACCACTGGTAGGCTGGCGCAGGCTTCCCAAAAGCTGTGCATTTGAGAGTGAAAGATTCCCCTTGTTTTACTGTTTGGCTTATTGGATGAACGACTATATGAGGTTCCCCCCTCCATGTGCGAGAAACACCTAAAAATAATGTCACATTATATAACAGATACTACAGTCTTAAAACGTACAAAATAAATCACTGTTAAGTCAATATCCATCAAAATATAATGCATATCGGGATAAATAACAACAAGGGGTTTATAGACTTTAGGCCAGATGTTTAATACAGACTCTAATAAAACGTACCTGGTTCGTCTAGGATTCTCACTTTTACCCATTCAGTGAACTGATAGTTATAGTACAGGTCGCTCACTCTACAAATATATTTTCCAGATCTCTGGAGAGTGACGGTGAGCTCAGGCTCAGTCCCACCTACTACCTGAAAATATTAAGCATAACGTTTTTTGATAAATGTGGGTATATATTCTTTACAACCTTGATATAATTATTTATAAATGGAAAACAGTGTTGGGGAAAGTTACATTTTAAAGTAATGCATTACAATATTGTGTTACTCCCTAAACAAGTAACGGTAATACTTTAATATGGGGAACACATTCACTACTAACTACAAGTTTTTCCTCAAACTCCTAACTACTGCTTATTAATAGTTAGTTAGTAAGGTAGTTGTTAAGTCTAGGTTTTGTGTACGATTAAGGACTATAGAATATGGTCAAAATTAATATGTGCTTTATAAGTACTAATAAATAACCAATATCCTAGGAATAAATATGCATAGTAATAAGCAACTAGCTAATAGTGAGAAATGAACCCTAAAATAAAGTTTTACCAAAGTAAAACTTGGGCTGGCCTTAATTATTTTTTTATAATGTAATAGATAATGTGACATATGTGATGTTTATCTAAAGTAATTTTTGCTTATTAGTATGGCCGAATTGGATTATCAAAGGTCAGCAGGTAAGACAGGATGTAAATAAAGTGAGATTAAATACATAAAGTGTATTTGTAGAATTTAACATAATTCAGGTTTGTGTAATAATATTCTGTATTTGCATTTCACTGTTTTTATTCATTTCAAGCTATACTGAATCAGTTTTTGTGCAAGTGAGATGAGTAAATGCAGGTTCACATTTAGTCTAAAACTACAATAACCATCAAGTTCACACACAACACCTCTGCACTTATTCCAGATTTCTCTCAACATGGAGATAGGAGAGGTGTCAAATAAATGAGAGAACAAAGCAACTTGTATTACTTTTTGAAAAAGAAACATATTTTGCTGTCAATTTAAAAGTAACCAGTTACTTTACTCGTTACTTGGAAAAAAGTAATCGGATTACATAACTCACATTACTTGTAATGCATTACCCCAACACTGGACATAAAGTATACAAACCTCTGACTGGTGTTTATCAAACCACTGATACCTCAGTGAACCAGTGCCTATTGCTTGAACTCTTAAGGTCACCTCATGGTTTGGTGGTACACACACAGACATTGGCTGCTGCAGAATAACAACTTCTGCCCAAAAAAAAATTACATATACAATAATAACTGACTTGTAGATAGACTGTATTGTGTTACAGATAGATTGTGTTACATTGTTGTATAGATAGATAGATAGATAGATAGATAGATAGATAGATAGATAGATAGATAGATAGATAGATAGATAGATAGATAGATAGATAGATAGATAGATAGATAGATAGATAGATAGATAGATAGATAGATAGATAGATAGTGGAACTACTGTTATTCAGGAAAAGACCGTAGACATTCCTAAAGGTGAATAATAATTAGTCACAAAAGTAATACACACCAGTTCTCATGACTGTCTGCGCTACTCTTTAATGCAGAAGGTCCTAGACCACGATAGTGCTCCTCTTTTAAGGCAGTCAGTCATTTCAGAATAGTACCACCTGTGTAAAAAGAAAACCGAAGTATGAATAGTGGCCATATCAACAAAAGTGGCAATCAAAATCAAAACAATTCATGGAGAATGTTAAGCAATCCAGTTAAGCAATCCAGTGTTTGAAAGTTAACACAGAGTGTGTTCAAGGAAATATAAAAGCAAACATATCTTGATATCAACAGTGTTTGCACATTCATTTAATGCAGACGTTTTAATGAGGAGACAGAGCATCAGCAACTTTGAAATTACAGGGTTTATGATCTGTTGTTTTATCATTGAATATTTACAACTTACTGAAGAAAATGAAATGGCTTGAAAGTTCTCATTCAGAAAATGTAATTCTTCAAAAAGTGTGCTTTAATACAATAAAGTACCATAATGCATTAGGAATTGTATCAGCTTATGATTTTTATTGATAATAATATTTAGGTAATTCCCTGATATAAGGAGACCAGGGCGAGTTCACTTTAACTAATACATTTACTTTTGAAAGTCAGTTTCTGTATTAGACAATCAACAACACTTAGTGAGTTTAAAAGGCAGTTAAAACAAGATTTTTGTTATGTTAGCTTTTGATTATACATGTGTGTCAACTCAAGGTAGGCCTACTGTTGTCACGGGTACTGGTTTAAAGAGTCTGAAGTATTTGTTTTATTTTATTATTTATTTATTTGACTGTTAGGAGTCTTTGGGTTTTAAGAGTCTGAGAGTAGAGATTTTTTATTTGCATTTTTTTATGTATTATTATTTGTGTTCATTATATTTTAACGTCTTAAAGTAGGCTAAAAAAAATATTTAATCGCTACGAAAAAAAAATCACTAGCACTCTATAATAGACAGCCGGATAAATTGAATAGAATAAATTGACTTCTTGTGACAACATCCAAACATTTCTGATATCCAACACATATTTTAATTAATAAATTGTATAAACTTTAAACAACTTGTCCCTAAATTACATTTCTGTTGTGAAAGCACAGTTCAACATTTCAGTTAACGTTAAAACCTAACGTTACGGTTGACTCATGTCTGAATGTATGTCAGTGTGGTTCACTTGTTTTCACTTGCTACATGAGGAAATATACTTGTAGAAAATTGCAGGCTGGCAAAAAAAAAAAAAAAAATATATATATATATATATATATATATATATATATATATATATATATATATATATATAGGCTATAAAGAATAAGAACTCATAATTTGTAGCGGGTTTTGAACTTTGAACTTTTGACTCAGTTTCTTAAAAGTTACTGCGGGGAAACCATTTGTAAGAACTGCCCTGAGAGAGTGACAACCAGCCTCGGACGATAACAGCATCATCTAGTTTGTTTGCGGCGTCATTCGGTGTTACACTCACCTGTCCTCGTGCTCATTGCTGTGGCATATGCCATCTGACTGCGATCACACTGCCTTCCTATACCTCCTCCTCCAAACAGGCACAGAGCGTCAGCTGTATCGACGTGTAGAGATTCAACATGCTGCGGATTGAGTTTGACTTTGCCAGAAAAAATGAATGGTTTCCCGTAAAAATGACAGACTAGCCCTCCCACTACCGCTGTGCTCAGTGTAGTTGCGCCCTCTACATCTGCACACTGACTGAGCAGAAGGTACAGTAGCCTACCTAGAAAATATAGCCTATATTTTTTCTTCTTTGGTATAATTGCAGACCGCCATATTGATTATTGATCTGATTATTGATCTGACGTGTGCTTGTCAGTGTGAATGAATATGAATAAAATATAATTTGAATAGATTAGATTAAATTAAATTAAATTAATTTGGCATTGAGGGTATTTAACATGACATTTTAGTATAACAATGATGTACCTAAATGAACACGCGTCCCTCCCCCCTGCCGGACTGAGTGGCAAAACAGCATGCTGGAGTTAAAAGGGGAAACTGTGGGGGGAAAAAACCTGAGTAAAACAAACGGGTAACTTTAGATTACGGCCGGAAAGTAGGCAACTGTATAATTAAAGCGAACAGCATAACTTTCGGTAAATATAGTGTAAAAAGTAAGTAGCCTACTTGTAGGTGTATGGGAACAATATGTAATATTTGGGGGATATAAAGGGGTAACTATCAGGAAAATTAACAAATTGTTCTCCAAAATTATTTTTATCCTCCTGAAAAAATGTCGTTTGGGGGGTAAAATGTGTGTTATTTTGGCAAGGTTGCCTGCTAAAATTCGCATTCCTGGGTCTACATATCACATAATTGAGGTTGGTTCACTTCAACCTGTGGACATGGAAAACAACCCTGAGGAAAACCGCAGACTTGGCAACACAGTAACTGCACTGAGTTCTGTTGACATTTGACAATTTATGCTGCATTCACGTGCTCTCGGAATTATCGTAATTACGAGTTTCCTATAGGTAAAAATTGCACATTTCACAATTTGAACGGGATGAACTCGTAATCACGACTTCAGAAGTGGGAATTATCACATTTCCAGTAGCACGTGAAGGTGGCATAACTGTGTCGCTCCGTTGCTCTGATTGGTTGTAGGTCTATTGAGGTCTTTCCTGGTTCGAAACATGCCCCATAATCACTGCCAAATGGAGCAGTATCAGACTCATATTCTGACTAGAATTGAGTATGACCACGTCAGGCTGGCATAGTGGCATTGTCGTTAAACATGCTAAATCTAAATCTACACTGATTGAACAATATAAATGTATTTTATTTATTGTTTAATTTATATTGAACAATGGAAAGAGACAAAGCTTGTAATAAAACAAGAATCAACATTGGCTTTTCAGAGATGGCATGGATTTAAAATGTTGTAAAATGTTGGCATTTCTATTACTCAACAGGTGAGTAAGGTTTTATATTGACTAGATAATTTGAAGTGCAATGTGGGTTTGACTTGAAGCAGCGCCACAATCTGTGTATGACAACGCCGCTTTAGGTCGAAGACACTTAATATTGTGAAGGGTCATATTCATTCACATAGTCACCCAGAGCCAAAACAAAACCAAAACACATTTCTTCTGCAAAATGCATGCAGTTTTGTTACATAGTGTTCTTTTAAATAATAATATTCAAAGAAAATAAACAAAGTCCCAATTAAGACAATTATTTGTGAATAATTGTGAGTGTGACTTAAGTGTCCGTGTGTTTACATCTCTATTATTTTTATTTGTGAGCATCTGTGTCATCTGTTGTTTGAATGATGAACAGTATGTTTGTGAGAGTGGTTGCTTGACAGCATGTAATGGGAGCCCTTTTATGATTGGAAAATGATGCAATGACACATGACCGGTGTGAAAGATTGTTGACTGTTATGGGGAGGGTGTACAGACAGAGTGACATAGAGGGGGCTGTCCTAATTAAACCTGGGCCATGCTTTGAGCTTGTCTGAAGGGCTGTAATCAAGATCACTTGCAACAGATCACTGCACTTTCACCAGACATACCGTACTACATTTACACACATTAGCCCATTTCTATGTATGCTCACACATCTGATCAGTCAGTAAGAGTGAGAGTTACAGGAGCTCATGATAAGGAATTACTAGAGCAGGAGATATTTATGATTTTGACCCGTGGTTGCAAGTTTTTGCTGTCTTTTTCTTGTGCACTGTTTTCAAGTGGCTTCAGTGCAATGGCTAGTTGTGGAAAATGTGATGTGCTCTTGCGCCTATTTGTAGGCCTGCTATAAATAGTGTTCTGCTGGCAACACATGCTCTGCTGTGATTGACAATTCTAGTGCTACTGGGACAGCAGGCTCCAAAGAACAGGCAAAGAAACATGCTAATGGTGAGTTCTTTAAGTGTGATATTGTAATATATTTTTGTCTAGAAATTCAAAGTTAGTCAGTATATGTCTTGGCTCAAAATTAAATACAAATGAACGTGTTTGGACAAATTAAAACTAACAAACACGAGTTCCTATTTATAACTTTTCTGTTCAAATGGTCTGCTTGTTGAGGCAAGTTGTCTTCAAAACGGTTCTGTCTGAACTATATTTTAAAATTGTTAGTACACCTTTTCAAGTGTTTGTATTTCTCGATTTGAATTTATTTGTACTTTTCCCCCTTTTCAGTAGCTTTCCAGTTAATTACAAAGAGGAACTCTACATTTTGGTTCCAAAAGCCTGAAGAAAACCTCACATTTTTTCTACAGAAATACTGAAACCCCACTCAAAGAGACTGGTGGGCTTTTTTGGACTGTTGAAGTTATTTGTTTTGGACAATGACATCCAGGAGGCCCATGACCCGCTCTTACTCTGGAAATGGGAGAACGGGAAGCCAAAACGGGGAGGATGTCTCATCTCCAAACGGAAGGTCCGAGAGCCGCAACTACCTCTCCAACGTTAGGCCTGAAAATAGGTAAAATATTTATACCTTCAGTTTGATAGCGTGTGTGTTTGTTTCCATATTTGGTTGTGAAAATTGTAAAAATCTGTCATAATAAACCATACCTCAAGTTTGGATGTTCATTTTGAGGTTTATGGTGGTTTTTAAGTCTAGAGAAATAAAATATAATCAAGTGTATTATTTATATATAATATTAATAGTATATAATTTGACCAAAATGGCTTTAATTTTAATACAATTATTGTTTTTTATTTTTAAAAAGTGTTTTGAGGTTTATGTCTTTAAGTCTAGAGAAATAAATATCATCAAAATCATATTAATTATATACAGTATTAATAGTATATAATTCGATTAAAAATGGAAAAATGGCTTTAATTGGATTTCTTTTTTCCTTTTTTTTAGTTTCCTACTGTCTTTTCTGATACTTATTGTATTAAATGAGATGTCATTTTCGCATATAGTCATTTGAATGCAATCACAAAATCTGTTTGTCATCAGTATAATGGTTTTGTTGTTGCTGAAATACTGACGTAACTGTGGTTACCACATTGGTTGTGTTGTGTTTGCTCAACTACGGTTATGCCAAAAAGAGACCACAACATTCTCACCATTAGCAACAGCTTTTACTGTATGACTGCATTACAGTTGCTCCTGGTTGTGATTAAAAATCAGGGTCACACAGTTAAAGTACGTAGTTTAGATATTCTTGTCTGATGAGTGTCCCTTTGATTTGCCTCTTTTCTAAATAGCTTTTCAACTCACAGTTATTCAAACTACAGGCCGTCGAGGTAATAAAAGCTTCTCAAAAGGTCAATCCTAAACTAACTACACTTCAGATAACAATTTCTGTTCCCCAACATGCCTTTATCCCCCTTTGGTTTGTTTTACAATCTCAGAAATACCCAATTTGCATTTGATTTGCAGCGTGATTATGACAGTATTGTGTTCAATGTACAAATCTTTTTCAATTGTCCAAACCCACCCATCCAAATAACCACAGTATATTGTGCATGGAAAAAGTGCACTAAAATGTTTCCAAAATGTTTTACGTTATCAGGCTATCCTCTCACCCTGTTAATACCCTGCAGTTTTTCCTCCCAGTGACAACAATAATTATAATTTTATATTGTACTACTGATATTAATAATACACTTTTATGTCAATGCAATCTCCCTGCTGTAGATATTGCTAATTAATTTATTGATTCATATAGTAATGGTTGGAATAATGTTATATAATGCTTACTAGCTTGTCTTATATATGATGATTGTTGAGTTGACACTGTGTATTTGCCATCTTCAGGAGTACATTATGTACCGTCATGGCTCAATTGACTGAAGAGACCCAGCCAAGTTTTGAAACCACCATAAAATCAAAGGCAGTGTCAGAATCGTGCAATGTCAAATTCTCTTGTGTTGTCACAGGTAAGTTTTTTTTAAACTTATGATTATGAAAACAAATGTTAAGTTTAAAACATGAAAACTTTATATTATATGGTATGCTATATGTTGTTTGGTGTCTGAGGCCCTGTTTCTTCCTGGTATTAAGGTGTGTTTTGGTCAGTCAGATCATGATGGAGACACACTCACGTTTACACCTGGTGTTTTAATCCGTCTCTTTTGTCCACTTTCAACCACTTCTGTTCTGATTTCTTTGAGGGGAGGGTCAATGGGCAGGTAAACGTGTGTTTTTCCAGATCTTTTGATTTAATGGACTAAATAAGCTCACAAAATGTACATATTAGACCTAAGCTCTAATTGTGCTTGGTATGTTTTTCGTCTTCAAACCAAATTTGTGACTTTAGCCGACAAAGTTTAAATCCCGTCTGGCTAGTGCGCTTTCCATAATGTTATAAGTCAGTAGGCGGAGAGTAGGCGGTCTTTTGTGGCTGTTTGAACACATTCGACCACATGCGTGTTTACACTATGAAAGCAATCCAGGCTAATCAGTTTTCGACTACCTCTGGAAATGGTCGAAAGTGGTCAAGCTCAAAACATATTTAGCGTCATCTACTTGGGGTCCAATTGACCAAAATACTTAACACCAGATGTAAACAGGGCCTGAGTGTCCAAACGTTTCTCAAATAAAACTGTACGATTATAAAAGATTACATGGGTTACATAAATGTTGTTTTTACTGTTTCCAATGAATAAGCACAAACCTTAACTTTACACACATTTATTTCCACCAGGTTACCCGGCTCCTGAGCTGACCTGGTACAAAGATGACATGGAGTTAGATCGATATTGTGGCCTTCCCAAATATGAAATATTTCGCAATGGAAAAATTCACACACTGCACATCTACAAGTATGTTTCTTGATTCAGACTAAATAGCTATTTTTCTACATATCTTCAGATTTCTATAGCAGCACAATTCCTATTGGATTCTTTGGGCCAGATTTACTAAACAGGGCAAATTAGCAAACAAGCACAAATCCAAAAAAGCTCAGATGGAGTGGAAAGTTCGGCTCATGATCTACTGATGACGTGCAAATTAAAGAACAAAGATAAAGCAGGAAAATTTCCAAAATTACCATACGTAATCCACCAAGAGCAGTGCAAAATAGTGGCTGGTTTAAGACATGCTTTTTTTGGCGGTAAATAACAGCGCAAATATCAGAAAATGTACTAATGCAAACCTTAGTGAACCCCCTTATGTGATTCATTTATAAACCCTCCCCCTGTAATTTCTGCGTCTGAAAGGGAGACTCATACAAATGTATATGCAATAAGTTCAGCTGGGCAAATTGAGCTGGGCAAATTGGGGGGCAAAATGAACCCCCCGTTAATTTTTCACTGTTTGTCTTTAGTAAATCCTGACAGTAGTTTTTAACGGCAAAAGGGAGTTTGCGCTGGTATATCTTAGTTAGTAAATCTGGCCCTTGGTTTTAGTACATTGAATAACATTACACCCAAATCAATGCTTTCATGGTTTTACTAGTGACTACAGTGGCTATAACTACATTTGCTTCGTTCGGCAGCTGTACAGAAGATGATGCAGCCATTTATCAGGCCTCAGCGAGGAACAGTAAGGGCATCGTCTCCTGTTCCGGGGTACTGGAGGTGGGGACCATGAGCGAGTACATGATCCACCAAAGGTTCTTCGCCAAACTGAAACAGAAGGCTGAGAACAAGCGGCGAGAGCTGGAAGAGAGTCGACGTCGGGGTAAGGAGAACATCCAGAAGGAACAATTAAATGTGATTAACCAGGAACGCATACTAAGGAAGCATCGGACTCCTGCTGGGAACGAGCCCCCTTTGAGCTCCTCTCCGACAACCCAGGATGGAGAGGAGGGTGTGACCTCCCGAGGGACAGAAGAAGAGCAGCCTGCACTCATAGACAATACGTCTGATAACATCTTGGCACAGGCTTCTGTAGGAACCCCAGAGATGAAAACAGAGAATGGCAATGAGAAACTCAACCGTATCTGTGATCCAATGGAGGTGGTCACCACAAAGCAGTCCACCAAAAAGAAACCAGATGAAAAGATGCAGTTTATTACCAATGGATTTGATGAGGTGGGCATTATTACGCCCATCCAGAGCAACAGAAAACAAGAGGATGTTAATGAAGGGATGAGCCTGTCAAAATACTTAGCTGAGTCTGTGAAGTCACAAGTGGCTGAGGAACATCAGAGTTCTGAGAACATGGGTGTCGATGTCAGTCCTGTCCAAGGAGAAAAAGAGCTGGAGAAGGAACGAGAAAGATTAAAAGAAGAGGAGAGGGACAGATCAAGAGAAACCGAGCGGGAGAAAGAGCGAGAGAGAGCCAAAGAAAGAAAACGAGAGAAAAATAGGCAAACAGAACAAGAACAAAGAGCTTCAACCAAAGCCGCGTCACACAAAGAGCAAGAACCTCAACACAAGTCGGCTCTAACCTCAGTTCTTCACTCCTTAAAGGACATGTTTTTCGGCAAAAGCAAGAAGCCTTCAGAGACAGCAGAAACCACATGGAGAGCTAGTGAAGTGATCATAGAAAAAGAAATTCCTCCCTCACAAACACATCCTCAAGAGTTGTCCTCTGAACAGGATGCACCAAAGGCTGTCCAGGAATCATCTCAAACGACGGACTTGGAAGTAATAAGAAAGTCTTTACAACAAACACAAGATTCAACCACCCCCAATGAAATCATAAACTCTAATTTAGCTGAATTTCATGTAAACAAACCTGAGGATGTGTCTCCCACCCCTGAAAAACATCTCGAGAGCATTGAAGCAACACTCAGACTTTCTGTAGAGCAGAAGGAGATGCCAAAGGAGGAGAGCAGTCCAGAAGAAGTCCCGCAGATTTCTCATTCGCTGCTTTTCAAGGTGAGTTCATCGCACTTCTCACCTTACAACCTGCCGGTTTTGTCCATCTAGTGCAGGGCTTCCTGCAGCACAGCACATGGGAGTTATTTATAGATAGTACATTTGTGCAGCAAGACTTGAGTTTAATTACACCAGTCCATGGCCAAGATGATGACACAAACTATACCCAAGAGAACACAGTAGGCAGCTTTGAGGTTGTTTGATCTTTGACTTTATCTTGTAAGGATTCAGGGAGTCAGCAATGTTCTTATATAGACTATTTTCTGAGCAAAACTGCAACCTCAGTGTTTGGGATATAGGTAAGAAAGTGGAGTCTAAAGTCTATGGTAATGTTTTCTAAATAAATACAGTATTTATTACAATGCTGGGATAAACTTTATATGGTAACACCTTATTTTACAGTGCCCTTGTTACACGTTTACATATAGTTACTATAGCAATAACAGGAAATTATGCATAATTACATGCAACTAACCCTCAACTGAGTATGTAGTTAATATGTAATTACACTGTAACAATAAGACCTTAAAATGAAGTGTAAACCTTTATTTAAAGGTGAGGTAGTTACATTGTACTTACTTAAATAAGAACTGAGTAATATTCATTAACTATATCTATTTACTATAGAGCTAGGTTTTGATATAGAGGTAGTTACTTATGCAAGATTTACTGTTTTGACTTTAGTACGTACATGTAGTGATGTGTAACTTACCTAATGTTGTAGTGTACAATATTATATTATCAGCATAACAGTTCTGTCTGTTTTGCCTTTTTAAAATTTTGGACTTTGAAAACAAAAAGTTTCTCGTGCACACTAAGGCTGCATGTATTTGATAAAAAAAAAATACTGTAAAAACAATAATATTGTGATATAATCTATTTAATTGTATATATATATATATACATAATTATATGTTACTTATTCCACTGATGGTAAAGCTGAATTTTCAGTATCATTACTCCTGTCCTAAACACAACTCTATGGAAATATTCATCTGTGCTCTGCTTTTGTCTCATTTACGGTTCTCCTGAAACTTTGAATAAGGTCTGCTGTCTCTTTAAAAGCCCAATCATTACTGCTCAGAGTGAGTCAAACTGACTGGATTTCAGCTTATCTAGTTTAGTTTGAATGTCTGTTTCCATGTGTCAGCAGCATTTACAACAGTTTTTATTTATTTAATGTGACGTACTTCCAAAAAATATGATGGAACTTTATTTTCTCCTTATAACTGACATTAAATCATGCATGCATTAAAGGGAAAGTTCACCCCAAAAATGAAAATTTGATGTTTATCTGTTACACCTAGGTCATCCAAGATGTATGTGTGTTTGTTTCTTCAGTAGAACACAAATTAGGATTTTTAAAAACCGTTGCTCGTATAATGCATGCCAATGGGCTCTAGACCAATGGGGTCTAAGCAAACACACATACATGTTGGATGCCCTGGGGAAAAGCAGATAAACATTACATTTTCATTTTTGGGTGAACTATCCCTTTAAGAAAGCAAACAGGGTCCACGTCATATCAATGTTGACTTTAAATGGACGTGTTTCAATGTCAGTACAGGTCAGGACATGAGCAATGACAGTTGCTGGACACCAAGAGAAGAAGACAAACCTCTTCACATTTTCCAGATTCTTTGGTTCCCTGTGTCTTAAAATAAACCTGTTTCTAATCTGTGCTCAGAGAAGCCATACCATACAAAGAATTATTGTCTGTTAAATTTGTATATATTATGTCAGAGAAACCAAAGTCAGCTGACAGATCTGTAGTTTGAAATAAGGATTCATCGTCATTACTCAATGATCCACTTGCATGTAAAACCTTTATCTCTGTGTGTAAAATAGATGCCCAAGATGGCTATTATTAATTTTAGTTTTAGAGTTTAGTTCTGTTTCCTAATGAACATGTTTACTTATAACTATAGAAAGTAGTCAAGCCTCTTTCTTGGCAAGAATATGCACATGGCAGGGGTTCTGTTAGCCCTCACATGATTTATGAAATGCCATGACTGAACCACAGTGATTGCATCATTGCTTAAAACCAGACTCGGCTAAATGCTAATAACCATTCATGTTTGTTAGTCAACAAGGTGAATGTCACCTTTAATTCATTGACATGCTCTACAGTCTCAGACAGGACGAGCATGTGATCGCTTTGCACCTGGCATGCCACATATTCATCTGTTTTATTTCCTATGTAAAGTGGAAGTGCAACCTAGCGTCTCGTGGGAAGTTAATGTTAGTTGTTGTGGTGTGTCCGTTAGAGGAACACTGCACAGTAATCTGAACCCTGTGTTTTGAATCATAGAGGAACGTCTGAAAAGAAAGTTGTTTTAGGAACAGCCCATAAATGTGATAAGCTACTTCTGTCAATACTGACACTCACTTAATTATCTTTATCTTTTTTTTTTACAGCTAAATGTTTCCGTAGTCATAACGTACTAATATAGTAAACTGATTACATTATATAAGGATTAGTTAAAGTCATGAAAAAAAAGGAAATTCACCCTATATTTTATAAATGCATTGTATTGATCTTATTGTGAACAATTCATCCATTTAAATTTTTATTTTGATGTCATTATTGGATCACATCTTAAAATCCAATCAGCAACCAATAGATAGAACTATGTCCCCATCCTACATTTTTTACTTTTCCGATAATCCACTTGGATATACGTAGCAGTGCAAAAGATCTGTTCCATTTCATTGTGACTTTAAGGGGTAGCGCAACCAAAAATGAAAATTATCCCATTATTTAAACACCCTCAAGCCATCCTAGGTGTATATGATATTCTTTTCTGCATGTTGAATATGGAAGGCAGTCTGGCGAAAGCTAGATATTTTACTTTATAACATATTAAATAGGGATATTTTTCTTACACAAACTTATCGATTCACTTCAGAAGGCTTTTATTAACCCCCGGAGCCGTCTGGATTATTTATATAATGGATGGATGCACTTTTTTGGGCTGCCATTCACTGCTATTATAATGCTTGGAAGAGCCAGGACAATTTTTTAATTTTTTTAAGGTAACTAGTGGCACCAAATGGGATTGCAATCTGTTTGTTTGCACTGGGTCAGAAGTAACAACATTGGCTCAACCAATGGTGTGAGTTTGGAGGAGGGGCTACCTGTCTGTATGATCAATTTGTTATCAATAAAATTTTGGCATTTCCGTTAGGTGCTGGTAGTGGCACAAAAATTACACACTCCACCTTCGAGATCTGTTGTAGGCCCATACTGGAGGCATATCACTACATCACATTGGTCATCGTGATTTTGCCAAGTAAGATAACCATAATTTAGACCTAACCATATTCGTATCCCTAAGCCTATCTCTACCCATATCCTGTCCCAAAAAATCAGCGGGAAATGCTAGGTGAATAACACTAATGTAGAAGCACATAAGCCTAAACTTGACGTAAACATGCCCCTCAAATCTGATTGGTTGTTTGGAATGTTGTTTCAGGATCAACACAGATGTTCCAGGAACATGTTATACTTATTAAAATCACATTCACCATATTATATATCACTTCCCACAAGAAACAAAGGAATTGTGAGGAAAACATTTTTTTCTAGGCTCGACTATTATTAGAAAATTCAAAATATGGGCATAATTAATTATGTAAAATACATAATTTAGCATTTATATACTTAAAACTCAGTGATAAGTGTTTTTTAAACATTACTAATGTGGCTTTATGGTGTCAGTAATATCAAATGTCACTAGAGAGGGGCGTTTTCAAGTTGACCTGACGGGTCATAAATATTATGTTGTTTTTCCTCCCAGTACATGAAAAGTTGCACAAGATCAGTACAAATGTGTATAATGTTTCAAATATAACAGCTTAAACAAAACAAGTGAACAGACTGACAATAAATAGATAAGGTGTGTCCCTATTAAATAAATACAAAAACATTATATCAAGAACATTGTTGTTATTTATTGTTTATATTGATTGAATCTAAGCTTTTACAAAAACGCCTAAGGCATTGCTTGTATTATTTAAGAAGCATACTGTACCATTCCAAACATAAGAGCGATCAGTTACTCTTATTTCAATTACTATCCCAATCACTGTAAAAAGTGATCAGTTTCTTACCTTAAGAAAAGTGAGGAAAAGAGTTTAAAATAATTAAGTAAATTTCATGTGTGATTGAAAAAAATAAGTTATGTGAACTTGACAATTCAACATAACTTAATTCTTTCAATTATGCATGAAGTTTATTTACTCACAGCGTTTTCTTTTTTAAGTTAAATCAACTGATCCCTTTTTACAGTGGAAAATGTAAGCCTATATTATCCCAGATTAAAATGAGTTTTAACTGAAAGCAACTTGCACTGGCATATCTTAAAATATGCCACTGTCATTGTTTTGTCTCGAGAATCAATTTCAGTTATGTTTTTTTTTTATAAAGAACATTTATACAAGCTACTTACATGCTTTAATTGAACAAACGTCTAATCTAAGTTCTAATGCACGCAAAGAGGATAAATTAAAACTGTACAATATATTCAGTGTTACAAGGTCAACATGTTAAATATTTAACAAGCAACCGTTTATGTCTCAAGGCTACAGATGACTATACTAAACCCAGTGCCCCTGATGTTCCTACATCTTTGGACTTGCCCAATCCTCCACCCGAGTCCAAAAGGCTGGAATTTACCTATCCTGTGGATGAGGTCATGCGAGGTGCTGAGGAAATGCATATTTTAGAAGAACAGGAGGGCTCAGCTGCCCCCTTGATAGACCTCATCATGGCAGACCTGGAAAGCACGCAGTGTTGTGAGAGCCAGCCAGAGTCTCATCTTTCACAGCTTGCCGACTTTGTCCCTACCCAAGTGCACACTGAGTCCCAATCAGCGGAGATGAGGGTAGAAGAGAGCAAAGAGCCGTGCGAGTCAAATGAGAAAGTAATTCCTCATATGGAGGAGGAAAGTGTTATGAAAATGCTAGAGGGAGGTTCCCTGACAGAGAAAAATAAAGAGGAGATGGATGGTGCAATAGAAAGGAAATCTTTCTCTGCTGGGGAAAATGAGTCGGAGAGTGCCTTTGTCTTAAAAGAGTCAGTCCTTCCTGTAGTTGTAGTGAGTGAAAGAGAATATGAAATGAATGATCAAAATTCATTGTCCCCAGAATCAGGTCTGAATCAAGAATGGGATTCTGTCGCTCTTGTATCTAAGAGTGCAATGGAAATTGATTTTATACCAGATGGAAAATCTATACCAACAGCAAATGTTAGTTTCAAGGATAATAAAGAAGTTGCAGCTGACTCTACTACAGCAAATGACGTTAATACGGAGGAAGACAAGAATGATAAAAGCATTCCGAGTCAGAGCAGGAATGCTGAGGAGAAGGGAAAAGATACTGGTGGAGATACGATTGAGAAAAGCATTAAAGAGAGGGAGGATAAGAAAAAGGGCAATGCTAATGCTGAAAAACTGAAGGATGATTCCAGTAAACCAAAGAAAGATGATGTTAAGCAAAACAAGAATGTTGTTCCAGAGACATCTATTGTGATTCCAGAGATGGAAATCCCCAAAAATTCAAGACGAGGTGAGACTGAGGTTATGGAAACTCAGTCGAGGTCATACAAAGTAGATAAACCAAAACTCCTAACGAAAACACAAGCCGAGAGACGGTTAACAGAGAAGGACCAGTCAGCAGTCCAACCAATTATAATACTCCCCGATACAAGAGAAACCGTCATTAAAAATGTGGCAAAGAAGAGATCCATGCCACTCATCCCGGAAATAAAGGTGACATTGCCAGAAAGAGTCAAGCGTGAAGAACCTGTTAATGCGCCAAGAAGTGAAATGCTGAAATTAGAGCCTGAGCGAGTTATGCAACCTCTAACGCAAGAGGTTGCACAGATATTTCGGGAAAAGGAAAGACCGATGGATGATGCAACAAGAGCAACAGGTGAATCAGCTTCCAACGGTGCCTTAGTTATTCCAGATCTTTTGGGTGGGACGAGGAACACTCCATCATCACCTTCTGTGGAGAGAAAACAGGAAGTTAAACCACAAAATCTAGAAGCAAGAGTGAGAAGCGGAGAAGAGAAAGGAAGTATCAACACCGGATGGGGCAGAGAAGATGACAATAATATCCCTATAATTAACATAGCATGTGCTGATGATAACACAACCACTGTTAACCAAGAGCAAACTCACTCACAGCCCTCACTTCCCGGCATAGTAATCTCACAAGATATCACGCAAGATATCCCTCCCATTTCTGTCACAAATACAGAAAGACATAACGGCAACCAAAAAGATGACGCTGAGACTTTATTTACACTGCTGAAGAGAGAAAGCGACCAACATGGTCTAGCTCCTGCTTCTGAGAAGCCAAGAGAGCAACTCATGTCCCAACTCAGTCCTGATATGTCTACAAAAACTGCTGGTATTACTAACCAAGACCCAGACAGAGCTCCTCAGCCAAAAGACACAAGAGTAGAACCTGAAGCTGACAGGCTTCAAAAGGACAAACCTTCCATAGAAAAAATTAGCCTAACAACCCCTGTGGGACCTACGCTCCCTCCACTAAGTCCTGCCAGTTTGCGGAGGCTTATGGCAAAGAATAATCCAAACTTAGAGAATCAGGGGTCTGCCTCGGCTGCATCAGCAGATGGAAGTGAGAAGAAAGGAGAAGAGAGTGGAGGAAGCACACCCACATCCACCCTATCTTGTGAGAGTAGCCCCAAGATGAAGCGACGAGACAGTCTCACCCTAATACCCTCTGCCACTCCTGAGGAGCTGGCTTCTGGTGCTCGCCGCAAAATCTACCTTGCCAAAACCAAGTCTGAGGATGAGGGATCTGACACGCAGGTTAAGAGGGACAGTCCATACATGTCGCCCAGTCAGGCTCGCAGGGCAGCTTTCCTGCAACTTCAAAGTGGGCAGCAAACACCTCCCACAGAAAGACGTTCACCATTGCTGGCCCGCCGCAAGGCCACACTGGAGGTGCCGAAACCCAAGGAGGAGGTAGCAGAGGTGGCAGACAGCACAAAGACTGAAAGCAAACCAGCAGAAAAGGAGAAGTTGGACCCCTTCAAAGGTAGCACTTACTTATTCTTACAGTGGTTGACTGTTCACAGATATCATGTTTAGTTCAGTTTTTCCATCAGGAACCTACTGAGATTCATTTCTTCTATTGACAAGTTTGTCTGATCTTAGAAAGAACTAACACTTCTGTTAGTTTGCCAAATCTTTACTGATTAATCAGACAATCAGGGCTTTTTACTCTAGTGGTTTTTCAAAGTTTAATTTGCCACTCAGTGTTTTCACTGCGCAATAAGCAGCGAAAAGAACTCAATTTAGTATTGAAATGCGGCTTTATGTGCCTTCACTTTGGGTGTGAACACAAAATCTGCAGGAATGAGTAAAATGATGCGCAATACACAAAAATTCAAGCCCTGTTACACCAACAATATTCATCTGGAGCAAATTAAACGAGTGAGTGAGCGGAGGCGGGTTTGTGTGTAACTTGTTGAAGGACAGATATCGTGTATCTATTCTGCGGAAAATGAGTATTGGAAGCGTTTAAGATATTTCAGCATCAATATGTATTGCATTTAGTTTATTTTTTCAGATTGTTTTTTAAAAGACTACAACTAAAAAATGTATATATTATATATAAAATTCAACTTGCCAGTGGCTAATAGGAGTGACTGCATTACACGCCAATGCTGAAATCCCGCATTTGGCATGTTGGTGGGTGTGTTAAAGGGTTAGTTGACCCAAAAATGAAATTGTTGTCATTAATGATTCCACACCCATCTTCAGACACAGTATAAAATATTTTATATTTAGTCCGACAGCGTAGTGTAGGCACACTATACTGTCCATGTCTCTAAAAGCATCGAAAATACATTTTGGTCCAAAAATAGCAAAAACTATGACTTTATTCAGCATTGTCTTCTCTTCCACGTTTGTTTTCAAACCTCAAAATAAAGATTCAAACGGTCATGAATCAGCGTATTGATTCATGATTCGGATTGCCAATGTCACGTGATTTCAGAAGTTTGGCAGTTTGGCACGCGATCCAAATCATGGCCGTTTTAATGTTTATTTGAGGATTAAAAACAAACACAATGCTGAACAAAGTCGTAGTTTTTGTTAGTTTTGGACCAAAATGTATTTTCGATGCTTCAAGAGATTCTAATGAACTAACTGATGTCACATATGGACTACTTTGATGATGTTTTTATTCCCTTTCTGGACATGGACAGTATAGTGTGCATACACTTAGATACGCTGTCGAAATAAATTTAAAATATCTTGAACTGTGTCTGAAAATGAACGGAGGTCTTACGGGTGAGGAACGACATTAGGGTGAGTCATTAATGACATCAATTTCATTTTTGGGTCAACTAACCCTTTAAGTCCAGCTGATAATCTGTGCCAGAGGTGCCAGGTTAAAATGCCAACAAAATAATTGTATGACTCTAGTTTGGGACCAATACAATAAGCAATCAAAATGTTTGTATATTCCTGAATGCATGACAGTTTATTTTTGTATGTATACTTATACTTTCTAAGCAAGTGTTCTAATTTTGTACCCTTCAGACGTTATCTTGTTGACACCTAGACATAGGTGGACATTTGATATGGGGGAAGAGTTAAAACTAGAGAGTACATATCTTTACCTTGTTGCTTCTGTCAAGTTACCCCTGATCCTCTTTCCATTCAGCTCCTCAGGTTATCCGCAAGATTAGAGGAGAGGCCTTCTCAGATGCCTCGGGCCACTTGAAGCTGTGGTGCCAGTTTTTTAACATTCTTAGTGACTCCACCATCAAGTGGTACAGAGATGAAGAGGTGATTTTGGAGATGGAAAGACGGTAAATTCCCCTAGTTATTCCACACATTATACAATTTTAAATGTCAAGATACATAAACTTAACAACAGGGGAAAAAAGGACAAGGACAAGTAAAAAGGGTTAGTTCACCCAAAAATAAAAATTCTGTCATTAATTACTCACCCTCATGTCGTTCCAAACCTGTAAGACATCTGTTCAAATTTGGAACACAAATGAAGATATTTTTGATGAAATCTGAGAGCTTTCTGACTCTCTATAGACAGCTATTTAATTAACACTTAGGAAGGTATGTAGGAAAGACATTTTTAAAATAGCCCGTGTGACTCCAACGGTTCAACCTTAATTTTATGAAATGATATGAATAATTTTTGTGCATCAAAACAAACAGCGCTTTCAAGTTCTGTGGCAGCCGATGCTGTTCACATGAGCACCACAACTCATGCGCGTGATGACGATGCAGGAGCTGCACTGTATTTACAACGTAAACGGCGTAGGAGACTGACACAGACGTGAAGAAATTGTTAAATGAAGTCATTATTTTTGTTTTTGCACACAAAACGTTTTCATATAATTTCATTAAATTAAGGTTGAGTCCCATGGACTATTTTAACGATGTCTTTCCTACCTTCCTGGGCTTTGAAAGTGTTAACTAACTATAGCTGTCTATGGAGGGACAGAGAGCTCTCAGATTTCATCAAAAATATCTTCATTTGTGTTCTGAAGATGAACGAAAGTCTTTCAGGTTTAGAATGACATGAGGGTGAGTTATTAATGACAGAATTTTTATTTTGGGGTGAACTAACCATGTAATCAACAGAATATCTAAAGATGGAAAAATACAACTGCAGTAAAGAAAAAATCCCACACACTATAATAGCTTGGAAATGTTTATTTAATAGCAATGTTTCAGTCCTTTCAAGAACTTTCAGGCATTTTTCTACATATTGGAGTAAAGTTCCGAAATGTCGCAATAAAGATCTAATACAAATCTACAAGCCGTGACATTGTGCATTATCTACTTTTTTGTATGACCTATTATAAGAGGCATTTAATGCAGTAAATCTGCATTTATTTATTAAAAGCTATTAACAATATTGTTATCTTGTCATTCACTTATTTGTATTTGTCCATGAACCCTACAGCTGTGACTGGTGAGGCCCTAGTCAGACAGAGAGTGTGAAACCCAACACTGCTCAATTGCACCATCAGGGGATATTAAAATCTAAAAATGTTTCTCACATTGCTGTATCAGCACAATGATGCTGTACTCGCACGCATATACCCTCAAATGAGTCAACCGTGCTAGTGTTTGTTACACACTGCCCTCATGTGGCTGTAAGTTTGTGGCACTTATTATTAATAGGAAATACATAGGCTATATAGGGTAAACCCAGCCTGATCTGCCATTGATTTGATTTCGCCCGGCAGCTTAGTCTGGAAACCTGTACATTAATTTCTACAGCTTCTGTCACACTTTTGCGGGCACCAATCGCAGGCTGGCTTATCCACCTGGCACGCTATTGGCGGGTTTAACACAATGACAGATAGAGAAGCGATGGATCGATGCCTGTTGATCACGGCTCTTGTGGTCTGATTGGTTGAAGGACTGTCCAATTGCACAGAGTCATTCAAATAATGCTCGTTGATCACGCCTCTTGTGCAGTAGAAAATACAGAGCAGACTCCCCAGATCAATGTTTAATCTTAAATTGAAGTGTCCAAGTCCTCCTGGGACATTTGTGTTTACTCTGAGAAGTCATGTTTACGTCGTCAGGTGCGTTCAAGTCACTTTTGTGAACAATAAGGTGGTACCTTCTCTTAATTAACTAACGAACATTTTTAAACTCTACTTCTAGAAAATTAAGAACAAAGAATGTGCATTGGGTGTGTTTTTCTTTTAAATGTTTTATTCATTTATGAAGCCACTGTAAACTATTACATTACTACATATTGCAATGCTATTATATTTTTTGAAGTCAAGTCAACTTTATTTATATAGCACTTTTACAATGACGATTGTTTCAAAGCAGCTTCACATTGTTAAACAGGAAAATATTGCAACAAAAATTGATTCGGCTGTACTGTTGCTCTGGAGAAAACGGTGATGTTATCAGCTCATTTCAATTTATCATATAACGACAATGTGGGCAGATAAGTAATATAGTTGATATAGTTAATTTGGTAATTAATTTTATTTGGATATTTAGTTGAAAACTTGGATCGAAATGTTAATGTCCCCAACTGAGCAAGTCAGGGAATTAGCTTATTTTGTTATATAAAAAAACCTGACAATATCACTTCTAAATACCTATAAATATTGTGATATTCCACTATGTTTCTCACTGTATCTCAAACTCATAAAGATCAGGACTTATGCTGCCTTCACGTGCTATTGAAAATGTCCTACTTCCCACTTTTGAAGTCGTGATTACGAGCTTGTCGCATTCAAGTGCTTTGTTGTTGTCCCATTCATTGACAACCATATAAACATTCAACGATTCTGCAGTTTTCATTTATCGATTTTCATTTTTAAATTTTCATTCATCAACAATTTACATTTTTAATGCAACCATTCTGCGATTATTCCTAAATATGTAGCAGTTGTGGAAAAACAAAAACAAATAGGCCACAAGAATACCAGTCTTGTTTTCGAAAGTGAATAAAAAATAAATAGTTTACCTCTCGCAATTCTGACTTTTTTCTCAGAATTGCATTACATACTTACAATTGTTATAAAGTCAGAATCGTGAGATATAAACTCAGAATTCTGAGAAAAAGTATTTTCACCTCAGAAATGGACTTGCATGTCGCGCAATTCTGAGAAAAGAATCACAATTGCGAGATATAAAATTGCAATTACGAGAAAAAAGTCAAAATTGCGAGTTTGTCTCCCAATTCTGACTATAAATCACAATTGCGACTTTATATCTCACAATTCTGAGGGGAAAGGTCAGAATTGGGAGATAAAACGTTGCATTTATCTTTTAAATTGTTTAATTCCGTGGTGGAAACAAGCTTCCAGCAATCGTTCTCCCCTCCGCCATGTTTAAAGTTTATGACCCGTCGGGCTTCCCAACTCGGCTATCAAAATTTTCCCAGAACTTAGCAGTGGTAAATACTTGAGAGGGCGTTCATGTCCAAATTTTTACTAGGAAACAGAAACTTTGAGCTTCTCACTCATATTTACGACTTTGTGGTGGTGTTGATGCATATACCAATATATCCTATATTAGTTATTTTGGGGAATGATTTGAATTGTTACAGCCCAAGATTGCAGCAGGCGACATTTGATGTGTACTTTTCAGCTAACACATTCCAAAAGTGTTATTTATATATTTAAGTTGTCTCCCTCTCTGTCTCTCAGTGCTGGGGACGAGGGTCCAGTGGCACTGGCCATAGTCCAGGCTTCCAGCAGAGACTGTGGAGTCTATGGCTGCTCAATCAAGAATGAATATGGGACTGACATCACTGATTACTTACTCAGCGCAGACAGTAATTTATAACTCTTTTACTCCATTAATAAACAAAAATCTGCTAGACATCTGTTGAATTATTGAATTGTGTGTGTATAACATTTATTATGTTCACTTTCACTCGTTTCAGTACTGGCAGAATTTTTCTTAAGGGATGATTTAGAAGGTATGACTTCTGAAGAAAATCAAGTGTGTTTATTGCTATGAATTGTATTATTATGCAAATTAAGCTTTGTGCAGTTTACTCACACTAAATTTCCAATGCTCTATATTGATTTAATCTCAGTTGGAGAAGAGATTGAGATGACACCAATGATGTTCACCAAAGGCCTGGCAGACTCTGGTTACTGGGGCGAGAAATTCTTTGGTCGGATTATGACAGAAGAGGTACAGATTGGAGAGGGATGTGTACACAAGACCTGCAGGGCAAAGGTCATCTACGGTTTGGACCCTGTCTTTGAGTCAGGCAGCACGTGCATCACTAAAGTAAGAAATCCCATCGCATATGGGGCCAAGGAGGAGAGCAACCTGGTCGAGAGAAATCTAGAGATCACCAGACAGGTTAGAATCTTACTGGATCACATGTACAGTTAATATTGGAACCCAGCAAAAACTATTAAAAGATGCATCATCCCCATAGTCATCATTCATCTACATTTCTTTGTAAAGTGAAACACATAAGGAAATATTAGAATGCCAAGCTCCAAAAAAGGACTATAAAAGTATCATAAAGGTAGTCATGATATGCTCTATATATGTCATACTGCACACTGTAAAAAAAATCTGTTAAATTTACAGTAAAAAAGGGCAGCTGTGGTTGCCAGAAATGCACTGTAAAAATATGGTAGCAACATTTTAGGTTTTACAGATGTAACTTAAATTTAAAGTAAAATAAAATTATTATATTAACTGATCTTACGCCCTATTTTAACAATTTGGGCGCAGTGTCTGAAGCTCAAGGCGCAGGTGCACTTAGGACGTGTCCGAATCCACTTTTGCTAGTTTAACAACAAAAAAACGTGGTCCAAAAGGGTTGTACCCGTCTCTTAAAGGGATAGTTTACCCGAAAATGAAAATTGGCACAGTCTTTTAGCCTAGAAATCTAGACGCACCCTAGCGGCAGCAAATCTAATCTGCCGCGAGTGTCGTCTAGCAACTCTCAGTACATGTCTGAGCTGTAAAAGCCAAACTCTGGTCGGGCCAATCACTTTGTTTATAGAGTTGGTGGGTGGGGCTTAACATAATGACGGCCAAGTTGTGTTTGCGTGCTACTAGTAAACACAGAAGCTGGCGAACGGCGGTCTTTCGAATCAGCTTTGATCGTGACTCTGGAAGACTTGGAGTTAAGCTTTTCTCTGAGAAAAGAACAAAGAACGGCACTGAAGTCATTCTTAAAAAGGGAAGATGTGTTCGGAGTTTTGCCGACCGGATACGGCGAATGTTTAATCTATCAACGAGCTCCGTTGCTCTGGTTGGTTGTAGCGCTATCCTATCGCGTGCAGAGGGAGTTTGAAAGACAACCGTTTATCCCGCCCCTCGGATTGAGCCCTGTCAAAAATACAAACAGGTATTTTTTTTCTCTGTGATTTGGATTACAATTACTTATGTTTTTCACTTCCAAAAACTGTAATGTAATGGTATTTTACTGTAAAATTACATTAAGTGAAGTAAATTAATTTTCTGTTTTTATTACAGTCTTTAACTGTTACACTGTAGTTCCGTGTGAGGAACAAGTCCAAATTTATAATCTTCCCCTCTGCTGTAGCTCAATATTTGCATTTGTCCAAACTTGCACGATATGTTCCCTTTCAGTCGGTCACGTTCGACGTACGTCAGAACTGAACCGACGAATGGGATCTTACTTTAGAGACCAATCCTACTTCGAGCATCTAACAACGAGCCAATGAAATTTGGCATGCGATCACGCATTCCACGCTCCGCCCCGCAGCGCGGGTATAAATAGGAAGTGGAATGGTAGATCAGCGCTTTCTACTTCGGAGCCGAACAGTGTCATTTGCTGTTTCTACGAAGAGCTTTCTGACTACGAGTCAAATTCCTGTGAACGAGAGTTTGCCAGTGCGGGTGATACGGCGCGTCAGCGAGAGACCGTCCACATCAGTGACTGAGTGTGCAAAGAGCTGTTGGTTCGCTGAGCGTTTCCTTACATTACACTACATTACAGTTGGTTCGCTGGGCGCTACACACATATCACTGAGAGCTCACGCAGGCTTGCACTATCGAACTGCGTGAAGCCGCGGTCATCTCCCTGAGTGCTTCAGCACTAAAAGAGCAACTTCCATTCACAAAAGAGCAACACGGTTTGACCCTGCGTCTTTTTCAAGATGTCATTCAAGCCGTGTGTTTCTGGGTGCGGTCGATTTCTGTCTCCGCTTGACGGACACGTTCGTTGTCTCTCGTGTCTGGGCGCACAGCACGCTGAGGCTGCGTTCGTGGATGAGACATGTTCCCATTGCGGGAATATGTCCATTGCAGTGTTGCGGTCCCGTCTCCAATACCTCAGAAGAGGTGGAACGCCATCGTCCATCCCCCGATCTAGTGGTCCTCCAGCTGCAAAGCAGAGGGCTACTACTTTGGCTGATGACCTTGGTGGGGACCTGAGGGTGTCGGTCAGGGTAAACCCGACGGGTCTCACGGCTCCTCGGGCCCCTCCCCCCTCCACTGTACCGGTGGAGCTTCCGGAAGGGCGCGCTGACCTCCCACGTGGAGCGCCAGTCGTCTCTTTTGGGGCTCCGGCGGAGGACCAGATGTCGGTTGCTGCATCGGGGGATGAGCTAATGGGTTCCGAGGATGAAGACTCGGCTGCGTTGCCCCCTTCGGGTGTGACAGCGTTGCCCGAGTCTGACCCGGAACTTACGGCTATGCTTGCCCGGGCCGCCGCAAGTGTCGGGCTTGAGTGGAACCCTCCACCACGTCCCGAACCTTCGCGGCTGGATGATTGGTTTCTCGGGACGGGTCGCGCTGGTTCTCAGCGTCCCGCCCCGGTGCCTTTCTTCCCGGAAGTGCATCAGGAGCTCACGAAGTCCTGGGTAGCGCCGTACAGCGTACGCCAGCGATTGACTGACTCCTCCATCCTCACCACTCTCGATGGTGGTGCAGCTAAGGGTTACGAGGGGATCCCTCCAGTCGAGCGGTCGGTTGCGATGCACCTGTGTCCTAAGACCGCTGCGGACTGGAGGCACGCCCCGCGTCTCCCCTCCCGGGCGTGTAAGTTCTCGTCCGGCTTGACGGGCAAGGCTTACTCAGCCTGCGGAGAAGCTGCATCAGCTTTGCATGCCATGGCGCTCCTGCAGGTCCACCAGGCCAAAGCGCTCATGGAACTGCACGAGGGTGGTTCCGACCAGGCAGTTATGCAGGAACTGCGAGCCGCGACGGACCTCGCCCTCCGGGCGACGAAAGTCACGGCCCGCTCCCTGGGTCGGGCGATGTCCACCTTGGTGGTCCAGGAACGCCACCTGTGGCTGAACCTGACAGACATGCGGGATTCGGACAAGGTTCGGTTTCTAAACGCCCCTGTCTGTCAGGCCGGCCTCTTCGGCGACGCCATCGAGGACTTTGCCCAGCAGTTCTCGGTGGCCAAGAAGCAGACGGAGGCCATCAAAAACATCCTGCCCCGGCGGCCCGCTGCTGCCTCCACCCAGCCGCCCGGGGCAGCCCCCCAGTCTGCTCGTCGCCGAGGGCGTCCTCCAGCGTCCGCCTCCGCCCCTGCCAAGCCCAAGCAGCAGCCTCCACCCGCGAAGCAGGGCGCCGGACGCAAGGGGGCCGCCCAACCCGTCCAAGGGCCCGCCAAACCTGCCGGCAAGCGTAAGGGGAAGCGGCCCTGAGACGGGCAGCCCAGGGAGAAGAGGAGCTGCTCTGAGGGAGATGATGTCCGCATCCCTCCCACCCCCCCGGAGGAGGACCGGGGGGGCAACACTGGTTACAACATCTCTGCCGCTGGCTCTCCGGAGTCCAGCGGTACCCACATTTTCACCAAAAGAGCAATTTCCTCTCTCTCTGGGCCCCAAGAGGGTCAGGTTGGCAGTGTGCGACGCCCACGGGCCTTGTCACTCCTTTCCTACCCTCCCGTCGCCAGGGGGCAGCTGTGTGGGCCTCGAGGACGCCCCCGGGCCTTCTCACCCACACACTGCCTCTCTCGTGAGCACTCAGTCAACACTCCGGACCGCCCACGGGCCTTCCGGGTCGGGGCTGAGTGCTTCACTTCCCTGCCTCCGGGCAGTGGACAGCAGAGTGGGCTCCGAGGACGCCCCCGGGCCTTCTCACCCACTCTCTGTCCAAACCAGGAGTGCTCAGGCAACACTACGGGCCGCCTCCGGGCCTCCCGAGTCGGGCCAGAGTACTCCGCTTCGCTGCCCCACCCCGGGCACGTCTGTGGTGCCGTTGGTCCCGCTTGTACGGTCTCTGGGGGCCTGGCTAGGTCTCCCCAGGCCGTCTCGCTGGCTCATCCGTACCATCAGACTTGGCTACGCGATTCAGTTCGCACGCCGGCCACCCAAGTACAAGGGCATCCTCTTCACCTCCGTGCGAAGCAGCGATGCTCAAGTCTTGCGGTCAGAGATCGAGGTCCTACTGGCGAAGGACGCGATCGAGCCGGTTCCTCCAGCCGATATGAAGACGGGGTTTTACAGCCCCTACTTCATTGTGCCCAAGAAAGGGGGTGGGTTACGGCCAATCCTGGACCTGCGAGTTCTGAATCGGGCCCTGCACAAGCTCCCGTTCAGGATGTTGACGCAGAAACGCATTTTCCAATGCATCCGTCCCCAGGATTGGTTTGCAGCGATCGACCTGAAGGACGCGTACTTCCATGTGTCTATTCTCCCTCGACACAGACCGTTCCTACGCTTTGCGTTCGAGGGGAAAGCATATCAGTACAAGGTCCTGCCCTTCGGGCTGTCCCTGTCGCCCCGCGTCTTTACGAAGGTCGCGGAGGCAGCCATTGTTCCACTCAGAGAACGCGGCGTTCGGATTCTCAACTACCTCGACGATTGGCTGATCCTAGCCCAGTCGAAGGACCAGTTGTGCGAACACAGGGACCTGGTGCTCAGTCACCTCAGCCAGTTGGGCCTTCGGGTCAACCGAGAGAAGAGCAAACTCTGTCCCACACAGAGGATCTCTTATCTCGGTATGGAGCTGGACTCGGTCAACCGGACGGCGCGCCTCACCGAGGAGCGAGTCCAGTCGGTGTTGAACTGCTTGAATATGTTCAAGAGCAGGACAGCGGTCCCACTGAAATTCTTTCAGAGGCTCCTGGGGCATATGGCATCTGCAGCCGCGGTCACGCCGCTCGGATTGCTTCATATGAGACCGCTTCAACGCTGGCTCAATGGCCGAGTCCCGAGGTGGGCGTGGCAGAGCGGTCAGTACCGGGTCCCAGTGACTCCTTACTGCCGCCAAACCTTCAGCCCGTGGTCCAGCACTTCGTTTCTCCGGGCCGGGGTGCCCCTAGAACAAGTGTCCAGGCATGCTGTGCTATTCACGGATGCCTCCACCACAGGCTGGGGGGCCACGTACAACGGGCATGCAGTTGCTGGTCTGTGGACGGGGCCGCAATTGCATTGGCATATCAATTGCCTCGAGTTACTGGCAGTACATCTGGCACTCCGCCGCCTCAAGGGGCCGCTGCGTGGCAAGCATGTACTGGTCCGTACGGACAGCACCACGGCCGTTGCGTACATCAACCGTCAGGGTGGTCTACGCTCCCGTCGTCTGCTCCAACTCGCCCGCCACCTCCTCCTGTGGAGTCAGAAGCAGCTGAGGTCGCTTCGGGCCATTCATGTCCCTGGTGTGCTGAACCAGACAGCCGACGAGCTCTCTCGTCAGCCGACACCTCCGGGAGAGTGGCGACTCCACCCCCAGGCGGTCCAGCTGATATGGGACCAGTTCGGAGCCGCACAGGTCGACCTGTTTGCCTCTCCGGACTCGACCCATTGCCAGTGGTACTATTCCCTGACCGGGGGTACCCTCGGCACAGATGCACTGGCGCACAGCTGGCCCCGGGACCTACGCAAGTATGCGTTTCCCCCAGTGAGCCTTCTTGCACAGACTCTGTGCAAGGTCAGGGAGGACGAGGAGCAGGTCTTGTTAGTTGCGCCGTATTGGCCCAACCGGACCTGGTTCCCAGAACTCACACTCCTCGCGACAGCCCCTCCTTGGCCGATTCCCCTGAGGAAGGACCTTCTTTCTCAGGGACGGGGCACGCTATGGCACCCGCGTCCAGACCTCTGGAATCTTCATGTCTGGTCCCTGGACGGGACGCGGAGGTTCTAGATGGACTACCACAAGCTGTCGTAGATACCATCGCTTCAGCTAGAGCCCCCTCTACGAGGCGCCTCTATGCTCTGAAGTGGAACCTGTTCGTTGAGTGGTGCGCTTCCCGCTGGGAAGACCCCCGAAGGTGTTCGATCAGTGTCGTGCTTTCCTTCCTGCAAGATGGGTTGGAGAGAAGGCTGTCTCCCTCCACCCTCAAGGTATATGCTGCAGCAATAGCAGCGTACCATGATGTAGTAGAAGGTAAGTCCGTGGGGAAGCACGACCTAATCGTCAGGTTCCTCAGAGGTGCGAGGAGACTAAATCCTCCTCGTCCATCCTCGATACCCTCTTGGGACTTAGCTCTAGTGCTCAGAGCACTTCAGAGCCCTCCCTTCGAGCCTTTGGCGTCTTGTGAGTTGAAAATCTTGTCAATGAAGACAGTGCTCCTGACGGCATTGGCCTCGATCAAGAGGGTAGGGGACCTGCATGCACTTTCGGTCAACGAATCGTGCCTAGAGTTCGGGCCAGGTAACTCTCACGTCGTCCTGAGACCCCGGCCCGGATATGTGCCCAAGGTTCCTACCACTCCCTTCCGGGATCAGGTGGTGAACCTGCAAGCGCTGCCTTCGGAGGAGGCAGACCCAGCCCTGGCTTTGCTGTGTCCGGTCCGCGCTCTTCGCGCTTACGTTGACCGGACCCAAAGCCTTCGGACCTCAGAGCAACTCTTCGTCTGTTACGGAGGCCAGCAGAAGGGAAAGGCTGTCTCCAAGCAGAGGTTAGCCCACTGGATAGTGGATGCTATAGTCTTGGCCTACCAGTCCCAAGACGTGCCTTGCCCGTTCGGTGTAAGAGCTCACTCCACTCGGAGTGTTGCTTCTTCCTGGGCGCTGGCTCAAGGCGCCTCGCTGACAGACATATGTAGAGCTGCGGGCTGGGCGACACCTAACACGTTTGCTAGATTCTATAGCTTACGTGTAGAGCCGGTATCTTCCCGCATCCTCGCCCCCAGGGGCCAGGAGCGCTAAGTGCCCGTTCTAAGTGTCGGCTTGCGAAACGCCACTCCCGCCCTCTGGGCCGGATACGTGCGTCTATTGTCTCCAGTTGTGTTCCCCGGGAAACCGGCTAACCCTGTCGAGCTCCTCCGTCACCCCTCCGGTGTCAGACGTTGCGGACCGTCTGACGCCAGGCCTGCACCCGTATGCTTGTGAAACGTGGCTGTAAGCTGGGTTCCATATGTAGCGGTTCCCTCACGGCAACCCCATATGTGTATTCTTCCACGGTATCAGCTACCCTTCGGGCTAGCCCCGTGTCTTTCCCTCGACAGAGCCCGCTCTGTCGTCTCTGGGCGTGTTCTTTCCCCCCTTCAATCAGGCTGGAACCACCCCAGAGACTGCCATATGTTGCACTACCCTGCCAGGTTAGTCCTTATGTGTACTCTGCCACCTCTCCTTCCCTGAAGGACGTGGCCCCGCAGCGTACCCTCTCTCTCAAGAACGAGGTAGGCACGCTTTCCCAGCGTTATCCAATAGTCATTCTGAGTGGGTCTTGCAGAAACAGCAGTGACTGTACTCCCTGCTTGGAGCCCTGACTTCCGTACCATACTAGACGGTGCAGTGCGCTCAAGCAGGACGCTGGAAGGGCCAGCATCCTGGCGTTTTCCATAGGGATCCCATTCGTCGGTTCAGTTCTGACGTACGTCGAACGTGACCGACTGAAAGGGAACGTCTCGGTTACGTATGTAACCCTCGTTCCCTGAAGGAGGGAACGGAGACGTACGTCCCGTCGCCAGATGCTGTGCTTCCGCTGGGAGTCCGGTCACCTTTCGGCTCCTCAGTAGGAAAAGCGCTGATCTACCATTCCACTTCCTATTTATACCCGCGCTGCGGGGCGGAGCGTGGAATGCGTGATCGCATGCCAAATTTCATTGGCTCGTTGTTAGATGCTCGAAGTAGGATTGGTCTCTAAAGTAAGATCCCATTCGTCGGTTCAGTTCTGACGTACGTCTCCGTTCCCTCCTTCAGGGAACGAGGGTTACATACGTAACCGAGACGTTACTTATCCTGATGTGGTGACTGGTTGAGAACCAATGAGGTTTTTAAATGTAAATAATATTTGAGAGCTGTATTAGAGAGTATTGTTATCAATAAACAAAACAAAAAACTAATTTAAATCTAAAAATTTTAATTATTAGCACATAATATAGGGCACCCCTCATGGCCTTATGCTGTTTTTGGAGCTTGTATTATCGTTGTATAGAAAAAGAGACTCATATATTCTGCCAGAATTATGAAAAACGTTTGTGAATAAATAATTACTCTAATTAAATAAATTTTAAAAAACAGCATACATATTTTTACTACACTTATTTTTCAGTCTGGGTATTTTCCAAGTAAAAAAGTTTTTTTTAATATTTTGTAAAAGTATATATATATTTTTTTGTCTTTTTCTTGTCTTCAGGATTGTAAAATCCAGAATACCGTTCGGGAATACTGCAAAATCTTCGCTGCTGAGGCCAGAGTGATCGAGAACTTTGGATTCGCATTAGAGTAGGTCATGGAATACAACATCATTTCAAACTATTAATATTCTCTCTCTCTCTCTCTCTCTCTCTCTCTCTCTCTCTCTCTCTCTCTCTCTCTCTGTCTCTCTCTCTCTCTCTATATATATATATATATATATATATATATAAAATAAACTGCCCAGCCGAAAAAAAGAAATAAATGTTATGATGTTATTTCCATCGAGAGGTGCATCAATGACAATGCAAGAGTCAAGCAACATCTTCTCCAGCACATCTCAAATGATTCTTCAAGCTCCCTCCTAACCATTGTTTCACAATTTGAGCTGATGAATCTTGACATTGTCATCCTGGAATATGGGCATGATGTGTCTTCCTAGATGGTTGTTTAAGAGACGAAAAGCTACACAATCCATCATTTCGCGTTAAAAGAACTGTTGTCAAACATAAAACAAGCTACAAATATAATAATCAATGCAATCCAATCAAAAATGCATCTTAAGCATTTGCCTAATTACATCCAAACACTTTTTGTTGGCTGGGCAGTTTATATAAAGTATACTGTAGATCCCATTACAGAACTGAGTACTTAACCCAGACTTAACCCCGGTTTCACAGTCAAGGTTAAGCCTAGTCTCAGACTAAAATGCATGTTTGAGATGTTTTAACTGAAAGCAACTTGCCATTGTAGTGGCAGTAGAGTTTTTTCTAAAGCATATTTATAAAATCTGAACTGTTTGTGAAACCGGGCTTAATAACCTTGATTTTAAGCATACTTAACTATTCTTTTGTCTCTGAAGTGCTACAGATCTGTGATTTATTATATGAACATTTATGATCTATAACTGTATCAAAGTCGTATAACTGTTCTATGTAGTAATACCGGCTGAAAGATATTTCTGTAGAATGCATATGGCTATCAAATAAGAGTCGACATCAAAATAATCTAATTTTATTCTTCTTTGCTCCTCTGAATAACTTTAGAGTGATCCCCCTTCATCTGATGTATCGGCCCGCCAATACAGTTCCATACGCTTCAGTAGAGACTGATCTGAAGGGCGTGTTTTTGAAATACTGCCTGATGGACCGCACAGGGAGGCTGATCGCCAGAACCACCTCTGAAGTGGAGCAGAAGTGTTGCACTTTCCAGCATTGGATCCATCAGTGGACCAATGGAAACCTCCTGGTTACCCGGTTAGAAGGTAAAGAGAAATTTACTTCAGAACTGCAACCTGAGTAAGCTGCTAAGTGCCATGTATTAAATTATTCCCAATGTTCAAGTATAAAATAATCTCTTGTGTGTTTCAGGTGTCGATACAAAGATCACAAGCATTGAAATTGCTACCAAGACTAAAGGGTTGGTATATTTTTTCTATATAAGATTCAAATTTGTACCCATTTTTAATTCTTCTTCAGTTTTTTCCTTTGAAAGACTAATATTGCCATTCATTCTGCAGGTATCAGGGCCTTACCGATAAAGGATCTCCCAAGATAATTGAGCAGTTCATTACCCAACATCAGTGCAACTATTACTGTGGATTGTTGAGCCTAAGACCCTTAAAGCCAGTGGATTCTCTACAACAGCCTAAAATAAAGACCTCCAGGAGCCCTCTACTGGCCCGGAGAGGTGTAACAGGCTCATCCAGCCCTCAGCTTCAGAAGAAAGCAATTAGCCCACAGACCACCAGGAAGGGCACGTCAAGCCCCAAAGTGGTTAAAAAGACAAGCGAATCTGGGGAGAACAATTCCACTGCCAAACACAAAGCTGTGGAGGTCCCAAAACCTGTCAGGATGAGGTAGAGAGATGGACTAAAGCTCTTCGAAACATTATGCAATGTAACTACGGCATACTTTTTTTGATTTTCTTACCAAACTTTAGTTTGGAGCCTGTATAATTATCTATAGTTACTTTTGTACAGGACAAATGGCTTCCTATAAATGGATTCTGTCCATTGTCTTTGCACATAGTGTCTAAAATGCAACAACTAAGAAAAAAAATGACTATATAGAAACAAGAAAAGTAAAGAGGTGAATGACCAGAGGTGTTGTGGCCATTTGTAATATTACTGTGAACTGCTTTGCAGCTATAAGTCACCATTTATACCTCCTGAGAGCACCTTCACTTTATTTTTAAGAGCTGAATTGAGGCTATCCCCTTTCAAGACTATCACTGGAGATAAATATAAAACCAGGACCGCCTGTAGACGGATGAACAATGTTTTCAGATAGACTCTGGGACTTTATGATTTAATCAAATGTTCCTATGTCAAGTTTATATGACTGGGCGATTTTTATGGGCGTTTTTTAAGGATTCCTCAAACATCTGTGATGTATGCGACTCAGCTGTGTAGAAATGCAGCTTTTTGTCACTGAGAGGCTTTTTATAGTGGATTGTACGAATATGGCCGTAAATCCGCAACACCAGTGCACCAATCTTGGTCGCATATGGGCAAACTATTAGCATCATAATCAGTGCAGATTTGTTTTTATCTTAAATGTGTCTCCTAGAAGAGAGGAAATCATGAGCTTTATTGTCACAGTAAAGCCATTTACTACTGACCTTTCAGACTGTTCATGTGTCGTATATCTCTAGTTCCCTGCACCTTCACACAACTGGGCTATATACTGTATATATATATAATCATGACAAAAATAAAATAACTAAATAATGTTTTAGAGCATAAGAGACGTCTTTCAAAAATATATAAAAAATATTACCAACCCACCACAAAATTTGACATGCAAAAAAATATATGATCAATAAATGAACAATGATGTTTTTAAATTGCTTTAACTCATTAAAATAAGTTAACCAACATACAACTTATATTCAAGCCAATATAATGTAATTTAAGTTGAAACGACTTAAACATCTAAGTTGATTGTTCTTAAAAATTTAAGGCAGCAACTTTTTTACATTGTAGTGAGAAATCAATGTTAAGTGGTCTCTTAATTTTTTCCAGAGCTGCATATACAGTATGCACACACACAGACACACACCACATTTCAAATAACCTAAATCAATAAACGTACCTGTCTAAACCTATTCACAAGAATTATGAAGCATTATTTTGTGTAAATTGTTCATGCTAACAGTCAGACTCACTCATAAAATGTCCATGGACATGCAGTTCTTGTTTAGATGAATATGAAGGGTTATCACAGAGAGTGGTCAGAAAAGATAAGATGATAAGAGGATTGTACTGTATTAGTAGTATAGTAGTATAGTTTAGCAGAATATGTTTAAAGGGATGAGTATTTTAGGTGTTCTTGTTGTTTTGTTATTTGTTTTTGTAAAATAAACATGTAAATAGCAGTAGAAACTTATTTGACTCATTTTACTGTCCAAGGTGGAGTCCAGTGCTTCATATCTATAAAAAACTTCCCTGACCAAAGAGCTCAATGGCCCTTATCGCAGTATTATAACGCAGTAATCACTGCAATTCCAGCACGATTTTCAAAATAAAACACTGCATAGCACGCATCCTAATATCATAAATCTGTCACATCATGTAAATTCCAAAAATGATTATAACATTTATGTAAGAGAGAACAAAACACATTTAATTATATTAACAGCATTAACATAAAAACAAAACAGAAATAAAATACTTACATATGCATTGTTCTCTAACACTGTTATAGCTATAAAGAAATTATGATTGAATAGGTAAATGACCAAATAAAATCAGATATACTGTGTCCATACATAAAACAACTGAACATATATTTTAAAATGTGTGAATTTAATAAATAAAGTCATTATATGTAGTTGAGATGTGTTTTCTGCGTTGTTGTATTGTTACCTCTTGGTCAAACTACATGCACACAGGTGGCCTATAGAGATCACAGCAGCTATCAAAGTAAATTGTAGCATTTTTCACTCCACTCCAGGATCCCTCGAAAGAAATAGTTCCATTGTTGATAGTGCTGCTGCAAAAAAAATAAAAAAAATGTTTTAAACCATCTGAGTAAATATTTAAACATTTATATCCAATGCAACAATATTATCTGTCCTTACCTTTGAAAAAGATCATTACAGCAAGTTTCAATGTTGGGAACAGTGGTATTGAAGACTGTGTTTTGAAACAGACCCACACAGTCCAGCGGAGGGACGAAAAGGACACCTACAGGTAGAACAACGATAATGATAACAATCTTGAGTCAATACCAGATTGTACTTGATCAAACCCGCCAGCTGGGGATGCTATGGCTTAGTAGTTAAGATCTGTGCTGGGGTACTTCACCGCTGACTTAATTAAATCTGTGCCACCTGACTACAGAAAACAGGAATAAGGCTGTTATCTTCCATTTTGACAGTAGGAAAATTTCAACACCCATAATGCACTGGGCATGTTGCCGTCCAAGGCCACTCTTACTATTCTGCTATGGATACACTTACTTGAGTCAAATACTGCCTTGCCTTAGTAGGAAATACTTCTAAGTAAACTAGTAAACGCGATTCTGCTTTCCATTCGACCGTAAGTGGACTTCACAGGGTATTCCGCAATCTTAAAGGTCCCATGGCATGAAATATTTATTTTATGAGGTTTTTCAACATTAATATCAGTTGCCCTAGCCTGAATGTTGTCCCTAAGTCGCAAGAAATTTTGATCAGTATAAAACGAGATCTGGCTGTCTTTCTCTGCCTTTGAGAAAATGAGAGCTCAGACTAACCGATCTTGAATTCTCCTGTTATGACGTCATCAGGAAAGGTTTCCGCCCCTTCCCCTGCTTTGCCCGCCCAGAGAATTAGTAGAGAATGGAGTCAGTTTATCAGTCGCGATCAAGGGGGTAATCTAGCACTCGGAAAGCGTTCCACCCATAGGGGCTGCCATTGACTCCCATTCATTTTTGAGTCACTTTGACAGTGAATAATTTTACATCGGAGGCGTTTAAAGACTCCATTTGTCCATTGTTTATTTCTAAAGAAACACGACAATGCATAACAGGCTCCATTACCTTGTATCTTACCCTATCGCCCCGTAGAAGCTGTTTTTGTAAAAATAGGCTGACGATTGCGTCATAACCAACGCGACTCTGTCGCACAGTTGAGAAATTACCGTATAGACCTGAGGAGACGCTCGCAGGCAATCTTTTACTGTCTATGAGACAGTCGGGGGGACGTGGAGACATAAAGTCCGATAAAGTCAAGGGAGAAGAATGGGAAGAAGCCCATAGTGAGCCAAAAGCAACGGAAGAAAATATTTAAACAACGTGATTCAGATTTCACTTTCCACAACTACTAGAAAACCTACAGCTGTCAGACAGGAGGCTCACGTCACATCTACGTCGTCAAGCTCAGTCTGAGCCTGCGCAGTTCGCTCAGCCATCAGGAAGTAAGTGCTCCTATACTGACATCACTTTCCACCGTTGAAGTCAATGGGATAGCTTTGTCCATTTCTTTTACTGTCTATGGCCGCAATGTCAGCACAGGCTTGGCATATCGGGTCAAAGTTTCCTCTTCCACCGTAACTAGACTCGCATTCGGCCGTTACCGGAAGCCAGTGATTATAGTTATAAAGTTATAAATGTGGAAATATTTCGTACAAAAACACATCACTTCACTTTAGAAGGCCTCTATTAATGGCATGTGGTGATATGCTGTGATATTAAAACAGATTTTGATAATTAGAGATTCCTTACCAGCAATACAGGCATTGATGAGGGAAACACATGTGCCAGTAAACAAGGCCCTGAGCACTAAAGCGGATATGTCACTCTTCTTTGATGGACAGATAGAGGCTGTGGAATAACAACATTTATCAGTAATTAAATTATGTTATTAAAAAAAAATATGTCACTAAACAATGGCAAAAAGGCACAAGGTCCATCATTAGAAATCATTTAAGCACACTTCACATAAGTGATTTGAAAAGATACTCACACAGGCCTCCAATCACAATACCAAGAGAGCTGAAATTAGCAAAGCCACAGAGGGCATAGGTGCAGATGACTTCTGATCGAATCTGCAAGTGATTCGAAACGCATACTAGTAATGCTTCAGACAAACTTCAGATTATGCATTTGACTGATTATTATGTTTTATTAACAGCATATTTATACACAAACTGAAGAGACATTACATAAATACTTACTGAGAGCCAGTTTTTTGCACCATCTTCTAAAATGCCATTCATTCTGTTCTCTTTGAGTACTGAAAGCTTCTCATAAGCTATAAACTCATTGAGGAAGAGTTTAGTGCCAATAAGTTCAGCCACTGTAAAGGTCTCTTCGTAGGGAATTCCCATCATAAAGGCCACCGGCATAAACACATAGGAGCAGATCAACTGCAGGGGTAAAAGAAATGGCTCTGTTTAAACACTTTGAATATAAAGATTTCTGAAATGATGATTATGATTATTTAATTTTGATATAACATGTATATACACTGTATTCCCATTCAAAAGTTTGAAAGAAATCATTACTTTGGTAACACTTTAGTTTTGGGTCCAATTCTGCTTATTAGCATATTACTCAGATATTGACTGTTCATTAATACTTATAAAACACATCTTAATTATTCTGCATGACCATATTCTATATTCCTTAATCCTACCCAATACCTAAACTTAGTTAATTCCTTAATTCTACCCAATACCTAAACTTACATACGGAAGTACGCTGGCATGCTCGCATTATGTTTCTGCTTCATAGCCAAGGGTTACATACCTCTTCACTCCAAAAGCTTACTGTCAGTTCTTCGAGACAACAAGTCCTTCCTGTCGATGTTGGTTTCAATGGCGCGTTCCAGCAAACGCAAACTTCCTGGCTGCTGATCAGACCATACGGTATCCAGCTGGTGTGTGGGCCCTGGGCGCTTCGGCATCGACTGCGAGGTTCTGCGAGGTCCTCTCACAAAAAGAGCTCACACTTGGCCCGTCCTTTTCAGGATGTCTCGTGGGTGCGGTTGATCTCTTCTGATGGGCACAATCACTGCCACTGGTCAGGCAGCGTTTGTGGATGAGTCATGTTCCCACTGCTGGAACATGGCCATCTCCGTGCTGCGGTCGAGACTCAATGAACTCCGTCCTGGAGCAAGAGTCCCCTCTTCCACACCCCGATCTGACGTTTCCAAGAGAGGCGGCACTTCGGCTGGTGGCCAGGGTGACCTGAGGGTGACGTGTGGAACAAAGCTCTGACGCTCATGCCTCGGCCCAAACCCCCCTCTAGCGCACGGGTACCCGCAAGCGCTAGAATTTAAACAGCGGCCCCGGCTCTGGCCACCCCGCGTATCTTGTTCAGCACTCCAGAGGACGACGAGATGTCGAACGTTGCATCTCATGGTGAGCTAGAGTCCCCTGAGGACAATGATTCGGCTGTGCTGCCGCCTTCGGGTGTGCCAGCATTGCCCGAGTCGGACCTGGAGCTGACAGCAATGCTTTCCTGGGCAGCCGCAGCACTTGGGCTGGAGTGGAACCCTCCACTCTGACCTGAGCGCTCGTGGCTGGATGATTGGTTCTTGGGAGCGCTGTGTCAGGACACCCATCCTGCCACACCCTCAATTCCTTTCTTTCCAGAAGTGGAGCATGCTGCAGGAAGGACCTCCTCTCTCAGAGATGGGGTACCCTCTGGCACCCACGTCCCAATCTTTGGGACTTCCACGTGTGGCTCCTGGATGGGACGTGGCAGGTTTGAGTACCCTACCACCTCCGGCGGTGGCTACCATCACTTCCGCTAGGGCTGAGTCTACAGGACATGCCTATGCATTGAAGTGGAACCTCTTCATCACCTGGTGTTCTTCTCGCCAAAAAGACCCTGGAAAAACCTGATCGGGTCTGTGCTCTTGTTCCTCCAGGAAGGGTTGGATCGAAGGCTGTCTCCTTCCACCCTCAATGTTTATGTGGCCGCAATATCTTCATACCACGACCTCTTGGATAACAAACCAGTAAGTCAGCATAACCTGATCATCAGGTTCCAGGGGGACCGAGGAGACTACTCCTCGCACTCCCCTTGTGCACTCTTGGGACCTCTCAGTAGTTTTAAATGCTCTGCAGAGGGCTCCCTTTGAGCCTTTGCGGTCAGTAGATGTTAAGTTCTTGTCTATGAAGACAGTGTTCCTAACCGCATTGGCCTCCATCAAGAGGGTTGGGGGCCTGCAGGCATTTTCAGTTGACGAAGTGTGCCTGGAATTCGGGCCTGGATATGTGCCCAAGGTTCCCACCACTCCATTCAGAGACCAGGTGGTGAACCTGTAAATGCTGCCTTTGGAGCTCTGGAGGAGGCAGACCCAGCCTTGGCACTGCTCTGTCCAGTACGTGCTCTCCGTGCTTATGTAGACAGGATGCAGTGTTTCAGGACCTCAGTCCAGCTCTTTGTCTGTTATGGTGGGAAGGTGAAAGGGAAGGCTCTCTCCAAGCAAAGGTTGTCTCACTGGATAGTGTACGCCATTGTTTTGGCTTACCAGATGCTGGGGCGGCCATACCCCTTGGGGTCAGGGCACACTCCACTCGGAGTGTGGCCTCCTCTTGGGCTTTAGCGCATGATGCTTTGCTAAAAGACATCTGCAGAGCTGCAGGCTGGGCGACACCAAACACATTCGCAAGATTCTAAAATCTCCGTGTGGAGCCTGTTTCTGACGGTAATGGACTAGGCTCAGGTGTCTTCGCTTGCTCGCCATTCCACTCCTCGGACTGGATATGTGCGATATATTCCTCAGGTGAGCTTCCGGAAGCCCTGAGCTCCTCCAGCACTGTCGACACCGACACCAGTAAGTCTGGTCTATGTAGCCCAGACCCTTGTTTCCGGCCAGGTGTGCATGGTTTCCCCTCCGGGCAACCCCCACATGTGTACTTCCACTGTAAGCCTCCTTGATCAGGAATATGCTTCCCAGTGTACCTTGGTATTCCTGTGATAAGTAGGAGTCCTTCGTCCGTACTAGCCTTATAACAGGGCACTCGCGCTTACACAGGGCACTGGAAGACAGCCGATTAAATTGGAACCCCCATTCGTCAGTCACTGAAGATACTCGGAGTGACTGAAAGAAAGGCAATGTCTCAGTTACGTATGTAACCCTTGTTCCCTGAGGAGGGAACGGAGATGTAATGTCCCTCTGCCACATCCGCTGTACCGCTGGAACGGCCGAGAGTTCAGCCTTGGCTCCTCAGCAGGTAAACATAAAGCGATCATGCCAGCGTATTTTCTTATGTACCCACGTGGGTAGGCGGAGTTACGCATGCAAATTCAGCATGCCCATGGCATTGGCACTACCATTGGGCATTTTCTAAGATCTCTAAGATGATAGGCTTCTAAGCGAAACTCTCATTCATCAGTCACTGATGTTATGTCTCAGTTCCCTCCTTAGGGAAAGAGGGTTATATACATAATCGAGATTTTAAAACTGTTAATAATAATAATAATAATAATAATAATAATAATAATAATAATAATAAAGTGTTTCTTGAGTGGCAAATCCTGATTTAATCAAATAAAATCCATTTAGGATTTCTAAAGGATCATGTGACACTGAAGACTGGAGTAATGATGCTGAAAATATATCTTTGTCATCACTTTGTCATATGCAAATAGAACTAATTAATTTTAAATTGTAATAAAATGTTATAATATTACTGTTTTACTGTATTTTCGATCAAATAAATGTATTGTTTTAATACACACCTCAAAACTTATATCTGGGTATCCCACCATGCCTCCCAACCATCTGAGAGTAGCATTTATGAAGCCCAAAATGGCAAGAAAAGCAATCAGGTTAGCAGCGATGTTGGCCACAAGTCCAATAGATGCAGATGCACCGTTGCTGACAGCTTCCAAGATATTCTGCTCACCACTGAGCACAAACAAACATAACATTTAACACAAAACATACAATATTTACAAACCTAAACTGCATATTTGAGAGGGGAACCCACCCGCTGTCAACTTTAATTTGAGTTTTAGATGTGAACTTGCTCTTTTCAGTTTCAGGATAGGAAAGTTTGGAGATGGCTAAAGCACATGGGGCAGCCATCACTGATGCAGAAATCAGAGACGCGGCATCAATCTGTGTAGAGGAGACTTTAATTATCTCATAGAGAACGTAACATATTGTGGTTAGAACTAAACTCATTCATTTCTAACTACATTGGGTTTTTTCCATTCGGCCTTTTCATAGGAGAATTTTACTAATAAAATAAAGTATGCTGCCATACCCCAAATGAGATGAATGCCCCCATGACACTCCCAGCAATGGTGGCAAATCCTCCAGTCATGACAGCATGAATCTCAGACTTGGTCATGTCCTTCAAATAAGGACGAATCAGGAGGGGCGCTTCTGTCTGAAACACATCAAAACATTATAACTTTATATTATGATCTTCTCCCGTACTGATGCGCATCTAAATCTTTCAAGAAATCTTTTAGGAAATGTGGGCGCATTTATAATATGTTGCATCTTTATGAATTTAATAACATTTTATAATTATGTACATTATAGAAAAAAGCTAGAAAAGCTGTCACTGAGGCAATACCCTTTCAAAAGGTTCACATTTGTACATTATTTACCCATTAAGGTCGCCTATTAGTATGTTAAAGGTACATGTAAGTAACTAAAGTGTACATATTGGTAATGTTGGGGTATATTGCATTAATGATGTAATCAGATTACTTTTTACAAGTGCCTAGTAAAGTAACGCATAAATTTTAAATTTACAACCAGATAACAGTTACTTTTTAAAATAAGTAACACATATAACTTTGTTTTCCCATCTATTGCCTGACATCTCTCCTATCTCTATGTTGAGAGAAATCACAAGTAAGTGCAGCAGAGGCGTTGTGTGCGAACATGATGGTTATCATAGTTCTAGACCACATGTGAGCATGCATTTACTCATCTCAGTTTCAGTATTGCTCAAAATGAGTAACAACAGTTAAATGCAAACTCAGAATATTACTCAAACCTACAATAATTAAACGTTACATTACATAAATATACTTTATGTATTTAATGTCACTTTATTAAGCAATGTCTTTGCTGCTGACCTTAGATGCTCTGTTTCACCATACTAATAAGCTAAAATGACTTAAGATGAACATCACATTCGTGTTTCAGTGGCTGTGTCCGAAATGGCATACTCTCTTAAAGGTATAGTTCACCCAAAAATGTAAATTCTGTCATCATTTACTCACCCTCAAGTTGTTCCAAACCTATATAAATGTCTTTGTTCTGCTGAACACAAAGGAAGATATTTGGAAGAATGTTTGTAACCAAGCAGATGACTACCATAGTAGGGAAAAAATACTATAGTTAAACCAGTGGAGTCACATGGACTGTTTTGCTGTCTATGGAGCTCTCGGATTTCATTAAAAAATATCTTCATTTGTGTTCTGAAGATGAATGAAGGGGTTAAGAATGACATAAGTGTGAGTAATTAATTACAGAATTTTCATTTTTGGGTGAATTAACCCTTTAACAACATCTGAAAATGTATCTTTATGGTATAATTGTAGCCTGACAAGCCAGACCCACATCAAGATGTTTGGTCTGGAAACTCACCATTGACAGGGCTCAATCCGAGGGGCGGGATAAACGGTTGTCTTTCAAACTCCCTCTGCACGCGATAGGATAGCGCTACAACCAACCAGAGCAATGAAGGTGAAACAGAGCTTGTTGACAGATTAAACATTCGCCGTATCCGGTCAGCTAAACTCAGAACACATCTTCCCTTTTTAAGAATGACTTCAGTGCTGTTCTTTGTTCTTTTCTCAGAGAAAAGCTTAACTCTTTTAAAGTCTTCCAGAGTCGCGGTCAAAGCTGATTCGAAAGACCGCCGTTCGCCAGTTTCTGTGTTTACTAGAAGCACGCAAACGCAACTCGGCCGTCGTCATTATGGCCCCGCCCACCGACTCCATACATGATGTGATTGGCCCGGCAAGAGTTTTGGCGATTACAGCTCAGAAGGGTATTGAGAGTTGCTAGACGACACTCGCGGACAGATTAGATTTGCTGCCGCTAGGGTGCGTCTAGATTTCTAGGCTAGTATAATTGTGTAGTATGAATGTAATCTGAATGTACTACATCCGTCATGTTTTTATTACCATGTGACCTACCAGCGTCAGTTGCATCAGTTCACTGCGATTTATAAATCGCATCTTGGTATAATAAAGTGTCTATTAATGCACACTTCAGAATCTTTTTGGAAGAAGGTGACACAGGAACTTTTTTTGCTACTTTTTCATGAGTACTGCGAATTCAAACATACTTTGTCGCAAGTATACGATTTCGTTTCTTCTGCAGTCTAGAACGGCAGCACAGCTAAAAGGTTTGTTTGAGTCGCACACTCTACTGTACATGGGGGATTTTGCATTTCCTTCAGTCTGAGGCTTATTCATTTAATTTTGGTATAAAAGGGACTTTACATTTGCCAAAAAAAATTACGTTTTTTTTTTTAAAACAAACAAGCAAGACCAGGCCAGGCCAGGTGAGAAAAGTTAAGACTAAAGTAATGTAATGCATTATTTTACAACATTGTAATGCTTGAAAATGTTTGAAAAGGTACTACCAAAGTGACAGCTTTTGAACTTTGAACTTTTGAGTAAATGAGGACATGAAATATTACCTGACCAACAAAAATGTTCCCTGCCACACTGAGAGTCTCTGTAGAGGAGGTTCCCATCGTTACCTGCATTACCCAGGAAATCTTGACACAGAATGATACATAGTTAGCACAGCGATATGAAGAACATATTCTAAAGGTCTAATAGGTTGAATCAATACAAGACTGGACTGAGTCACTTACCTTTGTGATGACCCACTGCATCACCCCCAGGTAGTACAGCACGGACATCACACTGCTGAAGAACACCACTATAGGCAGAGCCTATGAAAAATTGAGCACCATTCAGTAGTAAAATTAAACCTGTCCATGCATTTCATGCCGAGTATGTTTCATTACTAACCTGGAAAGCAAATATATCTTCAATGAGGTCTCCAAACACAAATGATGAACCTTCTTTTGTGTAGTCCAGAAAAATCTGAAAAAATAAAGAAAAATTATTTAGAACAAGGCATTTTTTTGTTTCTCTCTTGTACTTTAAATCATTTGTTATTGTTTTATTCCAATAAGTAACCATAGATTGTAAAATATTAACTTCAACTTTCAACGTTTTTTGTTTTGTTTTGTTTTTCTAATTTAATAAAATAATAATTTTGTTTTATATTATACCTGAACTTGCTTTCCAAGCCATTCGAAGGCTATGAGACCAGGCTCTGTCCTAATGATAAACAGGCCAATGGCAAACTGTAACCCGAGTCCCCAGAAGACAGTGCTCCAGTTCACCTACTCAGAATTCAGTGCAAACAATCTTTTTGTTAACAACTCAAATTTAAAACATGTACCTTCAGTATATACAGTTGAGAATGATTAAAATCACTGCCTATACAACTGTTTTATTGTTGGGAAATGACAGCTTCAACAATCTGATAAGGTTTGCAGGAATTCCAAAGTCTAAAAAAAGTAATTCTGAGATAAGCAAATTCAATAAAGCATGTAATGCAGGTGTGTGTGTTTTATCACTCACCGCAGTTCTGTGTGCAGAGAAGAGAAATAGAGCAATAATGAATAGACAGACACCAGCAAAAGAGATGAGCTGCTCTGGGCGCTTTCGTGTGTCGACTGCCAGCCAAGCCACCAGCAGTCCCAGCACAATTACTATGAACACCCTGCAACATACATATAAACCATGACACATGTATATAGTTATGATTGGCAAATTTTTGGTTCTTTTCAAAGGCCCCCCAAAGTCCACCAACACAATATTGAAAGACTACCTGATGTATTTCCAGTATTTCTGCTGTACTCATGATAATGCTGTTTTTAAAACAAATTAATCAAAATTTATTTTTTTACTTCAGAGAGTTGCATGTTCTCCAATTAATAACACTTAATTTGTTGTGCTTCGGCTTTGCATGACTATGGATGAATATGGTTCTTTCTCATAACTAAAAAAAGAGAGAAACAATAACCCACTCCTCATAAAACATTCACTACTAGGCTTAAGAGATATAACTAATTTAGATGTAAAGGATCATAATCTGATTAACTGAAGACGATACTGTAGCTTTACCCATTAATAGACACAGTACTTTCCACGGTATGGGCTACAACAACCATAATGAAATGAGCCTTGACAATAGATAATGCTTTACAATAAACTCTTATCGAGAGCTACAAATAGCAATTTATCTGTTCAATAAAATACCTTACTTTACCTTACCTTACCTGAATAATAATAATAAAAAACTCCATGTCACCTTTACATTTCAAATCTATGAGTTCTCACCATCTCTGAAAAGACAATCTAATGTTGGTTCTTGTTTTATTACGAGCTCTGTCGCATTCTCTATTTGCCAGCAGACTCTCCTCTGTTTGGCATTTGTTTAAAATTAGTAATACTCCAGTGGTTTGAGATTTAGATTAATAAATGCTCTAGAAATGTTATTCATTGTAGTTCATGATAGTTGATAGTTTATATATTCTGTTATGTTTTGGTTTGTTTTGCTCTTTTCCATTTCTTAGGTAGTTCCCTCACACCTGTTTCTGTTCTTCTTGATTAGGTTCCCTGTGTATTTAATCATTGACTTATTTCTGTTCACCATCTGGTACACTGCAAACACTACGTAAACTATGTAAACACTTAAAATAATTAATTGGTTTGTGTAGAACCAACTCAAATTAAACAAATTAGTTCAATCAAATTCACTTTTATTAGTATGTAAAACTTTCTTTTTCTTTTGAGTTTTTTAACATTTAATTTATATTAGAATCTGGCTATTTTTATATATTAATAATAACTGATTCATTTAAATACTTAAAGGTCTGTGATAAACATAAATGTAGCTGTTTTGTTCTACAACATGAATTACAGAAAGTCAGAACTTCAACATGAATTTTCAGAGCTTTAAAAAATTGGTTAGCAACACAAACAAAAAACACGTCTATGATGGCATTGGAAAGGGAATTACAAGTAACAGTAAAGACATTTCTAATGTTACAGAAGATTTCTGTTGAAATGCTGCTCTTTTTTGTACTTTCTAATCATCCTATATCTTAAATTGATAATATTTCATAGTATTACTGTTTTACTGTATTTTGATCAAATAAATTAGATTTCTTTCAAAAACATTTAAACATCTTATACAGACACAAACATTTTGCAAGATAGTGTATCAAAGAGTCCAACTCACCATTTTATCCATCTGATATTGGATTTGAAACACCTTTGAGCAGGCTTGAAGAAGCTCCTTATGCTGTCACCCTTGTACTTATTCACTAGTTTGCATATGATGATGAACACCCCAAGACAAGTGAGGACAACCAGAGCAACTGCCCTCTGGAAGTCCAAAATACATGCAGCAATGAAGTATGCCAAATAACCTATGATTTACAACACAAAAACCATGAGCTAGGGTACGCTGTTTACTTGAAAAAAGAATCACCCATGTATAATGTAACACCATGTTTAATTTAAAACAATTAATTAAGAATAAAGGTTCTTTATTGGCATCAGTGGTTCCAACGCACAAAAGGTTCTTTAAAGTGAAAAGGGGTTCTTCTGATTATTAAAATGTTCTGCAAATATTCACTGAATCCTCCTGTTCGTACATTTTTTTATAAAGTGTATACTGTAGATATAAAACTAGGAAGATGAAAATATGTTACCTGCAGCAAAGATTCCCAAAGCGATGTATTTGATTATTTTGGAGTGTGTCTTGCAGAAGATCTCTGTGGCCGTGATGGGGATGCATGCTTTACTGTGGCAAACAATAAATAAAAAGCTAAAGATCTTGCACATGTGAAGTGTAACAGCATAATTGGGTTGGCACAGTCGATATATTTACACATTTGTCTATTTCGTAATTAGGATGAGCTTATGACACATAATGCATTCAATTTCAAAGGAATTTCATTACTAAATAATGTGACAATGAAATCTGAATGATGTCATATTCACTGATTTGATTCACCACCACACCTTAGGCATGATTTTGACTGCTGTTCTGACTCTTCTTTATCACTGTCACTCAGGTCATCTGTTAATTTATCCTCCTAAAGAAAAAAAAATAGAGATTTCTAACTCATTGCCTTTTCAGAGAACTTCCTCATACTTTCTCAAGCCTACCTTCACAAATGCTGGATTGTCCACACCTTGTTCATTCCCATACGAGACGGTTGTCAACTGTAAATCTTCTTTGTCCGCTGTAAGGAAAGTATCAGAAAACTGTTTACCAGCTCTTGAACCTTGATCTAACAATTCCTTAAGAGTTGCCAGTTTCTTTCTCACATTTCATCCAAACAATCATTAACAACTACCACAAATACAAAAGCAACACCTCCTTTATGCAAACCATGGTTAAAACCACCTGTTCAAATACCTACTTGAAAAATAAATCTCTAAAGAAAGGAGAAGTAAATGCACGGCTTACTCATTCTGCGTTCTCTGTGACAACTGCTAGGTCTTGAACCTTGAGCCAGGATATATACTCTGCCCACTTGGAAATCTTATCATTAATTAACTACATAGTAATGTGTTTTTATTTAAGACACTTGCATGTTATTATCAGATTACTAGTAATTGAGGACAACACTGAGTAGTCATGAAACAGCATATTTTTATCATTTATTACAATAAAGCTCCTCCTTATTTCCAGAGGCCAACAAGATACAAAGTAGGAAAACAAACTATCAGGAATAATAAAAATGTAACGTGACAGAGGCCCTGCCATTCTCCGTCCCAGAGGCAGAGTCAAATGGCGAGCATGTGGCTGAGAGGAGGGTCCATTATTATTACCAACCTAAAGGATTATTAGGAACACCATACTAATACTGTGTTTGACCCCCTTTCGCCATCAGAACTACCTTAATTCTATGTGGCATTGATTCAACAAGGTGCTGAAAGCATTCTTTTAGAAATGTTGGCCCATATTAGGATAGCATCTTGCAGTTGATGGAGATTTGTGGGATGCACATCCAGAGCACGAAGCTCCTGTTCCACCACATCCCAAAGATGCTCTATTGGTTTGAGATCTGGTGACTGCGGGGGCCATAGAGTGAACTCATTGTCATGTTCATATCCTGCTGGAAGTAGCCATCAGAGGATGGGTACATGGTGGTCATAAAAGGATGGACATGGTCAGAAACAATGCTCAGGTAGGCCGTGGCATTTAAACGATGCCCAATTGGCACTAAGGGTTCTAAAGTGTGCCAAGAAAACATCCCCCACACCATTACACCACCACCACCAGCCTGCACAGTGGTAACAACGCATGATGGATCCATGTTCTCATTCTGTTTACGCCAAATTCTGACTCTACCATCTGAATGTCTCATCAGAGACTTATCTGACCAAGCAATATTTTTCCAGTCTTCAACTGTCCATTTTTGGTAAGCTTGTGCAAATTGTAGCCTCTTTTTCCTATTTGTAGTGGAGATGAGTGGTACCCGGTGGGGTCTTCTGCTGTTGTAAGCCCATCCGCCTCAAGGTTGTTTTGGCTTCACAATTGCTTTGCTGCATACCTCAGTTGTAACAAGTGGTTATTTCAGTCAAAGTTGCTCTTCTATCAGCTTGAATCAGTTGGCCCATTCTCCTCTGACCTCTAGCATCAACAAGGCATTTTTGCACACAGGACCGACTCATACTGGATGTTTTTCACTTTTCACACCATTCTTTGTGAACCCTAGAAATGGTTGTGCGTGAAAATCCCATCAACTGAGCAGATTGTGAAATATTCAGACCGGCCCGCCTGGCACCAACAACCATGCCACGCTCAAAATAGTTTAAATCACCTTTCTTTCCCATTCTGACATTCAGTTTGGACTTCAGGAGATTGTCTTGACCAGGACCACACCCCTAAATGCATTGAAGCAACTGCCATGTGATTGGTTGATTAGATATTTGCAATAATGAGAAATTGAACTAATAATCCTTTAGGTGAGTGTACTAAACACTGAGAGCTCAGTTACCAATAAAAACAGGCCCAGTGACAGGACACATGAATTGGCAGGACGGGCAAGCAGCATATTGTCATATTTAATAGGAAAATTAAACAACATTCTAACTTTGATAATTACTTTAAAAGGATAGTTAAATTTTTTACTGCCCCAACGACAGGCTGTTGTACCCTTAAAGGTACAATTTTGACATCCTGTTTCTCTGTGTGAAGAGATTGGATCACTATATATGATGAACAGATTTAATTTAGGCTTTAATTTGCATATAAACGTTTTCCACCCTCTCTCTCATCCAGTAGTGTGCATTTTCCAGGAAATGCGTGTATATCTGCATCTTGTTAATACTACTGTGTATTGTGCATGTTATTTTTTGACATACATCGATTTTGTGATGTTCAAATGGCATGGAATTTGAATAAATATGTATTTAATAAAACAATACAGTTTGGTTTGGATTCACAATCGCAATACACAATTTTTATGGGTGGGCCCTGTCACTCATGGACCTGTTATCTATATCATAGGAGAACTTAATAAAGATGTGCAGTTTGAGAGAAAGAAAAACACTAGAAAGAAAAAAAAAACACTAAAAATGTGATAATGATAATGATAACTTCTAGCTTTAGGCAATTTGGACGCTAGATGCCACTGTTGCACATTTTAGAATATGTGTCACTTTTATGCCTGGATACAGAACACCTATACAGTAATAATAAAAACACACTGGCAGCAATCTGAGCACATGGAGAATTATTAATCCTTTTAATCTATTAAGTTTGTATTAACCCATCTTTTTTCTGAACTTCCTAGTAGATTTAGTCAGTTTGGTGCTGTTTGTCCACTGATGATGTACAATATGCAGTATTTAAACAGTTTGATTTCCATGTAACTACACATTTAAATGTAGAGCCATTCTGACCCTAAACTGGTTTATTATGCCTTCCGGAAAGTCGACTAAAGCTCCCACCTGAAGCAAGACTGTGGAAAGCTTATAAAGTTTACATAATTAAAGAATTAAATTCAATCAGACAAAATGTGGAATCTATGACTGTTTTCATGGAAACACAAAAACAGTCATAAAATTAAATGGTGCCTAATACCTTTTAGTTAACACAGGATGACGCACACTTGCAGCTTAATAGACTGAATTGTGCATCACTGCATTTTATTGAAGGTCTAATGTGTACAAAACACATTAACAGATATTCATGAAGGCATTTTATGTGCTTTGTTTTTTATTATCATTCTGACCTCTGTTTATTAGTGTGTTACAGGCAAGGGATCCCAGGTCTGAAGTAATCTTTGTCTATATGTATTTGCACATTAAGTTCAATTCAATTCAATTCAATTCAATTCACATTTATTTGTATAGCACTTTTCACAATACATATCTTTTCAAAGCAGCTTTACAGAAAATGCATGCGTCTTCATTACAACTGAGTGTTTATTAAGTATTTATTGTGGGTGATAACTGATAAGACCTGTATACGCTCTATAAACGTTTTAAAGGAAACATTGTTTTTTAATTGAGGGTCAGTATTAGGCATTTTTATTTACATTTTTTCGGAGGCTACATATTGTAATTATCATGAAGGGATTTGCTGAGCTAAAGACATTGTTTGGACATTGATGGAAATTGATAGTATCATGTTCAATGATGTATCATTGTTGGAACACATGGAATGTGGAAACAATTTCTGAAATCATTTCATTACAGAATTTGACTGCGCATTCAAGCCCCCTCTATCTTGAAAATTAGGCTACATATTCCCAAAGGAATAAGTGCAGTTTTTGATTATTCCAGTGATTATGTAATGTATACACGTTATCAGTAATCCTATCCACCTTTATCTCAACAGTTTCTTCAGAAAGATGTTTCTATAAGCGTTTCCACCCTGTCAAAGTCTGTCAGGGTTAAACTGTTTAATTTAGATAATTTTAAAAACCTATATGTGACATAAAAACCACCATGTGTTGCCTAAATATCAAAATTGTCAAATTGAAGGTTATTAATTTTGAATGCTGATTAGAAATACAAACAAATAAAAAAACAAGACTTGTGAAAACATCACAATGGTAAAATAATCTAGGCCCTGGGTTTTATTTGGTCACTAAATGACTAAACTAGGCCTTAAGTTACATTTAAATTATCTTCTATTATAGATTTCGATCAATACAGCGTGTAATTTGTGATAAAGCATGCATGTTAACACGCTATATGATAAACTAGTTGTTGTTTTATTGTAGTTCGAGGAGACGTGGATATGGTTACGCATAGGCCGCGTTTTTGCGCATAATGGGCGCGTTTTCAATATCCTCAAGTGTCTGTCCAAAAAATGCTGTCTATGTAGGCAGCTCACAAGGATTTGAGCCACAGCCTGTGTGTGTCGTTGAGCGGGGTTCTCAAGCACACAGGAAGGGGAGAGAGCTGTTAGCTAGCAGACAGCGGGCAACTGTAAACAACTCACTTTTATAAACCTCACAAATCAAACATACCTTACGCTGACTTGCTCATCCATATGCATGGCATTTAAAGGGTTGATTTAAATGCTTGTTTTGGCTGTAGACCTGCAGACTTGTATTATTACCGGAGGTTTTGTTATTTACAGAGATGGGATGTGAGCAGCTAGAGAAGCGCACAGCTAAAGCTTCTGTCAACACGAAACGCTTTACTTTATTAATTTCTCTCATCTGTCTTTTGCAATAAACACGGTAGAAATGACAGGTCATGTGTTACGGAATGAAATAGTACTAATCTGACTGTAAGCGATGTTTTAAATTGTGTGTTAGCTTGTCGACGGATTGTTTTCTCAGTTAGCATATACGCTAAAGCTAGCTCTGTAACACCTCGTCCAAAAGCCCATAACGTTAACTGTCGATAAAAGTATTGTTTTTTTTATTGACGTAACGTCTGTGAAAGGGTGTTCTATCGGTCTAAAACAAATGTTTCAACAATTTTCAGGTTAAACTAAATTATGTGAGGATGACAGTCTAACTGTACTGAGGTAGATCTTACTGGTTGAAAGAAAAACATTTGACATACATCTCATATGAGTGCGGTTATGTCAAATACCGTAGTATGATGTTAAAATGCTTAGAAAGGGGTCAAAGTTTCCATAAACAATTCTGAGCTGGCTGGACCGGTACTATGGAAGTTTCTGGGAGTGTCAGTGCAATGCAAATGAAGCTCCACAGCAGCCAATCTAATGGACATCAACAACTGCTAAGATGAATTAACCAGGAATCAAATGGTGATTACTATTAAATCTTTATTTTTCATTTAGTCAATGCAATTCAGTATGTTATCGATCTTGGATGATACATTTTGTTGTAAGTTGGTTTTATATCTGTTAGTTGTGGTATTTAATTATTTTACTTTAATTGTATGTATTATTCATATCATTTAATTTTCATTCTATATTGTATTCACTTCAGGTTTTGAAAGCCTTCAATTATGGGTGATATGAAGACCCCTGATTTTGATGATCTCTTGGCTGCCTTTGATATCCCTGATGCAACCAGCCTGGATGCAAAAGAGGCCATTCATGGGAATCAAGATGAGGGAGAGGGACACCTGAAGCACTCAGAGATGTGTATGGATGCCACGGTTTTGATCCCTCACCCAGTGCCTACAACTGATGTCCCTGTTGTCAGTGTTATAGTAAAGAACACCAGCCGCCAGAACTCCTATGAAAATCTTTTGGAGAAGGAGAGCTCTCATTTGGGGCAGCTTTTACAAAATGGTTTCAAAACTTCTGCAGGCTCACTGGAGACACATCCCTCTAGCTATCCAAGGCTGGAAAGCCCTTCTGTAAACGGGGGCTGTTCAAGACATTCCTTAGAAAAGATTCCAAGCCTCTACAAAACTGAAAAAGTTCCTAGTCTTTCAGCGTCTATGCCTCAGTTTAGCCCAATATCTAGCCCGGAATCTGAAGACATTCAAAGCAATGGAATTGATGACTGTTCAAAATCTCCAGAGACGTTGTACTTCCCCTCTGATTCACTCTTTACATCTTCGCCTCTTCCTGTTTTAGACAATGAAAATCCAGATGCATCCAGCTTAACAGACAAGTGCAATGAAAGACTTCATGGTTCAAAAGGTGTGGATGATCTCGAATATGATGGCTCATCAAAAAATGATGATTCTGCAACTAAGAGGGACTGCATTCAAGATTGTGGAACAAATGCATATCCAACACCTGAGACTATTCCTCCTTCCCGTCCATGGGTCAAAGCTCATACCTCCAGATTGTCTTCTTGTCTTGATGCATTAGTAGCCCTAAATGCTAAAAAGGATCCTGGTGGGCAAACTAATTCAAGGGACTTTCCAGTTACCCCAAAAGAGTCCATGAAAATTAGTCCAAAAATACCAATTTCGCCAAGGAGCCCAAGAAGTCCTCTGGAAGTGGTGAAACGTTTCGTGAAACAGCCTGACAGCCCAATGAGTATATGCAGTGACAGCAGTGGAAAAGCATCTCCAGCTGTCGGTACTGGCTCGCCTCCAGCCATCCCACGAGTCAGAATAAAGACAATCAAAACCTCATCTGGAGAAATCAAACGCACCGTCACAAGCATTTTGCCAGACTCTGAGACCGAAGATCTCATGTCACCATTTGGGTCTTCGCCATCTCAGTCCTCAGTTGAAGATGCCTTCTCAAAAACATTGCCTGTGTATCGTTCAAATGACATCATTTCGGAGGTCATTGTTGAAGATGGAAATCAGGAAGCTTCGAAGACCGCTTTATTGGGGGGCAAATGCAGCACGAAATCGGTGAGGAGCTCAAAAAAACCTCAAACCCAAAATAATAGTCATACCCTAAAGACAATGCATAGTGGGAACAAGCAAAGGAAGGCTGCTTCTGCTCAGATGGGTTCTTTTGCTAATACGAACTACCTTCCGAAGGCATTGCACTTAGCAAACCTAAATCTAGTCCCACATAGTGTGGCGGCCTCAGTTACAGCAAGGTCTTCCACTAACAGACAGGAGCCCTCTCAGTTATCATCATCAATGGTGTGTAGTTCTGTACCATTGGTGCATCAAGTTAAAAAAGTCTCCCCAAACACACGAGCTGTTGTCTCGAATACTGCAGCTGGAACCTTGAACAGACTGTTGAATTACTCAAACCCAGTGCCAACATATGTTCCTGACCTGAGTCCTCCACCAGGCACCAATATCAGGCTCCCACCGCAAGGCTATTGCTGCCTAGAATGCGGAGACTCATTCGGGCTGGAAAAGAGCCTCACTTACCATTACAGCCGGAGGAGTGTGCACATTGAAGTAGCATGCACGCACTGCTCCAAAACATTGGTGTTTTTCAACAAATGTGCTCTCCTGGCACATGCTCGTGAACACAAGAACAAAGGCATGGTAATGCAGTGCACTCAGTTGTTTATGAAGCCCATTGCTGTTGACCATATGTTGGCACCCACCAAACCTAAGCAGTCCGTGAATCAGATACCTTGCAGAAACAGCTCCACAGTGTCATCCAAAGGCCAAGCAGTCTTGCCACTTTATCCTGACAAAGTTATTAGACATGGATTCAAATGTTTGGATTGTAATAAACAGATGTCAGACTACAGAGCACTTGCAGGTCACTATCAGAGGTCATCGGAGGCTGAAGGTTTGGTGAGTCAAATTGTTGAACTACTGGAATCACAAAGCATAAAGCGTAAATTTTTATTCAAAATACATTCAAATCTAATATGCCACACTATTGTTTTTTTTTTTTTTAATAAAACTGCTTCACTGCTTTCTATTTCAGAAAATTTGAACAATGTCTGTCCAACAAATCCGATCGTATATATGACAAAAATATCAAAACAGGAAATTATATCTTAGAAAGGACCACTGTCTGTCAAGGTCTCTTAAAGGGTTATTTCACCCAAAAATGAAATTGATGTCATTAATGACTCACCCTAATGTCGTTCCACACCCGTAAGACCTCCGTTCATCTTCAGAACACAGTTTAAGATATTTTATATTTAGTCTGACAGCGTATCTAAGTGTATTCACACTATACTGTCCATGTCCATAAAGGTAATAAAAACATCATAAAAGTAGTCCATACGTGACATAAGTTCATTAGAATCTCTTGAAGCATCGAAAATATTGGGCCAAAAATAACAAAAACTACGACTTTATTCAGCATTGTCTTCTCTTCCGCGTTTTTTTTTTTTCAAACCTCAAATATAGATTCAAACGGTCATGAATCAACGTATTGATTCATGATTCGGATCGTTAATGTCACGTAATTTCACACATATATTAATTATATGTATATATACATTTAAATTTTTGGCTAAAAAGTTACTGAATCGATTTCAAGTCACTGAGTCGAACATATCGTTCGAAATGAACCAATATCGTCCTTAAATCGTATCGACAACCTCAAATCGCGATACGAATCGAATCGTTGTTAAAACATTTATTATTACATATATATATATATATATATATATATATATATATAAAATATTTATTTATTTAGCAGATGCCTTTATCCAAAGCGACTTACAACTTAGGAATACAGAAAGCAATTATTCATGTAGAGGTGAAAAATCACAAAAAGTGCCTAAAATACTACGTTTTGGACATTACTTATGGAGGGAATAGAGGAAAATATAAAAATTAGATTAAGTGCTAATTGAAGAGATGAGTTTTCAGCTGTCTTTTGAATGTTGTCAGTGATTCTGCATTCCTAATGGAGGTCATTCCACCAGCAAGGAATGGTTAATGAAAATGTTCTGAAAAGGGATTTCATGCCTCTCTGTGATGGTAAGCTGAGCAAAGACTTCTGGTGGGAGTGTAGATTCTTATGAGCAAGTCGAAGTATGCGGGTGCCGAGTTTGTGATGGATCTGTAAGCAAGCATCAACCAGCTTAAGAAAGATTCATGCGAGTGGTAGCCAGTGAAGAGAGATGAAGAGAGGTGTGGCATAAACCCTTTTGGGCTTGTTGAAGATAAGACATGCCACTGAGTTCTGAATCAATTGAAGCGTTTTGATCGCACAGGATGGAAGTCCAGCCAGAAGTGCATTGCAGTAGTCAAGCCTAGAAATTACCAGGACAAGATTGGTTCAAATGTGGTGCAGACAAAACATATATTTAAATTATTTATATTTCATGAAATTCGTAAAATAAAAAAGTAACCTTTTTTAAAAAGTATATTAAAGAACGTGTTTGAAATGAATGGTTAAGTAAATCTGTTGTCCAGACGTAAGAAGGATGTGTTATTACTTTTTACTTGATGGACAATCTTGAAAATTTTGAGTTTTTCGAAACCCTATGAAATCAATTCGGTTACATTTCTAAGAGTACATTTATAAGAACTTGCAACTAGATTAAGAGATTTGTGCTTGCGTTTGTTGTAAACATTTCTCTGTCATTGACCCTTATGTTTGCTTTCTTTAAATCCAGATGTGCAAGGTTTGCTCAATGCTGCTACCCAACAAGTGCAGCTACAGGGCCCATCAACGCATTCACACACACAAATCCCCTTATTGCTGTCCTGAATGTGGTGCACTCAGTCGCTCGGTGGACATACAGAAGCATGTGAAAGAGAATTGTCTCCACTATGCCCGTAAAATTGGGTACTCGTAAGTAACTAATTGTGACCTCTAGGCCAGTGAAATTCTGTGAATCTCTTTTGTGCTGTCACCCAAAGATTCACTCAAATGCAATTTCTTCCAGGTGTCTGCATTGTGAGATGCTTTTCATGTCACTGTCCCTCTTGAAGAGTCACATTGAGGAGAAGCATTGTGAGGTCTTCTATAAGTGCACTATATGTCCTGTAGCCTTCAAAACATCTGACGGCTGTCTGACGCATTTAAAAAACAAGCATGGCGGCAGTGAACCCAGCCATCAGTAAGTGCATCTATTGATCTGTTATACCGTAAATTCAGGCATAATAATTTAAGTGTTCCTAGAACTGTGTTAAGGAGTTACATCTGTTTCATTCTATGCAGGATGATCTTCAAGTGTTCCTGTGAAACAGTCTTTAAGAGGAAGCAGCTGTTGTATCAACATTTTCATCATCGTATCTGTGTGTTCAAGTGTCCAGAGTGCACTTCGTTTTTCCCAGAGAAGCTACTTTTGGTGCAACATTTCAAGGTTTGTATAAGGGTTGTCAAAAGAACTGGTTCTTCAGTTTCAAGTTGATATTTCAATTTTATAAATCTAATGGTACTGACCTTTCTGTAGCACTGGTAGTATCAAGTAGCGGTCACTGGTACTTGCTAATAGGCGCTGCTTTCTCCCATGTATTTTAGAGCTGCACGATTAATCGTTTAAAGATTGCTATCTTGATTCAAACCCATGTGATCTTATTCCTAAATGACCACGATTCTGCCATGTTTTAGTGTTTGTCATTGAATTATTCATTTAGGGATAGTTCACCTAAAAATGAAAATGTGATGTTTATCTGCTTGCCCCCAGTGCATCCAAATTGTAGGTGTATTTGCTTCTTCAGTAGAACACAAATGAAGATTTTTAACTTCAGCCATTGCAGTCTGCCAGTCATAATGCATGTGAATGGGTAACAACTCTGAGAGAAAAAAAACATGCTTAGACATCATGCACAAAAACCCTGCTGTTCGTGACGACATATTGATGTCTTAAGACACGAACCGATCGATTTCTGTGAGAAACCGAACAGTATTTATGTTATTTTTTTTACCTCGTATGCAGACGAATCTCATCCAGTGTTCGCATCCGCCATTACGTGCGTCTTTTAAGGTCAAACTGGCATGATCATAGACATATATTATGTAGAGTCCTCATTCGACTGATCTGCGCAGACACTAACCATATACATGAGAGCCTGTAAGCAGATAAACATGACATTTTCATTTTTGGGTGAACAAACCCTTTAAAAGATTGAGACATTGACTTTTTGATTATTTATATAGAAATTATTTTTATTTAGTTTAGATTACTTGTGATATATATTTTTTAAATAGACTAAAGCAGTGACCATTTTGTCAGAACCTTTAGTTTGCATGTTTTTTTGTTTGGTTGTCTGACATTTTTGTCTCTTTCAGAATTGTGGGAAAATCACAGTCTCCATTTTACACACGAAAAACTGGATTTTCAATTTATCCAGAATTGTGTAGCTCTAGTGTATTTGAGTGTGTTTGTGTGAGCGCTCTGTGAAGTACTCTATGACACATTTTTGCAGTGTTGAGCATTATAGCCAATCACAGTAATTTTAGTTTCTTTAGACTATTAATTAGTTTAAATGCACTTCTGCAAGACGATTTTTGTTGGACTAATGTTGTGTAAATGCTTGTCCAACACAAATTGTAGCAGCCAGATTTCTGGGAAGTTGGACTAACAGACCTAAACTCTTACAGGCTGCGGCTACATTAATTCAGATAGACTTGAATACGGCATTTTGTTTCAAATCACACTCCGTCCACACTAGAGTTTTCCAAAAGTTTCTCATCCACACTGAAATGTCGGAAAGCGCTAAATTCACGTAACTGCATAAGGAGGTGTGAGTTCATTCCATTCATATTTTATATATTATGCTTCTGTCTGGCGCTACAACAAGACATTTACATTTAAGACATTGAGCAGATGTTCTTAACAAAGTCAACTAACAAAAAGTGCTTCATATGAGACTGTGATCACCAGATGGCAAGCAAACCATTTAGAACATTATCTGCTAGGAATAAAGTACTTCCTGTACATATGTAAATAAATGTGGTCTATATTATTAAATAATTCTAGACTGCATTAATTAAATTAATTCTGTATATATTCACCGTATTTTCCAGAATTTATGTATCTCTGAAGCATGTATTCCAAAGCAGCATATATAATTTGATTATACATACTTACACAAAACGTGCAAAGAACACACATTTGGATTCATGCTAAAAAAATTGTTTATAATGATGCCACTAATGCAAGATTTTTTTTTTAAGTTATCCCAAATGGTTTTTAAAGAGGTCATACGTCCAGTGCTTTTGTACTGCCACAGCACAAGAGATGTCTCATTTCTATCAGAATAAAAGTGCTTGTGTATTTTTATCATTCAGATGTTGATATAATTATTTATATTTTGAGAGTGAAATAATTAGTCTTTTTCATCTGCAGGCTATTCATGGTGGTGGTTTCAGATGTGATGCTGAAAAAAGCCCCAAAAAGACAGAGACAATATCTTCCTCTGATAAAATTTCACCACAAAACCTCCAACCAAAGTTGACCAAACCAGCTAATGAGGCCAGTGTGAAGGGAAGAGAGAGTTCTGCTGCACGGAAGTCAAGTGCTGGAGATAGTATGAGGAACGCTGGGTGGACCTGTGGAGAATGCCTCCTGTGGGTCCCTGACAGGGAGACCTTCGTCAATCACATGAAGACCAGCCACGGCAGGGTGAGATCCTATTTTGTATTTTATCTTCTACCGATTCGCATTGATTCACAAATTTGAGCAAGTGTTACACTTTTTTATTTTCACGGTACTTCTTAAAGTTATTGACACGTTATTATTGACAAAATGATTGAGTGTTATTAATCACAAAAAAGGACTCAATGTAGACTCAATCCGATTGCCAACAAAACACAGATGTTTGATGCAGTTTCACTCACCGCCTGCTTTTGCTGCTCCAGGAATACAAACTGCATCCACTGTTTCCTTAGAGCTTGGTTATATCTTTTCCTCACAACCAAAAGCACACTTCTTTAGTGAGATTGTTTATGTTGTGGTCTAAACACAAAATGGCAGCACTGCCAACGGCTCCTGTAACCTGAAACAAAGCACAGTGATGGGAGCACTCTTGCTCTCGCTCTGGTTGCTGTGTGCTTGCGCTCATCCGGGAAAAGTGCCCATACAAGGAATTACATAAATACTCCATGATACACCCAGCTAGGTTTTTTAAAAAACATTTTAGCCATGTTTAGCATGAGAATGCAATTCTTAAACAGTGTAAATATGTCAGAATGCATGAAATCCCATTAGACACTGCCCCCCTTTAAAGGGACAGCAGCCTCATAAACAGTTGCAGTTGTTTTATTAATGTTAATTAAAAAATCACTCACTGCTTTTGACTGAATCACTTTTGTATCTTTAATATGAATCAAACCTAGGCTACTATGCCTGAAAAAGTTTATTTCATTTGTATAATTTTGCTATTGTAAATTTGTCCTATTATTTGTAATTTGCTTCTTTGTTCCTATTTTCAAAATCAAAGATAAAATAAAAGAGCCTGCCTTGCTTTATGACAGAAGGCTGCAAGTCGTGTGTAATAATTGCAGTCAGCTTAAATTGCATTGTTTTATAATATTGGGTTTCCAACTAAAATTGGAAGAAAAACAAAAGAAAATGTCAAGATTCACATTTAATCGTCAAAAAGTCTACCGCAGTCAAATAGAAAAGTTACACAAAACACTAGAATAAAAACTATGCATATAATGAATCGAAATTTGATTCAAATCAAATACAATTTTTTTTATTGAATTGTGACCCCAACAATCGATTTGTGAGGTACCAAAAGATTCCTACCCCTATCATACAATACCTGTGTGGACTTTTGTATTTGATTGAATGGCTAGTACTCCTTTTATTGCTCTAGTCAATTTGTGCTTGGAGATTTTTTACATTTGAATGTGTCCGTTTATTTGCAGTCTGTAAAGAGGCATCCTTGTCGATTATGTGAAAGGTCCTTTAATTCATCCTTGAGTCTTAAACGACACATTCGCAGTGACCACGATGGGAAAAAGAAAGTCTACACGTGCTGGTAAAACCACTAGATAATTAAAGGTTCATCAAGATTTCTTTAGTATCTTTCTTATGTGAAGAGTGCAGCCTTGATTTGTATCTTTCTTGATGCAATCTGAAGGTACTGCACAAATGAGAGGATATCCTTCACTAAACACTCTCTGCTAAAGAATCACATCAGCTTGATGCATGGAATCAAGAACCCAGATTTCAGCCAGATGGCAAAGCTTGCATCTCAGGAGGTGGGCAAACCCACAGGCCAGGTAATCACAAATACTTCATTTATTTATTTTATAGAAACATTACTTCACGTACAGCGTGTACAAATCGCTTTCCTCTTTCAGAGGCCAAAAAGAACAGCAGAGGCGGCTCATGGAGTTGCAGGAAATGGGGGAACATCATACAACTCCCCTGCCAAGCGACCCAAGCATCTTTATCGCTGCGCCAAATGTGGCTTTACCTCTGAAAACCAGGCCCAGTTTCAGGAACACATACCTCAACACAGAACCGATAGCGACACACCCCAGTGCCATCACTGCGGCCTTTGTTTCACATCTCAGCTAGCACTCAGCAGACACCTCTTCATTGTACATAAGGTCAAAGGACCAGAGGAGCATGAGGAGACAGGGAAAGGACGAGACAACTCAACAGATTTGAGCGATGAAACTGTACCTCTTTCTCCAAAAAAGACTGGTGTGTCCACAGTGGAGGAGCAATGCAAACTCCACACTGAGCCCACAGACAGCAACGACACACAGGCATCAGAAACGAGTGGATGTGAGGAAGAAAAGGACTGAATAGAAGAAAGGACTCCAGTGGAAAGCTGCTAATCAACTTAACTGCTAACATGTGATTGCTGAATATGCAGCTGATAAATGCGGTACTGCAAACATGTTGCCTTACAGTAAAAAACTATATCTCACGTCACATATATCACATATATGAAACAATGTGTAAAACAGACTTTCATTCAGAGTTTCATTGCATTATTTGGATGAACTTAAAGGGATAGTTTATAGTCATTTACCCACCATCATGTTCCAAACCTGTGTGAGTTTCTTTCTTCTGTTGAACACAAAAGAAGATATTTTGAAGAATGTTGATAACCAGAGAGTAAATGATGACAAGGTTTCCATTTTTTGGTGAACTATCCCTTTAACTGTTACATTCATGCAATTAATTTTCACTTTTTACTGCTTACTTACTTGTTCATCCTATGTATGTGGATAATCATAATTTATTTTTTGTGTAATTGCAAAAGCATCATGCCAATGTGTTTCAATGTCAATCTCTACAGAGCAATTGTATGTTTTTGTTTTTGTTTATGTACCTACCACGTCAAGTCTTGAGTGCATTACAATGCAGGAAATGTTATGTATGTTACATATTGTAGCCATAAGTGGGACAGCCATGTAATATTTTGGCTGTTTTCAGGGTCACCAAAAATGCAGAAGAATTTTGCCCCTCTGATGGTCAATCTTTGGTGGTGCTGCTTATGCTGTGCTGGATCTTGAAGGAAGGGCATGTCTGATGATGTTTATTTTATATTTATTAGGTAGCGCACTTGTATCACAAAGCTAAACATCTGTAACAGTATTTGCTACGATGGAGATTACATTATTCTGAAAGGTATTCACTTAAACCCAGGTATCAGCACTCAGAGAAAATATATTTTCATATCCATTCCATGTAGATTACTCATTTATATTCAATGAGCCATTCTTACAATCAAATTTAGCACTTTTGTAAATGCTTGTATGAAAAAGAGAAGAATTTACATAATAAAGACATCAGAGACTCAACTTTACAGTTTGTGCTGTCAGCAGAGGTTTGATGTTTTGGGGGCCTTTAACATGTAAAATACAAAGATTGATTCTCCAGTTATTTCACCAATTATGTCTGAGATTAAAACATCTTTGTGTGTGTTGGGTAAATTGCTCTATAAAAGTAATTACTTACTAGCTACTACACAACAGTTTAATTATATTACTGTGAGAACTAATTACCCTCTTAAAAGTATTAGATTACTTATTACTAATTACTTTCCAAATCCCATATCAACCTCGACCAGACGAATAAGACACGAAACTGCACTTTTTATTATTTCAAATAATATATAACTGCTTTAATTATTCTTGAACTAACCAAAGTATTTAAAGGGAAAAGGTTAGGCTACATAAAAAACATACATTTTAACATAAAATTTTGATGTTAAATTCGCTATTGTTTTATATAGAAAGAATTGGTCTATACAGTTTTTAATGCAATTACATTAGACGTCACTATATGAATCACAGAAGAAGAAAAAAAAGGTATCCCTTACTTTATTTTTTCAAGGGACATGAACGCCCTTCTCAAGTCAAAATTTCAATACAATGAGCTTCTGAAGTGGGAAGTAGGAAATTCCCGATAGCACGGGAAGGAATTATAATTACACCTTACACTGAGTGTGACAAAATACTTATTTTATAGAATATTTCTCAGGATATGTTGTTTATTTCTTCTTTTTTTTTAAATTTGTTTATTTTTGTAGCCTATTGGCTACATAAAAGTCCAGGGAACAATTCTACAGGCTCAGGAAATATACAGTTGGTGTTTTGTGTTTACTTTATTCTAGAGCTACAAAATGTCATACTCATAATATCGACATTTTAGTTGAGTTATATATAGGCTAAATAAGTATTATCTTACAAATACTTATTTTAAAAAGAAACTACAACCTGTCACCTTTCAATAGGTTCTCAACTATACCGTTACCCACCCCCTTCTTTTCTTTTCCGGAAGTAACGCAACCGGAAGAGTCGCCGCGTATCCGCTAACTACACCAGTGGCGGCGAAACATTTGCTCCAAAAATCATAATTCTGCAATTGTTTTAATTGACTTTTGCCATACACATTTAATCTACAGGCAAGATGTTATCATTAGATTTCCTCGACGATGTCCGGCGAATGAATAAGCGTCAGGTGTGTATTTATTTAGCCAGTTAGCACGGCGCTTCCTCTGCATCGCTTTCTCTTACTACACGTCAGCTTGAATGACAGTGGCTTTAACGGTCTACACATATTAGTGCCTTTCATTACGAATTGCACAGATGAAAGATGCATTGAATGCCTTCGCATATATTGCTGTTATTGAGCAGATGGAGAGGAGAATAAAAACGGAAGTCGCCTTTTTATAACAGCTGCTATTCTGTTTTCATTTTGAATATTACAATACTTTCATTTTAAGCCACTGGGCTAAACACATCTGAAATCTGCATAATTTTCTTTACTAAAAACCCATGCTTTTACTAGTAAAGTGAAAATCAAACTGGAAGACAAAGAACAAGCTGATGTTGAGCATCATGTCTCTTGTTTTTCAGCTTTACTATCAGGTGCTGAATTTTGGAATGATTGTATCTTCAGCCTTGATGATCTGGAAAGGCTTAATGGTTGTAACTGGAAGTGAAAGCCCGATTGTGGTTGTTCTCAGGTAAGGGCATCAGTATGAAGCCGGCTCGTCACTCGCAAACCAAAGGCTTTGGCTTTTGTGATGGATAGCATGGTAATATTTTTAGCATCATGCTCTTCTCTCTTTTACACGATACAATGCTGAGTCTTTCTATTGTTAAATGTATTATTTCCAGGACTGTTTTACTGTACTGTAATTTCGCTTACAGAAACGTTTGAGCTAATTATTAACTCAGCAGGTCACAATCTTAATGTGATTTTTTAAAAATATCCTTATGCATTAAAGGCACAATATGTAAGATATTTTGATTAAAATATCCAAAGCCCACTAGAACAATGTTTTATATCTTGTTGACTTGTGTACTTACCTTATCCCAAATGTTTCCAACATTTAAATCCAGAGAAATCAATTTTTTTAACCAGGACATCGCCTATCAAAGACATCAACCCCCATTAGCCTCGTTTGGTAGAAACCATGGAAACACCAAAAACGCTTTAATATATGATGTGTTTTATTAGACATATAAGTAACTGTTTGGATACATAAAAAAAATGTGTTGTACAGCTCAACACAGTTAGTCTTATTGTTAAAATCTAGCTTTCTTGATTTACAGGAAGTACCATGTTTTGCCATGCCTAATAACGATCTAGTTCACTGCAGTTTAATAAAAGCGACACGAGATCAAGGCGTCATCAACCTACTATTTTATATTGTGGCTTTAATCAAAATCAACTGGGAAAGTCATAGAAATGCACTGGTAAAACTGTGCATGTGCTGTTTTTTTTTATTGAGTGACTTTTATATCCATATTTTTTTTATTGAACCTGCATGTTTCAATTTTGATATCTGTTTATGAATGCATCTTGTTTTTAAATTCCTTTTAAAAGCAGACTTTTTTGGTGGGACTTAACATATAAAAGCTGCTGGGAGATTTGAAAGTTAATTTCAAAATCTGCACAATACAATAAAAAGGATTTATGTCTCTAGATCAGTGAAGTGTGATAAGTGTTAATTTCATTATTTTTGCAGTGGAAGCATGGAGCCTGCGTTTCACAGAGGAGACCTCCTCTTCCTCACGAATCGTGTTGAAGATCCAATCAGAGTGGGAGAGATTGTTGTGTTCAGGATCGAAGGAAGAGAAATTCCCATTGTACACAGAGTTCTAAAAATTCATGAAAAGTGAGTATTATAAGATCACAATGTCTACTAATGATTTTGTGGATTCTTGCGTATTTGTACGCACAGGAGAACTTCTCACGAAAAATCTCCGCTTGTTTCACAAAACATTCGTACGCACATGAATTTGTTCTTAACCTCGTTCGGATGTTAGTGAATTTGGAGTATTCTAAATGAGCGTGCACAAAGTTAGTCATTTTTCATAAAACACACCCAAACCATCTCCATATGGACTTTCCACACACTCTCCTTACCTTTCGTCACTCTCGTTAAACTTGCCCGTTTGTAGACGTGCTCTCGCCCCGATCCTCGAGCAATGCCAAGTGTGCCATTCTCATCAGTTCTCACAATAAACATCTTTTATACAGACAGACCCAGATTACAGAGCTCTCATTAGCAGCTGTACATTCTCATATCTGCGTTATTCAGAGAAACCTCATAGCTGAAGCTATAACGCAGCTTTATTTACTTTATTTAACTGCATGTGATTGAATGTATTTAAGATTAAATTAAATTCTTTTATTTAACAATTTCATTGTATAATTTTATATATGGATTAAATAGTATACAATTAATGCAATATACTTCAATGTAATTATATTCATATTACGATGAAATATAACTTACAGCCATACAAACTTACAAAGTAAGTTTTTCCTATATTTTGTTTTAAATTTAGAAAAAATAAATATTACTAAGCTTGGTGAATGAGACTCAATGAATGTGCTGTGTAGGGATGCACCGATATGAGCATTTTGGCAAATACTGACAATTCTTTATATTTGAAAGCCGATACAACACTGTTAAATTTAAATCCAAATATTTAAATAATTTGAGAGCCCGATTACAAAAAACTCCATTAAAAAAGCCATGTCCCAAACACACAATTGTAATGTTCTCATTATTATTTTGGGTCCCACTTTACATTAGGTTGCATTAACTACTATATTCTTGCATAAAAAAATAAGTATAATGTACTTATTTTGTTCATATTGTATTGCAAAACACTTTTGCTGATATTGAGATGGGACACGGGTAAAGTTAGGGACAGGTGTGGTGGTGTATGGGTAGTATAAGGGGTGTGTAGGGTAAGGTGTAAGGGAAGTATCAACAGTGTGATTTATAAATGTAACTACAGAAATTAATTACAGATGTAATTATATGCATGTCATTTTTTTTTAACTGTAAGTACAATGCAAAGACATGAATGTACACAAAAAGTGGATTGTATCAAATTAATTTAAATGTTAGTGCATAGGAGATGATTACATATCATGATACATGATTTGTTTGGCCACCTAATATAAAGGGAGTCCTTATTTTATGTAGCCTATATGACAGACTTGCGCCGCACATGTTGCATTAACTGTATTTTCGTTTTTTGAAGTGATATCCATTATATTTCAAGCAATTTAAAACCATCATGGACGAACAGTGCGCATCTGAAGTGTCGGAGATGAAGGACACACTCCATTATTTATCAGCTCTAATATATCGGCCAAATGTTCTTATCAGGCTGATAACGATTGCATAAAAAAAGAACATATATCGGCTGATATATCGTGCATTGATAGTGGTACGTCGTACACTCTTACAAATAAAAAAATGTTTCCACAGTGATGCCGTAGAAGAACATCAACTTTCAGTGAATAGTTCTTAAGAGCTATTTTTCTTTAGTGTCTAGTTCATTTCCATAATCGAAAGAACCGTTTGTGCTGTGGAAAGGTTCCATTAATGTTAAAGGTTCTTCGAGGAACCATCAATGCCAGTAAAGAACCTTTATTTCTAGAGTGTAGTATCACATGTTCTAAACATGCTTTCTTTTTTCCTTCCAATAACATTGATGCCTACTGATTTCAGAGAAAATGGCGACATCAAGTTCTTGACGAAAGGGGACAATAATTCTGTGGATGACCGAGGTCTTTACAAGCAGGGACAGCACTGGCTGGAGAAGAAAGACGTGGTGGGGAGAGCAAGAGGGTAAGATCTTGATGCTTGGTACAATATGAATTTACTGTAGTAGAATTCTTGGATCTAATATAGGATTGTACGTTTCAATATCTTCCATGTCCTGTATTGCTTTGCATATGTTACAAAATTCCTGATCCCTCTTCCTCCATTGCAGGTTTGTGCCTTACATCGGAATTGTCACAATTTTGATGAATGATTACCCCAAGTTTAAGGTATGCCATGTAATATGTAATGAACCAAGTTTAAAGTGCCCCTATTATGGTATTTTAAAGGGTCCTAATTTTGTTTTGGAGATCTCCTACAATAAGTTAACATGCATCCAAGATCAAAAAACACTCTAATTCACTTCTTCAGCGTCACTTCTTTTCTCACAGTCTGAAACTGTCTGATAAAGGATTCGTTCTCTCTGAACTCCTCCTTCCCTGCATACTCTGCTCTGATTGGTTCGATGCCCCAGTCTGTTGTGATTGGTCTACTCATTAACATATCTGAATTTCAGCTCCGGGTCCTTGTGATAGGAACATTAATGATGTAGTCCGTTTTACTGAATTTACTGAAAATTTACTGAGTCCTAATCCTTAGGAAGTGCAGACAAGTGAACTTGCTTTCACAGCAGAAAAAAAGTAGGCATACGAATATGAAAATTTTGGGTATAAACGATAATTCTTTATATTTGAAAGTCGATAACCGATATATTGGTTGATAAATCTAATTCCAAATTTTTTTATTTTTTGAGCGCCTGATTAGAAAAACAAAAGTCTCACCATTAAATCCATGCCCCAAGCACATAATTATAATGTTATAATGCGCTAACTGCCAACCATCATGGTGAACAGTGGTGAATAATACATTATGTACCTGCTTTAATATATCAGCCAAATTTTCTTATTGAGGCGATAACATTAAAAATATCATCTGATATCGATATGGTGGTCTATATATATATATATATATATATATATATGAGTCCTCATCCTTATATATATATATATATATATATATATATATATATATATATATATATATATATATATATAAAATCAGTTTTTTCTTTTGGGACAATGTCACGCCATTTATCGTGCACTTCCATCTTTGCTGACCTTTTCCATTCACCAACAGTTCTACAACACTACATGAAACGCAATCTCCGAAAAACCATAATAGGGGCACTTTAAGTGCTAAGTTGTTAGATTGCAATTGTTCTAACACTTCTTTTCTGTTCCTTAACAGTATGCGGTACTCTGTTTGCTCGGGCTGTTTGTTTTAGTACACCGAGAATGAAGACTTTCAAGAGTAATTCTGTCAGGGAGCACATCCCTCTTGTGACCAGTTTTTATGGTGTATTTTTGTGGAAATTCTGCACTTGCTCTTAGAGACAAAGGTCAAATTATCATTTTCTCTGTACAATGACAGTGCAAACACAAAACTGTATACTGGAAGAATTTGTATTTGTTCATTTTCCATGCATACCAAATTTGGATTTTGTTTGATCTGACTTTACAGCTGTACTTGCACCATATGTCAAGATCTGTCTAACTATTTCTTAAAGGCTAAATTTTGTATTGAAATAAAATGTTCAGTCAAATTTTGAAAGTGTATTCTTTTTCTTTTAAAAAAAATCATTCGTATTGTTCATTTTCTTAAATTCTTATGTAAAGTATTGTTATTGTATTATTTTATTAGCAGTCATACCCATATAGCCTTTAAGATGTGAATCTTAACTATTAAAACATCTATATTTTTCTTCTATGTATGCTTAGAAAATGTACACTTTAATATGATTTATCCATGCATTACTTTAGATCTTTAAAAGGGATAGTTCACCCAAAAAGGAAATTCTGTCATTACTCGCTCATGTTTAGGGTTGGGCATCGAGAACCGGTTCTTACTTGGAACGGTTTAAAAAATAACGATTCCATTGGAATCGTTTAGAAAATTTATTTTCGGTTCCAAGCGCGTAAGTTTTGGTTTCCATGGCCACCTGATTTCCGGTGCTTGCACGCTTATTATTTTTTGTAATATGTATCTTTGTTTATTCAATTTACCATTCAAAATCAAGCTTACTTGTGCTGTGTGTAAACTATTGCAACACAATTACCCCGTTGTAAAAAATACATTGAGTTAACAAATATTTGTGAGATAATTTTAATAGTAATTGATCAATGTTTATATATGAGAAAAAGCTTAAAAGCTTTATTATATAAAGTGATCTCTTCAGAAGAAATGTTTGATTGCCTAGACTTTCAAAAGACAGACAAAAAAAAAATTATATAAAAAATATCTAACTGACAGTATATGCAGCGTTTTTCCCCGTTGTATTGAAAATAGCATTGAATATCGATGTGACACGTTTTGACTCCACCCCTCAAAGAATCGGAATCGAGAATCAAAAAGAACCGGAACCGAAAGTAAGAATCGGAATCAGAATCGTTCAAATCAAAACGATGCCCAACCCCAACCCTGCTCATGTTGTTCCAAAAGATTTTCGTTCATCTTCGGAACACAAATGAAGATCTTTTTTGATGAAATCTGAGAGCTTTCTGTCCCTCCATTTACAGCTACGCAACTACCACTTAAACTTTGATGCTTCAAAAAGTTTATAAAGAGATCGTAAAACTAATCCATATGATTTGAGCTGTTTAGCCAAAATCTTCTAAAGAGACTTGATCGCTTTATGATGAACACCGTTTCCAGAAAACTTGTTGCTCAACGGGAAAGCATAGCAAAATATTGCTGAGCGGATTGAGCTTCCGCAAGAACCAATGAGGTACATTCTTGTGTTTCGCATCATTTTTGAGCTTCTGTAAGAGCCAATGAGGGTCATTCTTACTTATAAATGTTTAAAAATATGTAAACAAGATCTCCGTTTGTGTTCTGAAGACGAGCGGAAGTCTTACCGTTGAGTAATTAATGACAGAATTTTCATTTTTAGCTAAACTATTCCTTTAAATTCTCATGTTAAGTATTATTGTATTAAGAGATAAGATGTGAATCATAAATATGCAAATTAAATATTCAATATTTTTTCTTGCATTAGGCTTTTTAACTCGGGGGTACCGGTAGTTAGGTTATTTATGCCACGTAAACCAGATTTTAAAGCAAATTAATCCATTAATAAATCTTGATAAATCGTAGTAGTTCCTCTTGTGTATTACATACTCACACACGTTACTATTGATTTATGAATTCACAATTCTATTAATTCTATTTCTATGAAATTGCATGCGCAAAAGCCTACGCACGTCACATAGTGTCCCATCCTCATTAAAACATTCTCTGTCGTTTAAGCTCGTTCAGTGACTAAAACTGTGACCTCAGAGCTGTTTGGCATCCCATCCCACTATAAAAACCGCGCGCAGAAGAGCAACGAACAAAGAGCCCTCGCGACCAGGTGAATCTACACCGAGGAATCCACTTACCTGAGAAGATGGCTTTGACGAATGAAGACGGACTTTGCAAATATAGACTATTATTTGCTTTCATTATGATTTTTAACATATCCTTAAGCACCTCTATGAGTCTCGATTTAACGGAGCTGCGAAATAAAGTTTCGAAAATAAAAGTGCATCCACGTGGGAATCTCTGGGCGACAGGTATTTTTCCATCGTTTTTTGCTAGTCGTCATGCGCCATTAAATGAATTTCACTGCATCTTTTTATGTCTTTTTCCAGGTCATTTCATGGGCAAGAAGAGTATTTCTAACAGCCAGCTGCTGGACTCTCCGTTCTCCTCAAAGCTTCTCAGGAATACTGTGGGAGAATCCGGGAGTTCAGAGGATTTGAGGGAGATCATCACTCAGGAGCTGCTGAAAGTTGCTTTTCAGGCTCAGCTTGAACATCAAAAAGGGACACGGGATGTTTATAATCAGGTGATAAAAGCTATTTACAGAAAAGTACATGATTAAAAAAATGTGTTGCTTTGTGATTAGCTTAAATATTTGATTTATTCATTTTTCAGGATACAGACTTCATGGTAAAGCTTTTGAAAAGCTATTGGAAAGAAAATAACCTATAGTGACAGTGCCATGGATATAATTGTATAAATGTTAATTTAATAAACCTTACAGTTGTGTATAATATGAGAGTCTGCTTTTAATGCGGTCATACAGGCTTATTAATAATGCCATAATGTATTTTGACAGCAGAAGTGTATTAAATATTCATTATGCATTCAATTGCTGTAAATATGTCTGGATATCTGAAATATAAACTCAGTGGATGAATCAGTGAATGGATGAATGAATGTGTTAAAAACTGTATTTTAAAAAATAAATATGAAAATGTGAATCAGTCTCATTTTACTTATTATCATGTTGGCAATATAAGATTAGAGATAAAATAGATTAATTAATAAGCAGACATTTCAAATATATTTCATTTCTATAGAAACAAACCCACAGTGGAAGGATCATACTCTAATTATGTTACAAATTTATTAGAGCAGCTCATCTTTCCCATGGGTTTCCCTAATGCATGCAGGGATTTTGAGCCTTTGTAAACATGTAATAAATGCTTTGTGGGGTTTTTCCACATTTTGAAAAATGCTCTAAAATTGTCCTCAAATGGTAATGCGAGGTCAGGCATTGGGAACTGTTTGGTAAATTATAGCACATCACCATTAAAATATCTGCGCTCAATTTAAATGTCAGATGCAAATAATCTAAACAGCAACATCACTGTGAACATTCTCTCTTTACAATTTCTAATATGGAAGTAAATCTAATATTGAATTAAAATAAGATTTTTTTTTAATGTTTGATATTGCATTGGACATTTTTTTTAGAATAAAAAAGTAACATTAACGTAATATTCGCAATGTTTTAACGATATTAAAACATTGTTAACATTCATATGTAAAATGTGGTAAAATGCCAGAGCTATTTCTGCCTGATTTAATCCACGCTGAAAAAAATTAATGTAAAAATTGTAATATCTAAATTAAAGTTTTATTCAAGTAGAAAATGTTATTTAACATCACTGACTCAACCTATATATATATATATATATTATAGGTAGCTATATATAGCTATAGTAGCTATAATAAAATGCACATGTGCCATTTATGAATGCTGCATTTATATATTATGACGAACAGCTAGCTAAAACCTGCATTACCTGTGACTCATTTCGGAGTTTGGCCTAATGTTATTTGTTTAATGTACCATTTTAATGAAGGGAAAATATCCATCAAAATAGTTCCTGAAGTTATTAATTTTAGCTAAAATGTGCCAACAGATAAATAGATCAAATAATTAAATATATAGGTTATTTTTTATAGATTATAGAATATATGCATAGATATAGATTATATGCAACCCTTAAACAAACCCTAATACCCTAACCCTATAGTAAGTACATGTAGTTAATTAACATTATTTAGGACTTAAATATATAATTACACTGTAACAGTGATACCTGAATTGTTTTTGTGCAAATCTATAGCCTAGCGTTTGATCACAGAGACCATCAGTGCACCATTGTATAACATCATGGCAATCTTTAGTTGTTCAATTGGCCAATAAACCTGAAATAACAATGTCGGAGGGCATTTATCTCATGTTTCCCATCTAGCCACAGCAAAAAAGATTTAGCCACGTTTGGAAACTTTGAATGACTGAACATGGACACGACAACCTTATCTGGAATATTTTACCTTCCGACCTGTAGAGGGCAGCAGTGCGCTAACCTCATAGGCAACTACATGAACTCGAAGAAGAACGTCTCCAATGTTTTGCTGTAGAAAAGCATGAATCTCTTCCTGTCATCTAGACTTTTGCGATAAAATGCCGTTAATAGTCATGTGTGGATATCCGTGCAGTGGTAAAACACGACGAGCCCACGAACTGAGAGAATACTTCACACAAAATACAGAAAGACAGGTTCATATAGTGGGAGATGAAGATCAAGGGATTGATAAGAACTCTGTATATGCAGGTGAGAATCTTCTAAAAGTTCAGGAGGATGCATCGAGATTAAATGTATTATATTGCCATATGTGAATGCTCGGACGATTCTGAAGCCAAAGGTCTATCTAACTGAGAAACATGTGAAACAGATTATTTCACGTGTGGAAAAACAAAACACGTAAACCAGTTTGAAATGGTCTTATAAACAGTGTTGGTAAGTTACTTTAAAATTAATTAAAGGGATAGTTCACCCAAAAATTAAAATGACCCCATGATTTACTCACCTACACCTAGGCCATCCTAGGTGTGTATATCAGTTATATTAAAAATGTCCTGGTTAATCCAAGCTTTATAATGGCAGTTCAAAATGTGAAGCCCAAAAAAGTGCACCCATCCATTATAAAAGTGCTCCATACCGCTCTGGGGTGTTAATAAAAGCTTTCTGACGCGAATCGATGGATTTGTGCAAGATAACTATCCATATTTAAAACTATATAAAATAAAATATCAACGCACGAAGAAAGTGTAATGCCTCTCACAAGTCTTGCTTGGGCTAGGTCCGACATCATCATCGCGCCAGTTACGCTTTTTTCGTACGGATATTTTACTTTATAACGTGTTAAAAATGGATATTTTTCTTACAAAAGCCCATCGATTCGCTTCGGGTTTCCTTTATTAACCCCCCCGAGTTGTGTAGAGCACTTTTATAATGGATGGATGCACTTTTTTGGGCTTCAAATTTTGGACGTATAAAGATTGGAATAGCCAGGACATTTTTTAATAAAACTCTGATTGTAATCACCTGAAAGAAGAATGTCATACACACCTTGGATGGCTTGAGAGTGAGTAAATCATGGGGGAATTTTCAATTTTAAGTGAACTATCCCTTTAATTACTAACTACAGATATGTCAACAGTGTGATTGGATTCCTTATAAAAAATTGTTTTTTAAATGCTATTTTATCAACCTTGAGTAGTTGAGCAAGACACAAAACAATTCTTTCAAATAAACGATATAATTGCATAAATTATTCTTTAACTAACAAAAATATTTAAAAGGGGGTTACATTAAACCATACATTTTAACATAAAATTTTGATGTTAAATCCACTATTCATTTATATAGAATTGTTCTATAGTCTATACAGTATTTAATCCAATTACATCAGAAGTAATTGTAATTAAACAACAGGACAAATTAAGAGTATTCCCTTACTTTATGTTTTCAAGAGTAATTAAAGACAGTAATTAGTCAACAGAAGCTCTTACTGTATTTATGTCGATGTCGTGTTTGTTGTTAGTTGTGGTGAAAGCATTTTGTGAGAGAAATAACATTGCAAAGTTCATAGAATAAGGGTCGGCGTGACTAGGACTCGTGTTTATTCAGAGCTCTCAATACGAACAAAAACTCACGCTCACTCTGCTCTCAACAACTCGGTACAATAACACTTTCTCAGCAATCTTTCCCCAGCTCTCCGTCTCTCTCTGGACTGGAATACTTTGAAATACTCATTTCAAAAGCAAAGATGTCAACCAATCACAACAGTGGGTGTTTTCACGGAGCTAATTAACAATACAGTGAGCTTTTCCACAATATCGCAATAAATATCGTACCGTGAGGTCAATATCGAAATTGTATCGTACCATGAGATTTTGATATCGTATCATCCCTACTACTTAGTAATTAATTACACCCAACACTGCTTATAAGGGTTTTCAAACTTTTCTGTTTGACTAAATTTTACATTTGAAATGCCTTCCAAATTCTTTGTAATTGATCTGAATCTAACATCACACCAATAATATTTAATGGTATGTCTCATTACAGACTCGCAGAAAGAGAAGAATCTGAGAGGATCGCTGAGAGCTGAAGTGGAGAGGTGATTCATTCATGCCTCATATATATCCCCATTAAAGAGGCAAAAGAGGCAAATCAACTATTAAAATGTTCAATGGCAAAGAAGGATGTTTAAGATAAAAAGGAGAGACATTTAGAACAATCTCCTTTAAAATGAATATGTCAAATTCTAATAATTGTCCCCAAATAAAATGAAATTAATTTAAAAGTGTTTTCAAACATAGTTTTCAAGATAAAAAGTGTTTATGGAAATGTCATAAGAGTTTTGAGTCATGACTGCCAAAAAAATGTATGGTCAGAATAAAAGTGCCTTTCTTTTCTTTTTTCAAATTGATTTTTATCTTCTTTAATCGTTACACAAATAGAAAGCATTCAGGAGAAGTTCTTTGTGTTCCAATTAAAGTGAAAATTAAGTTACATTTGAAGGTCTAAACGTAGGTTTGGGAAGAGTCTAATAATTCAGTCCTGTCAATCATAGTCACAACTGAGTATAAGCAGCAGTCATTGGCTATGATGGATTTCAAGAAAATAAACTTTAAGTGCCATTATTGTGAATTATGAATACAATTATGAATCCTCAGAATTAAAAAAAAAAGGTCACTGCAACTTTTTATCTCATAATTCAGTTTTTTCTTCTTCTCCGAATTGCATGATATAATTGCAGCAGTCATTGGCTATAATAGATTTTAAGAAATTAACCTTTAAGTGTCATGTGCAGATACAGTTTGGTCTTATGTTGGAAAGATCATGTGTTATAGAAAAATGAAGAAAGAACATGTGCTGTTGCGGGTCCTGCTGGGAGGAATTTTACACCAATAATTATTTTTATTAAATAAATTACACACTTGTATTTAAAAAAAATTTTTTCCCCCTAATTATAAGTGTACACTAATTTTAATTATACACTTGCATTATCAGAGAACTGTGAGTTTGATTTAAATGATTTCTCTCTCTCTCAGGAAAGTCAATAGAGGCGACATTGTCATTCTTGATTCCTTGAATTATATTAAAGGTAAGTCCATGTTTGTTCTGTTAGAATAAACACATCTGCACCTTTAGTCTTCATATAATGTTACGTGTTTAATTTGATTTTAGACCATACCTTTTAAAAGTTATTGTTATCCTTAAAGTGTTAAACTGGTGTTGCATGTGACGCTCTTAAGATTTCAGTCTGGCATGAGATTGAGGATTAACTGTGTTTTGATTCCAGGCTACAGATATGAGCTGTTCTGTCTTATTAAACATACTCAAACACCACATTGCTTGGTACGTAAGCTCTTATAACTCGTCTGAAAAACATTTCAGTCTACTATTTTTGTATATAGTGCACATAATTCTATAACCCCTGCAGATGTACTGTTTGACGTCAGCCGACGTGAGCACCAAATGGAATAAAGGCAGAGAGGCTGATTCTCAATACACACAGGAAATGTAAGCATTTTTGTTTTGTCACAGTGTGGTTATAATAATTAAGTGAAATATAAACTGTTTTCAACATTTAGAATTATGGAAGCTTTCCGCCATAGAATAAAAAAAGACTTTTTCCTCAGAATTGCGTGATATAAATGTGCAGTTATGAGTTACAAAGGCAAAATTGTGTGAGAGAAACTCGGAATTGTGAGAAAAAAGGTCAGAATTTTGAGATTGAATAAAAAACGTAAAAGGTAATTTAGGCTTTTTAATCTCGTTCTGACTTTTTTCTCTCACAATTCTTACTTTTTTCTCAGAATTGTGACACAAACTCAGTTATGAGTTATAAAGCTAGAATTGTGTGGGGGAAAAAACCCTTTTCCAGGATTCTCTTATTCAATCTTACAATTCTGACCTTTTTTTCTTGCAATTGCGAGTTTATATCATGATGACAGAATTATGAAATTAAAAGTCACAATTACCTCTCTTAATTTTTTATTCAGTGGTGGAAACAAGCTTCCATTTAGAATAATAAGAAAAAAATATTTGCTATCCCAGGAATAAATTACATTTTGATTTTTTTTAAAGAAACCTAAAAATGTAAAATTGTAATAATATTTAACAATATTCTTTTTTCTTTTCTTTTTTTTACTGTGTTTTTCATCAAATAAATGCAGCCAAAATAAAGATGCTAAATATATTATCTTCATTACCAGTCTTTTCTATTTTTATCTTTTATTTTCAGTCTCGATGCATTAATACAGCGCTTTGAAGCCCCTGATTCAAGGAATAGATGGGATAGTCCACTCTTCACTATCCAGCAAGAAGACTCTCTTCCATTTGAAGCCATCTGTGATGCTCTTTTTAAAAGAAAAGCACCGCCACCTAACCAGTCCACACAGAGTGTAAGATCACTAATAATGACTTCTGCATGAGTATGTAGCAGCTTTATGTACTTTTGATTGCCCATGATTGAATATTAGAACCTGTTTCTCTTTGTTGTTTTTTTGGTTTTTTACAGCAACCGCTCTCATCCAGCAACTTTCTGTATGAGTTGGACAAAGTTACTCAAGATGTCTTAATGGTATGATTTTCTTTTTCTGTTATAAAAATAGAAAGCTTTCAGAGTGATTCTTTCTGTTTTGTTGCCTACAGGTGAGCATTTATAGATTGCGTTTGCATAGCAAGACCGTCAGTATCAATAGTATGTGTCGTCATACGGGTTGTTTTATGTCCCAGGCTGTTCTTGAGTCACAGAAGACCAGCGTCCCTGGAGATCTCATTTCCATTCCTGGAGCTACGGAAAAGATATCCTTTATTGTAGCATGTTTGGCATTTCTCTAGCTTTGAATTTCTTTCTATGAGGTTCGTACCAGTACCAGTCGGTTCCAGCCAAAAAATAGAGATTGCGATTTTCTTAGCCCATTCCGTTTTCAGATTTTTCTTTTTGTAAGTGTGACCTGTTGAATACTGATTTTCTTTCTAAAAACTATAATTAACCGCATATATAAAAACTACTTTTTTCAATATGGAATTTGATTTTCATTTTAAAAAGTTCAGTAATAGAATAAGGACAAATAAACTAATGCAAACAGTAGCACAAATAAATGCAATAGAAGATATGAAATAAACATGGCTTTAAGTTTTTCAGGTGGATCTAACAGTATGTTAGTATTCAGGTAAAAAATTGAGTGGGTACCATTCCCTCGTTCCTAAATCAGTGTTTTTTTTTTAATGGGATTAAGGCAGTTGCTATCGAGTGGCTAAATTGGACTACAGAGGCTGTTGAGATTAAACGTCATCACGGTAAACTCAGTCCGCTTTTACAGCCTTGTCATGCTCATAATTATGCTCCTATAAACTATTCTAACGCAAACGTTCAGGGAAAATGTATTAAGCTAAAAACTGAAAGAGTTAACGGAAGATTAGTAATGATGACGTTGAAGGCGTGAGACTGTGGTGTTATACGTTTATAGCCTACCTTTAGCTTTTGACTTCTAGCGACTACATTTAGGCTTCAAAATGAATAAAGGTTATGTTCTGTGATAATTATCTTGATGGACAAAACGTGTAAGTATCATAAGCTTGTGTTGGTCTCAGAGCTTGCTTTTTGCGAAAATCCAAAAACCTATGGGAAAATCCTTTTGGGTTTTTCTCTAAGCTAAGGTGTTATGCGAACTGCCAGTTGGCCTACAAAGTGACGTCATACTTGCAAAACTCTATACTTCAGAAATTAAAGTAATCATATGTACGAGAACATTAGATGTTTTAAAATGTAATATTAATGCTTGCCATTAAAGTTACGAAAGTTATTCAGTCGAGAGGAGCGAGTGATTTTCTTAGTCTTTTGTTTATTATTAACAGACTTTAATATACTGCTGTCAATAATATATAATGGTTAATGAAACATTTATCTGTGGTGTGAGAAAATCAAACCACGTTCAATTTTTACTTTACAGGGCCTTTAAGAGTTTCTGCACGGATCCAACAGTCTGTTACACAACATACGTTATATCAACTATTTCCGTTCCAAAACTGACTGTGTTTAACTGAATACTCGCCAAGACGAGCATTTGGACATAATTGAAAATTTTGGGGGTTGTATTGGTCTTGTTGGTTTATTTAAATGATTAAAAGGGATTTAAGGAAAAGAAATAAGTGGTTAAAGTTCCAGTTATATTGTAACTATTTGCAAATAATATATATTTTTTAAATATGCACACATTCACTCTTATTTTCGTTTGTCTAATATGCCTAAAATGCGAAACGGCTTTTTTTTCTTCTTCAATTTCATAAAAAATATCAAGTAGTTTGCATCATTTTATATTACTGTCAAATATTAAATGTTTGCTACTACTTACATCTTCTTTCTTTCACTGCTATAACTAAAGTCGCACATTGGAATTCGCAGTAAGCCCCGCCTTCCCCCTTTGATTTGATTGGCCGTCTGACTCCTTCTATCAGTGATTAGCGCTGTTAGACCTCTGAGGTAAACCAGCCTAAAAATGTAACCTTTTACTTTTGTCATCATAGCAACAAACAGAGCGGTGTGTAATGGAGTACAGCAGAGCAGCATCAAGAATATCAAATATTGGGGGGACAATCTGGCCATTTCTAATTATGTAGGGGGACTGGTCGCCCTCAGTGTCTATGGCGGTTACAACCCTGCACCATGTCCTTCTCTGGCTTTTCCACAGATTTTTGAATCTTGTTATCTTGCTTTGCTGAGCCACCCATCAGAGCTATTTGATGTTCCTCACTGTGACAACACAGAAATGTCCCGCCATAGATGGGCAAAGCATTAGAAATGATTACCTCATGAAACCAAGATCAAGCCTGGAATTTCCAACCTGCGCTCCATTGAATCTTGCTGACAGAAAGTTGATCCGTTTAATGCTAACTGAAGATGTGTTGTAGTAATAAACAGGACCTATGTGCATGTGATGAATGCACAAACATCAAAGAATGTCATTTCTTTCTGACGCAATTGCTGTGGCCGTCCATAACGGCTTTAGCATAGATATGGACCAGTGCAGGTGGCCCTTTGAAATAATACAGAATTCAAATGGGATTTATTAGAAGTTCGTTTATACTCGGTCTTGCTGGTTAGTCCAGTTATCCAATCCACTGTTGAGGCAAAGTCACACAAGCTTTTTGTGTTGCGTATCAAGGGATTTATTTGGTAAATGTTTCCGTCATAGTTTCCATGTGCATGTCTTCTTAATTGAATGCATTTTTTGTGTGCCTATTTACAATTTATGCACATCTTGCCATTTCCATTGAGTGTTTCTGTCAATGCAATATCCCAAAATGTGCATAAAAAATTGGTGGATGAAAACAAAGCTAATGTTAAAAACAGTAGTGCTGCTTAATATTTTTTTGTGAAAACCTGATACTTTTCTCAGGATTCGATTAATAGAAAGCATTTATTTGAAAAATAAATATTTTGTGTCAGTTTTGATCAATTAACACACACAGTTTTTGCCAATCTGTTAATCTTGAGTGCCTATAGAGTAGTATTGCATCTCAGAAGAGTCTTTAGTTTTATCAGATTTATAAAAGACCGATACGCTGTACCGATTCTTTCCAGCCAAACTTGTGGAGGTGTGCAGTAGCCGGAGCTAAATGGTCATGAACACACACACACACACACACGCACGATACATCATGGCATCATCCCTGGATAAGTTTCGATTCACTATACGTTCGTGTTTTTTACATTATAAACACTTAGGTACCGATTGCCAACAAAACACAGACATTTGATGCAGTTTCACTCACCGCCTGCGGTTTCGACTCATGACTTGGAACAAACACACACACACACACACACACACACACGTAGAACTCTGTTGCTGCTCCGGGAAAGCAAACTGCATCCACTGTTTCCTTAACACTGGGTTATTTAGGAAGCTGAACAAGGTTATCTTTCCCTCACATCCAGAAAAACACTTCTTTAGTGAGATTGTTGATTTTGGTGTCTAAAAACAAAATAGCAGCGCTGCCGACGGCCCCTGTAACCCGAACTAAGCACATTGATGAGCGTGCTCTTGCTCTCGTGCTCATACAAGGAATTCTGCCCTTTATGACATCATACAGGGCCATTCTCGGGGAAAACATTTTTTTCCCGAAACTTGTCCGAAGGAGTGTATTTGGCACAGAAATACATCCAGCTTACTTTCTCAGTGTAAATAAGTCAGAATGCATTAAATCGCATTAGACCCTTCCTTTAATCAATCGTTGTTAAGTAAAAGTATACATTTTCTTTCCAAAAAATAACAACAATGCAGTATCATTAATGTGTTCCTGCTCCTCTATCTGGAGCATATCTTTAATTTGTTAATGCAATGTACATTATTATAACACCCCATTTTTCTTAACTTATTCAATACATTGAACTCACAAGAAGTCTTAACATGGTGGAGTTGAGGAAACTCAGACGCCAGTTCATCAGTTACACCAAGACGCATCCAACAGAGAACATTGGACAGATTGCCAATATGTTTGTGCAGTATCTTAATAAGAGTATGCACTAACAGGTGTTTTGGTAAATCGTAATTCTTAAGGTCATATTTATTGTTTTCAAGTTGCATTTTTACGAATGTTTTGAGTGCAATAAAGTGTGAACATTTCTAATGTCTTTCTATATTCATTGGTGTGTTAATATAATACAAATAATTAAAGTGTAGATGTCTGGTCATCTGTTGTTGCAAAGAAAAATGGTCTGAATATTAACTTAAATTTGCGCAGTGAGAAAATCTTGTGACGAGGAAATGTCACAAACCTAACAGTTAACAACCCAACATATCACTTTCACATCAGATTGTTCCTTTTTCTTTCCGTTTTCTCCTCGGTAACACGGACCATGCTGGGAAATGTTCAGCTGCAGTCTGGATGTTTGTCTTCAGTGGTTCACCGACCTTGAAATGAGCGTAATGTTTGATTGAAGTCATCAATGCGTACATACAGATGTTTCCAGGCTTCAGTCGTGGGCAGGCTAATGAAATGAACCATAAAACTCATCGAGACGCTGACTGTTTAGTGTTTTTCATGCAAGTCTTCTGTTTATGCCTCTGGGCAAATGCAAGTGTTTGGAGAGCCATATTGACTCTTGTGTTAGGGATTCACTGGGGGAATCAGGCCAGCTGTTTGTGTAAAATTATAATCTGGTATAATAGGATTTGAAGAAAACATGCACTCCAATAACTTCTGTCATGACCCCTCAGACTCTTTTGCATGGTGAAAATAGCAACATGTTGGTTACGTCTTTTGTTCATGTTTTTCACATTTGTATAATTTTTTTTTTTTGGCACTGTAAGAAATACACTCGGTAAACTCGTTACGGAACAGAAATAATAGTGATAGGACATGAATCGCAATTTAAAGAAGACTAATGCTTTTTTACATTTTCAACTTTCTTTTGTGTGAAATGTTGCTGTTTGAGCATGAAAAGGGTCTGCAATGATAGAAAGCACTAAGTCCTCTCCGAAGGGATTCTATACATCAGTGAAAAGTGCAAAGTTTGCGCAGTATTGAGCCCAAGCCTGCCGCGTTAAAAACTGAAGCCAAAGCGTCTCTATTGCCTAAAATGACAGAAACTATCTTTGGAAAAAAATATTTGAAGTGTAATTTGATTGTTTAGATTACATGAAGAGGGTGGGGTTTCTGACCTATACTTGGACCAGCCAACTGGGGGTGATCAAAACAGTTTGACTTTATTTTTTAGGACTTGTGAGGCACACTTGGTTAGATCAGTCTCTGAACTCCTAAAACACTCCGATTGTAGTGTAGAGTTGTCTTCTGGAAATTAACACGTTCATACATTTTTTTTTTAAAAGGGGGCAAGGCCTGGTTGAGTTACCCCAGAACCATGTAGAGAAGGTATAGTAATGATTATTATAATACATAGTCTGAGTAATTTGCACATTTAGTTTTTCTTTTCTTCTTTTCTGTTCGAAATCATTAATCCACATTAAACAAAATCAGTATGTAATCAATCTTGACCCCCATTCACTCTCATTATAAAGCTTGGATTAGCATGCTGGACATTTTTTAATATAACTTCCTACCTGTTCGTCTGAAAGAAGAATGTTATACACACCTTGGATGGCTTGAGGGTGAGTAAATCATGGGGAATTTTCATTTTTGGATGAACCAATGTGTGAACCATTTTTTGCTGAAACCTTTTAGCAAGGACCTTCTGATGTCCTTTAGACAAAATAAGAACAATGTCCAGCGGCTCTCCTATTCAAAAGAATCAAAGGTGTCAAACCTTTTGAACTGTATCATTTGTGTTTATTACTTGTGGACTATATGCAAACCATCTGTTTTGTGAAATAGCTTAGTCAGGGCAGTACTGATTTTTTTATTTATTTATGGTCCCTCATATATTTTTTTACATGTTAGCATTTTGCATAGTCTGCAAGGGGTGTGTAAACTTAAGACAACACATGTATGCCATGTTGAATGGAATATGCAAAAAATTATATTCTCAATTAATAACAACCAAATGTTTTTTTTTTTTTTTTTTTACATAATTTTATTTAATTTGCAATCATAGAAAGTGCACATATTTTGCATTCCATATTTTGTCTATTCCACTACTACATTTTGGATACAAGTATCCATAATTTGAACTTTAGTGGTTGCATAAAAAAAAAACATCATCATGATTGTAGCCTTTAACAAAATTGTCAAGTCCAAATAACTGAGCATTATTTAAGCAATCTAAAATCAAAGGTGTGAGTACATTTATGTACATAATTTGTATTTTTCTTTCAGTGTTACAATGAATGCATGTCAAATCTTTTAAATGTATTTTACTAAAAAATTACTGCAAGAAAACTATTTTGTAAAATCATCTGAAAAGAAAATATAAAGCTGTATCATATATGACATGATGATTAGGGACCTGTCCATGAATCATCTGATTGGCTGAAAATAGGATCCTTTGGTGTCATTATTCACTTTTTTTCCTGGCCACCGTTTTACGCATGTTGGTGTATTTGTGCCGGTCATTCCTGTATAGAAAAATAGATAACAGCAAAGGTTCATATGCAGTTCAGATAAAATAAAAACACAGTTCAACAATTCATTTAGAACACATGGGTCATCAAAAGTTGTGCATTAAAGGGGTCATATGATGCCATGTTTAAAAAACTCATAATTTTGATTATTGTGTTTAACAGAATAGGTTACCATGCTTTAATGTTCAGTTTTTTTACATACTGTACATTATTAAAGTCCCTCTATCCCCTGTCTGTCTGAAACACAGAAAGCTCAGAATGCTCTGATTGGTCAGCAGACCCAGTGCGTTGTGATTGGCTGACCAACTCAAACATGTGTTGAAACTATAACGCCCCTCACCATAAATAGCAAGCTTCAGCTGTTAATGCTTCTAAAGCATTTGTAAACAGTTAATAATGTCGTCAGCTTGAGCCGGAGTCAGATTCTGAAAATGCGGATGATCAAGGCGATCGATCGGAAACCAACTTTGCAAGCGTGAGCAGAACGTTGGTAAGTACTTTTGTAAATAGTCTGAGTTATACTCTCAGTTTCAGGAAGCTGTCCTCTGTAAGCAAGCCAACTTCTGAGTTTATGATTTAAGATTAATAAATAAATCTTAACCACTTGATTCTTAATTTAATCTGTTTTCAGAAGGCCAAACAAAGCTGTTTTGCTTTCACTGGTAAGTCGCAACATATGTAACAGTAGGTGGAAGGGAAATATTACACTATGCTATATTTCATTGCCACAGGTTATATATGGCACACACCTGCTCATCTTAGCCTTATTTCTACAGCCCTGTCCGCCCTCCCAGTGGCTTGTGAAGGTGGCTCTTGTCATCATACCTCCGCAACCAACACATGGCTTACCGCTGCTGTATGGCTAGAAGGAGAAAGCAAAACAAGAAATCAAAAATCTTAAGTTTATTACACACCAGTGGTTCTCAACTGGTGAGTTGAGACCCACAAAATGGGCCACTGTACTTTTCTGACTGACTTGTAGACAGCAGGGAAAAAAATCCAAAATTTAAATGCACAATACAATCATTTCTGCATAGAAAAATAAAATTCAAAACCAAAACCATTTTCCTACTCCGCCCATATTACTTTAATAATTTAGCCTATTTTTGTTCTAAGCAGTTCTTGGTAATATTAATGCATTTCTAAAGACATTTTTGTTACTTTCGGATGAGAAACTAAACTGTAAACTAAAGCGAAATAATCCTCATCCTGTCGGCCTGACAGAGTTTCTGCCACTGACCTGCTCTTTGGCACAATAGCCACAGATCATTCTGGTGGCCAGCTCCATCAGATGGTCCTGATCTTCATCATGGCACAAGTCACACGGGTACGCCCGACCACAGCATGGAAATCTGGCAGGAGAGACCATTAATGCAAGACGGCTGCTCGAAATATGACCCAAGGGCATTTTGTAGGTCAAACAAGAGGACTTTAAGATTTCTTCCACAAAATAAACCTCTTTCAGAGCCAGACACTGTTCCTGATAGTTACCTTAGCCACCGGTGACTTTGTTTGTAATGCCTGCAGGCACCTTTTTCAGGTAGGGGTTTCCCTTGCTGAACTGCAGGGTCTCTGTAGCGTCGAGGGTATTGAGCAGCGGCACCTGTAAATTCAGTAAATAATAATAAGTTGTTATATTTATATGCCAATTAAACTCAATGCAGTTTACAAGTGAGTCTTCAACAACAGGGCACAGGAACACACACCAGTTACCAATGATTTGAGAAACACCGAGGACTTTTACAATATAATGCACATCCCTATATGGGGCAGAAGATCCCACACAGACCCCTTCTGACCTCACTACACATAATTCCAGCTGCAACCCAACCTGGGGGTCTCCGATCCAGGTACTGCCCAGACTTAACCTTGCAAAGCTTCAGTGAAAATACAGGTTCTGGTGATCAATAATACCTTGCAGTGAAAACACTTGACACAGTCAACGCACAAGAAACAAGAACTGTACTGAATCAGTGAGGATATGGTTCAGACCTGTCTGATTTCTGGTCTGTGGCTGAATGAGCTGAAAGCGTGCCGCTTCCACAGAAATCCTGAGCTTGGTATGACAATGTTGGCAGTTTTGTTCACATTTTTGCCCATAAGTCAGATTCTAGAGAAAAGAAAAAATATTTAATTTATTTTAAAATAAAAAATATTATTTTCAAATTATTCACATCGCAGATTCTGCAAGGAGTACACAAACACACAATATAAATAAGTCAGGTGAATGAAAATGTCATCTCCAGTGAATCTTTGCAGACCTGAAATGTGTCCTCTTTGTTGCAGTTAAGGCATCCAACACTGAACTCAGACTCCTGCAGTATCAAATCCACAGGCACAGCTGCTTTTAGGTCCATATAACCCAAAACATCACTGTAGTGGTGCATCATACTAGGTCTGAAGTCCGCGCTAATATCTGCTCCACATTTCTCACACTGAGCAGTGCAGGTCAGACGGCCGTTCAGGGTCAGGTCAGAGTCCTCTTTACACCTACAAAGGGGAACATGGATATTTTGTGCTCAATTTGTTATAAATAATTTAAAGAAATAAGAGGCCATGTTTGCTCCTGATATTGACATCAGACCTTGGCGATCTGATCATAAATATAGGTGTATTTCTAAAAATTTACGGAATGTTTTGCGATCCAATCACTGCTCTAGAGTCCAGCTTTACACCACTGCAGCCGACACTTTGCATTGCACTTGGTGATGTAAGGGTTGGATGAGCTGCTCGGCCATGGAAACCCATTCCATGAAGCTCTCTGCGCACTGTTCTTGAGCTAATCTGACGTCAGTGCACTGTGCACCCCGCTCTGTGATTTTACGTAGCCTACCACTTCCTGGCGGAGTTGCTGTTGTTCCCAATTGCTTCCACTTATTTATAATGCCATTAAAAGTGTTGACTGTGGAATATTTAGTATTAAGGAAATTTCAAATACCATGCTTAATTTGAGTACATCCAGGGCATGGTGCCAATGACATACCAAGTTTCGTAAAAATATGTTAAGGAGTTTGTAAAAATACACCACTGTACATCAAAATTCAAGGAATAGGAAGGAATAGCCAAGGAATCAGAGGAAAAAAAGAATTTAGTTTCTACAGTTTCTGCCCTTACAGTTCAAAAGATATTAGCATGAACGTGAGTGAAACTTCGGACAGTTGGTGGCACTAAAGGGAATGAGTTTTAGACTGCAAATTTGTAGTGTTTAATGTTCAGATTATCCTTACCATCTTTTTGCCAAATTTCGTACTTTTCCCGCAAGCGGTTTTATGAGCTGCCATTGACTCAAGAGCGGAATAACTTTACTTTTTATAATGACAAAAACAATGACAGCCAATAGGAATCCACCATGTATACGGTTTCAAATTTGAAATGTTTAAAAACAAATCTTTAGTGTGAACGCTTTAAAACCTGTTGTGAACAACAATCTGTCTTCACCACTTGTGATATGATCACTAGCCTAGAAATCTAGACACACCCTAGCGGCAGAAAATCTAATCTAACTCTCAGTACACTTCTGAGCTGTAAAAACCAAACTCTGGTCAGGCCAATCACATCGTGTATAGAGTCGGTGGGCGGGGCTTAACATAATGACGGCAGAGTTGCCCTTGCGTGCTACTAGTTAACACAGAGGTTGGCGAACGGCGGTCTTTGAATCAGCTTTAACCACGATTCTGGAAGACTTGGAGTTCAGCTTTTCTCTGAGAAAATAACAAAGAACGGCACTGAAGTCATTCTTAAGAAGGGAAGATGTGTTCAGAATGTTGCCGACCGGATACGGCAAAAGTTTAATCTTCACATGTTTACTAGCTTCAACTAACTCCACGCGTGCAGAGGGAGTTTGAAAGACAACCGTTTATCCCGCACCTCGGATTGAGCCCTGTCAATAGTAAGGCTTGTCAGGCTATATGATCGCTGGAGAAAGATGTAAATACCAGGTATAAAACAGGCTAGAGTTCTAATCTCTGACTAACATCTGAAAACTCAAATGAAATGTTTTAGTTTGGTTTGAAAGAGGATTGAAATTCACCTGTTGCACTTTAGGGACACTGATATCTGTCTGGCTTCCACAGTAGCCGTTTGTTCTCCCAGTGTCAGACCCAGCAGTTTGATTTCAGTGCCTCTTCGTCGCTCTCTTGTTTTTATGTTCTCCACCTGGTGGCCACCTTCCTCCCCATCAATACCGAAAGCAGTTTCATCCTCGTCCACCACGTCCTCCTCCTCTACTCCAGGTTCATCATGCGCTTCCTCCTCCCCTGAAGCAACCGTGAGTGACACTACACGCTCAGGAGTGTCTGATTTCTTGGATGTGTTCTTAAAAACGGTGACCTTGAGTTGCTCATAGGGGACAAACTGTATTCCAGCCCTCTCTAGATCAACGTCTTTTTTCAACTGAGAAGAGAAATTTGAAAGTGATTAATACCATATCTAGGTTCACCTAAGTCTGTTCACTGGAAGACACTTCCCAGCTCAAATGTGACTGGCTGTTTTATATTCTCAGTTAAGTGCGAGTCTCACCTGTCTGGCCCCCTCAGTGAAGAGTTTTTCCATACTACGGTCCAGCCAGCGCAAGTACGGCCTGAAGAGCAGCTCAACTCTGCCCATCAGCTGATTAGTAGCATGTTTAGCCCTCAGCCATTCCTCGGAAGCCTTCTGCACATGTCTGCATTCCCACAGCAAAATAAAAAAAACAGTTATTGATATCAGTTTACATTTGTATGCAGAATATATGCAATGTAAACAGTTCTTCTCACCTCCCCATAAGTGATGGTAAGTCCTGGTCCTCAGGGACATCCACAGTGAAAACCTATGACACATTAGCTTTAGTAGCAAATACATACATTATAACATCAAATTTGAAAGATTTCAAAGATGCACACCTCTTGAGGATAACTCTCAGGGAAGCTGACCATGACGTCCACTTCGTTGAGATCATATGGCTGCAAAACAGAAAATACTGTTGATGATAAAACTACTGAACTACTTGTCAAATCTAACTTTATCTTTACATGACACTTTTCAACCACTCCCTTGCAGCTGATAATTATTTTTTTAAACACAAGAAGCTATTTAGCACATACGTAAAGTGATACAAAGGACACAATAAAGGAAAAGTTAATAATAACAGACATTATCAGTGTAGATTTATTAGAATGACACACCATAACTTTGTTCAGCACGCCAGCTATAAGATTTAGCAAGATTGTCATATATAAACATACTTAATATAAACATACAATAAGTTTGGGATCAGTAAGATTTTTCTTTTGAAAAGAATAATAATGTTCAGCTAGGATGTATTAAATTGATAAAAATTGACATTAAAAACAACTGTTTCCAACATTAATAATAATCATAAACGTTTCTTGAGCTCCACATCAGCGTATTAGAATGATTTCTGAAGGATCATGTGACATTGAAGACTGGAATAATAATGCGGAAAATTCCACTTTGTCGTTACAGGACTAAATTACATTTTCAATTATATTAGAAAACTATTCAAACTTAAATTAAGAATAGAAAACTGTTCATTTAAATTGCCAAAATATTATTAAATTACATTTTTTATTGTATTTAGATCCAATACGGTGAACACCAGCCTTGGTGAGACTTCTTTCAATAATATAAAAAAAATCTTACCCTAAAGTATGGAAATTTCACGAGGACTTTAAAATGATTAGGCTACATAAAACATCTACATTAAATGAAAAATAAAAATCTATTTAGACTTGAGTAACATTTAACAAGTCTGAATAAGTTATGCAAAGAAGCATAATATGAAATTAATCCATTCCTCTTTCACTTAGTTTTGAACAATCAACTGTATGATACTGATATGAAGATTTGGCAAATACTTCATATTCACACTCTAATAATACTAGCTAACTGTATTCTGCACTGCGAATGTCCATTCACTTTGTCTGCACTTCCAAAGTATGAGGACTAGAACTGAAACAGTAAAACCGACACAATCATTAGTTATTATCCCTGTGTATCAAGTGTATCTCGAGCTGAAATTCATATATGGTAATGGTTGTTTTGTTGTAAGCGGTAGACCAATCACAACAGACTGGGACATCGTATTAATCAGAGCAGAGTAGGCTCACGGAAAGGCAGGGTTTTGAGAGACTGAATACTGAATAGGTGATGCTGAAATGTATATTATGAGAAAATTAAAGTGTTTTTTGGCCTTGGATGCATGTAAACCTATAGTAAGAGGCCTCCATAACAAAACCTTGAAATAGCATTATAGGGACACTTTAATTCACTTTGGCCCAGTTTCACAGACAGGGCTTAGATTAAGCCAGCATTAGGCCTTCGTTAAATTACTTAAATACATTTAAGTAGCTTTTATAAACGTGCCTTAAACTAGTGTGGATCTTGAGACAAAACAATGGCACTGACATAATTTAAGATCTGTCAGTGTAAGTTGTTTTCAGTTAAAACAGCTCAAACACGCATTTTAGCCTAGGACTAGTTTAAGCCTTGTGTGTGAAACCGGGAATTTATGTTCTTTACAATACGTTTTTACCCAGTCAGGGTCTGTGGCTTGAACCGTGACTCTGTAGTAGGTCAGAAGACCATCTTCTCGCTCCTGCACGATGAGTTTGTCTTTCGGAAACCTCTTGGTCAGCTGAGCGATCTCAGTGGCTCTCAGTTGCTTGCAGACCTCTCCAGTAAGATCAGCCAGTTTGACCTGCTCATGACTTTTAGCTGGTCGTGCGGGTGGAGCGGAAGGCCTGAAGCTGCTCCTCTCTCTCTGGCCGTGAGACTGGTCCTCCACGGACGGAAACTGCTGTGGATGCAAGAAGCGACACCGGTCCTCCAGTGCACAAAACCCAGACAGAAAGTAGCGGCAGGGACGCCTGGCTCTCTCATACTTCACAGGAGCACTTTTGTGGCCGGATGGGGGCGGATGCTTCTCTGTTCCAGATTGGCTGTTTTCTCTCGACTGCTTCTGTTGGTCTGATCCATGACCATCTACGTTTTCTTCTTTCTTTTTGTGAGCTGTACCATTCTCTCCTTCTTTCAATGGACCTCCAGCTCTCTGATGAAGAAAGTGGCATCTTTTCCCGTAATAGCATCGCCTCCCCTGAGAGTAAAATCGGCAGAGTTGCTGCACTTGACTGGCCTTCTGTGAAGTATCCTTACTGCTGATCTCGGTATCATGGCTCAAGTCGTCCTTTACAGTTTCAACCGACACAGAACTCGGGACTGGTTCATCCTCAGGACCCAATGACTGTGAAAAATAAATATTAAACAACATTAAATATCTTTTATAAATTGCAGATGCAACATGAAATTTAGATGCATGATGCAGCATTTCTTAAATTCAAGTTGCTAACTTATGATCCTAATTGTAAATAATGAGCATCTTTAATATTTAAACCATGTTCCTACAATAATAAGTAGTCATTCCCCAAATTATATGATTTGGTAATTCTGGTCAAATAGAGTTAAGTAAACGTCAATCAGTAAACAGGAAGACAATCTGCTGAAAATATCATCACAGGTTTCCCTGCTCACATGCATTAAACCTACTTTTTGCATTTACATAACATCTGAACATGAAGATTGAACTCACTCAAAAGCAGGTTCTTACTAGTGACCAGAATTCAGGTTCCTTTCAGCAAAATTGCTCATTTTCATTCAGTAAACTGGTTATAATGATTCAATAGTTCATTTAAAACGCTCTAGAGCATCGGGTAGTCTCGTGTAGCCAGACCTTAGACTGACGGCAGAAGGTCTGGACTCCATAGGAGCTTTAAATAGCCAAGGACAAGTAAAGCAACCAATCACAGTTTATTTTGTTCCACGTAATGTTTAGGAGCGTGGAAATGTAGCGTCAATGTCCTTACAATTATAACAGACAGGTGTGTAAAACTCGTTGACGTATTTCAAAGCGTCTATGGTCAGCGGTCCATGGGAGTAATATCTGAGGCTGAGACTAGAGCGGGGGTTCTCAATCCTGGCCCTCGAGGTCCACTTTCTATCAGAGTTTAGCTCAAACCTTGATCAAACTAACCTGTTAATACATTTCTAGTAACCCTGAAGACCTTGATTTGCTTGTTCAAGTGTGTTTGATTAGGGGTTGGATCTCAGATCTGCGGGATCTTGAGAGCAAGAGAAACCCTGCTCTAGAGGTGGGGTCACATTTACTGTTGTTCGGCAAATGTTGACAGGCAAAATGCAGTCATCTGGAATCAGGAGCTTTGCATGAGGTGAAAAATGTCCACAAGCAGATTTCGAATGTAAATTCGGCATGTTGAGGAAAAGAACATTGATTTGGGGAGCGGTGATCCAGGCATTGCAACCCTATTGACAATGGACTTTGTGTGATTAATTAAGTCTACCTTACTTTTATGTTTTGACATCCACAATTAAACCTACAGAGCTTTAATTCATAAAACTAAGTATTTTAACATATTATTGGCCTATTATTGAGAGAAATAGAGTGACAACTGATATTTATATGCATTTTTATGTTAGTAGTCTGCTACACTTATAACAGAATTTCATCTTACTTTTTGGCCATATATATAAGCACTAAATTGCTAATGTTTGCTCAGATTGGGCTTCTAAATAAATAACAATAAGTGTGTGTGTTTTTTCTCCTCAAGTATGAGCTCCATATTCTCCTTTATCATATATGGATCATAAAAGCATGATGTATCAAATATAATTCAAAACATAAACCACATACACTAAGTTTTTTAAGATTTACTTAAATAAAACTATACACATGTATGGTTATTATTTACACTACTTTGCCAACTGTCTGGCACACTGTCACATGTGAAAACTGTTTTAGAGCATTTGTTCACTTTGCATATTGTCCACAGGTTCAATAAGCGGTTTCATTTTAAAATACAGTATACAGGGTTAATGCTACTCTAAAGACAAAATGTAATAGATCACACTTTAATGTAAACATTTGCAATAGGTTTGTAAATGGTGTAATTATATGTTTGGGCTGATTTTTTGTTGAATTAACACCGTTTTGGCCAGCTTGTGACGCAAGAGGTGTTTCGAGCCGAGGTTTTTGAAACACTGAATCATTTAGCGAATCAATTGGTTCATTTCATTAAAAATTTAGAAAAGCTTAATTTCTCCCATTACTGATGTTCACGTTGATACTGATTAACACGTTTATTAGCCGTGTTAATTATGTTTTATTAGTAAAACTATGATATTCAAAATTAAACTAATAATTTGATTCTTCGAAAAGGTTCAATTTTCGATTCATTTGAGGAATCGAACACCGCTAACACGCACTTTGAGATCAGGAAGTGTTGCTAAACTGAAAGTTTGACTGTTTAAAAAACCATGTTGTTTTGTATTACTCATGTTAGTGTTGATGTGATAATATTTTGAATTAAAGCACTGCTCAAAATGACTAGTGGATATTTGTGGTGGATGTCACCTAACAGATTTGCCACTAACCTGCTCCACACCCGCACTTTCCGACTCCATTTAATCGGATAGCACCTGCACAATGCAAACTGTCCAATACTTTAGTGCTTATTCCAGTCGCTCTGTGTCGTTAACGTTTACGTTAGCATAAACACACGAGTTTCTAGGATTAAGAGGAATATGTTGGATGAAAAAAAATGAAACAAAACGTTGTCTTCCTCCAGGGGACGCTTTGCTGGCTCAAAAGTCCAACCGTCCATAGATGCGCATTCAAATCCCAAGACGTTTTTTCCATTAATGGAGACATTTTCACACTATAAAGCCTAATCGTTAAAAAAATGTAATTGTTACCTGAAATAATATCACCGATAAATAAATAAAAAATCTGCTCAAGCAATGATTTGTAATAAAAGCTGAACGTAATCACGAGCAACTGTGATTCGTCCAAATTGACCAGTGCGGAAGAAAGTAACATGCACCATGTGACACCGTCATCCGTATTCTTTGGCACCGTTCTGGAAAAGCATCGTTTCTCTTTCGGGCTAAGTAAGTGGCTGGTTCTCTGGATGATAAAAGCGGCCCTACATTACAGGAAACAGCGACATGGACGGTCAGCTCTCTCTCTCGCCTTACAGGAGCAATTTTGTGGATGAATGGGGGCGGATGCTCCTCTGTACCGGGCTGACTGCTGTCTCTCGACTGCTGATGCGTGACCATCCACATTTCTTTTAATGTTTTTCTGAACTATACAATTTTCTCCCCTTTTCGGCGCGTTTGCAGCTCTCTCTCATCAAGAAAGCGGCTTTTATTCCTGATTTTCCTTAGAGCACGATTCCTGCACCGTAACGACTTCATAATTCAATTAACTAGGCCTACTTGGGAATGATGACAGTGAGAACTGTTAATAACCATTGAATTAAATTTAAAAAAAATACGGGGAAGAATTGGATATTTGGCCCAATCATACCTGACCAATCCGAGGCAACGTATGGGCCAAAGCCACGCCCATTTAAGCTACTGATCGCCATTCTATTTGTTTATTTTTTTCAATGGTTTGAACCTGGTTTGAACTAGATGTCGTCGACGCCCTCTTGCTTTCCGGAGTAGAATGACAACATAGCATGTCTGGGCAAGTTCTAGTACTGAGCAATAAATTAATATCCAAACGTTTCTAAAAACACATCTTTAATTCTTAGAATGTAAATAAATACATGTATTACGTTGTATAAAAAATGTCGACTACATCAACATACACCCCTAAATAGAGGACAAACTGAACGAGTGTATAAATATTTAAGTACAAAGTCATTAGATATCAGATACCTGAGTCACATGAAACTTCCAGGAGAGAGCTAAACACACATTTTATTTGCTGCTGAAGTTGGCTAAATATTGAAAATGGCACTAGTGCATGTATTTGAGACTATTTGGGAGGCCTACCAGACAAAAGACTCAGTTTTGCAGCCTATGTGGGACTATGTGCGACTCAACCACTCTGAAACTCTTCGGTCTCCTCTCTTTCCTGTGATTTTGACCGTAGCGTCGTATTTTGTTCTTTGTGTACCCTACCTAGTCTGCGACTTGGTGGGACAGAAGTGGCCAGCTATTTACCGGTACAAGATCCAACCCGACAAGCCGCCCACAACTGCAATGCTCCTTCACTGTAGTGGAGTTACTCTTTATAATCACCTACTTCTGGTGTTTCCTGCAGCAGTAGCACAGTGGTTGTGGAGACCTCCCGTCCCTCTGCCTGAACGAGCACCTGCATTGCTTGAACTTGCAGGTGGGGTGACTGGAAACCTTCTTCTCTTTGACCTCCAGTATTTCATCTGGCACTTTTTGCATCATAAGATCCGCTGGCTGTATGTGACTTTCCATGCCATCCACCATAATTACTCTGCCCCCTTTGCTCTGGCCACACAGTGCCTCGGTGGATGGGAGCTGGTCACGGTGGGCTTCTGGACCTCGCTCAACCCCATCCTGCTGAGGTGTCATCTGCTCACCACCTGGATGTTCATGGTGGTCCACGTGTATGTGTCAGTGGAAGACCACTGCGGATATGATTTCCCTTGGTCCACGTCTCGTCTGATCCCATTAGGTGTTTACGGAGGTCCGAGCAAGCATGATGTGCACCACCAGAAACCTAATACTAACTTTGCACCCCATTTCAGTCACTGGGATAAACTGTTCGGCACTCATGCCGACTTTAGATTTGCTAAAACTCAGTGATGAACATGCATGCAATTGTATAGCCTATTAAAAGTGTGTGTTTGCTTCAGGCAGAATTTACAAAAAGCATGATTTAAGCACAAACAAACAGTAACACTTTATTTTTAGGGTTCAATTCTCGCTAATAACTAGTTGCTTATTAGTATGCATGTAGTACTAGGATATTGGCTGTTTATTACTTATAATGCACATATAAGTGCCTTGTTCTGCATGACCTTCTACATCCCTTATATATATATATATATATATATATATATATATATATATATATAAATATATATTTTTATATATATATAAAAATGATCTATTAATGAGCAGTAAATTACGAGATAATTTAGGCAAAAGACGTAGTTAATAGTGAATATGTTTTCCCCATACTAAAGTGTTATAAAATAAACTAAAATCAAAGCAATGTACATACAATGTAGATCATTTTAAACCATCATTATATAAAATAACTTATATAAAATTTCGATTTCAACTATTATAGAGAAATTAGTTGTTGCCCCAGGATTCTTCATTCTGGTAAAATCCTATAAATGTACAACTGTAGAATATAAAAATGTAGAATTTATAATATATTATTCATACAACCATTTAAACACTAGTATTAAATATGATACATTTATTAAAAAAAATTCACGCTTAAAAATATATATATTTAAAAATTATCCATAATTCTTAAAGCCTGATTATATAGTAACCTAATAATAATAATAATAATTATATATATAATTATATATATATATATATATATATATATATATATATATATATATTAGGGCTGTCAAGTGATTAGTCACAATTAATCACATCTTAAGTAAATGTTTGTTTACATAATGTGTGTGTGTGTGTGTGTGTGTGTGTGTGTGTGTGTGTGTGTGTGTGTGTGTGTGTGTGTGTGTGTGTGTGTGTGTGTGTGTGTGTGTGTGTGTGTGTGTGTGTGTGTGTGTGTGTGTGTGTGTGTGTGTGTGTGTTCTGTGTATAATTAGTAAGCTATATTTGAATACACAAATTATGTTTATATTATATTTACAAATATATATTTAAGAAACCTTTGCATTTATATACTGTATATATATTTATATAATTTATACTAGGCTATATAAACATATTTTATACATAAATATATTTCTTAATGTATACTTGCATGTGTGTGTTGTTGATATGTTGATACGTAATATAGTACACACATATATTATGTAAATACAAACTTTTAACTGCTTGACAACACACACACACACACACACACACACACACACACACACACACACACACACACACACACACACACACACACGCACACACACACACATATGTAGTGTTTCCATGTTTTATGGGGACTTTCCATAGGCGTAATGGATTTCATACAAAAAAAAAGTATTTTCTATCCCCCCTATGCTGCCCCTGCCCCTAAACCTACCCATCACAGGAAACATTTTGCATTTTTACTATCTCAAAAAAACTCCTTCTGTATGATTGAGATTTTTTCCTCATGGGGACCTAAAAATGTCCCCACAAGGACAAGGATTTCGGATATTGCCATCTTTGTGGGGACATTTTGTCCCCATAACGTAGGGATTACCACGCATGTCTCATCCAAATCCTTTAAGACTAAATGATCTAAGCAATAGAACCAGATGCTTGTAAAGGAAAATATGTAAATCAAGATTTTTCGAAATTATTTTTTTGTTCCTATTACATGGTAGAAGGACACTAAACCAAACATGGTTAACCAACCACAAGAGGAAGAAAATGTAGAAAGAAAAATCCCCTCAACCTTAATATAAAGTTTATTCAAGGAAAACAGATTTGCATATGTGTGTGAACCATGTGTGAACTCAAAATAGATTGCACTGTATTTACCTTGTTTCAAAGCCAAGCCAAATGTTTATTTCTCTCATTTGTTTTCTTTTTTGTTTTGTTGCTAGCGCATATTTAATATGTAATATTTCGTGGGATATTTGACCTTGCAAACCTGCAGTCATGTGCTGTATGCATGTAGGCTTGCCATTGATTTGATCGACTCGTGATTACGCAATTCAATGATGTAACAGCAGGTGTCAGTAAAGAGATTACTTTGTTAAATCCTTTTGTGTAACTTGCATGTGATGTGAACCTTATATTATTATTTTTTTTGGATGGTAAAATACAGTTCTTTGCCGTTACAAATTATTAAATTAAGATTATTGATATTTTTGAGTGGTGCTTGCATGTGAAACCATGGCATATAGTTTTGATCGATGCTTTAAATCAAGCGCTACTAATAAAAATGTATTAATAATATAACGTCATGCCCAGTTATTTTCCTACCTAAACATCATTCTCTCTGCCATAATCGCTATGTCTAGGCTAGGCTGCTCGCTAAGTTTTGGCACAGCCAATGAGAGTGCGTCAGCTAACCGCTGTGTGGCGCTGTTCCCGGATCAGCAGACCAAACACAGCAGTGGTATGGCAGCCAGGAAACAGACAGCCATCTTATAAACTGCAGCCTGTCTTGTTATATTTGCAACTCAAACGACTTTATTCCATATTTTTATAATGGGTCAGTGTGGGATTACCTCGTCTAAGACGGTCTTGGTGTTCCTGAACCTGATATTTTGGGTAAGTTTGAGGCGTTTGGGACTGAATTTGAGAGTGCGTCAGTGTTGTCAGATGGACACAGTCAGGTGTCGAGCAGCTGCATTATTACACACACTCCTTTAAATCAACAATTCATTCATACAATATGTTGAAATCCAACGGATATATATATTAGATGTGCCTATTGTGTTTATATTAGCATTAATTAAACGAACTGCTGGTTGCTGCGTATTGCAATGTTTGTTTACATATTCCATAAGGATTCTACCTTTAAGACATTTTACGGGATAATAAACAGTGACAGTATAAAAGTACTGTTATTAATTTGTTTATTAACCTTGTATGAGTTGATGTTCTTGAAATAGCCAGTCAGCTTCTTTGTCTCGCCAACGAGCAGGTTAGGTTTTATTGTTTGGGATGTTAAACCTATCCCAAATCTCAAATTATTCAATTATCATTCAACAACAGAGAATGTATTTTAAAAACTAATATGACTTGGATAAACCCAACAGCTTTATTTTCTGTACTGTAACATTATTTCAATGCAATGTTTTGAGTATATAATTAATAATGAATTTTAATGAAGAGTATACAATATCCAGTTAAATAAGAAGAAAATTGTATATAATATAAAATATATAAGTTTGATTTGATTAAGGATTGGTTCCAAATGGAAATTTACTGATATTAAAATCCAAGCAAATGTCAAATAGCTAAACTGATTTTCATGTCATAAGTTATGTCTATATCTAGTTTTGATTGTTGAGGTGAATTTAGGTGTCACACTAATTAATAAAAAAAACAATTTATAATAAATTATAAAACTTTTACGATCTGCAAAAGAAAATTTCTTTTTAATTTTTTTAATATTATTTTGTTCATATTAACAAAATATCAACAAAATAACTTGTGATTGTGTGAACTTTGGGTTTGACAGAACTGGGGGATTGGGGGCAAAGTTTTAAACTGAGCAGTCGGATCTGTAGAAACACTACTCCACTTACTTTCCTTGTCTTTGTGCCTTTGATTAATCTCTTTAATCTGGGACTGAATGAAGTTTAAAGTCTCCTCTTGGCAGATTGAGGTAGTATGACACTATCGTGTTCTTTTTTTAGGGATCAGGCTGCTTTATTAAATCCCTTTTCATAATTCTAGAGCCTGAGAGCTGTGCTACATTGATTCAAAGGAGATTTTACTGTTCTGTTGTAAATGGGAAAGACTAAATCCCTATAAAACAAGTTGTTCCTTAAATTTCTGGAGGTCCATGCATGGAGGATACAAACCACTTTGTAGCCACTTGATTTGATCATTTATTTTGGTAACACTTTATTTCGATTGTCCAACTTTAGGCATAAGTAACCTTTCAACTACATATCTACTAACACTCATTAGAGTATTAGTTAGGGATGCATGAATGTGAACATTTTATCTGATAGCAATAATTCTTTATACTTGAAAGACGATAAATAAAACAGTTTATATAATTTTTTAGAGTGTGATTAGAAAAACCTAAGTCTCACCATTAAATCCAAGAGATTTCTAAACCATCCATTGGCAGCAACATCACTGCAACGTTCAAGGTCCAGAAAAGCAGTAAAAACATTATTAAAATTGTCCATGTGACTACTGTGGTTCAACCTTAAAGGTGCACTATGTAGTATTTTTGCAGTAAAATATCCAAAAAACACTAGTCCAGTGTTATACTGTATATTTTTGTTCAGTTGAGTTCTTACAATATCCCAAATGTTTCCAACTATTTATAAATTGTGAGAAAATTGCTATTTTAACCAAGGAGCTGGGACGTCTGAGGGAGCCTGTCAATTGTGTCATATCTGCATTACCCTCGGTTTCCTGGTTTATTTTTGCAGAAATGCTTTACTCTTTGCAGTGTGAACAAGTGTCACAGCAGCCGCTGTGCGAACGCACAGAGTAACGTCATAACATAATTTTCAACACACTCAAATGTATCTAATATGATAAACAGAGCTGCGTTACTTGCGTTTTAGAAAAACGGAAATGGCGCCGGCGACTGTGTCCCACATAATAAAAGTCCCGCTGTGTGTTGTTCATCTCATTAACAATCGCTCCAGCAGCAGTCTCTCTTCAACATCATTCTCCTTAGCCGTTGAGTAAAAACAGAACAGCATTTCCAGGTTCTACATCAGAACGCCGGCTCGTTATTGGCTAGCTCCTGCGTCACCATCACACGCATGCGTCGTGGTGTTCACGTGATCAGCATCGGCCAATAATGAGCCGGCGTTCTGACATAGAACTTGTAGCGCTGCAGTGTTTACACTACGTTAACAGTGTAGGAGAATGACACAGATAATTCGTTAAAAATTCTTTATTTTGGGGGGTTGTGTGCACAAAAAGTATTCTCGTCACTTCATAATATTAAGGTTGAACCACTGGAGTCACATGGACTATTGAGAGCTTCTGGATTTCATCAAAAAGATCTTCATTTGTGTTCTGAAGATAAACCGTCTTACGGGTTTGGAATGACAAACTAACTTTTTAATATATCGGTTAGACATGTGCCGATTTTCGATAATGCGATTTATCACGATAATGAATATGCACGATATTGTTATCGTGGGCACTTTAAAATATCGTAAATAATAATTTATTAACAATTTATAATTTTTTTAGAATGCACTCAAGAATACTTTGCCCATCAACCTTATAAATGCTCAAAACCGCTGTATTCTGGGTCAAAGGGACGCGCTCAGATATAAACAAGCCCAACGTGCGTTTGCTCTTGACTGAGCCAGACGCGCTGCTGAAGTGCCGCTCAGTGACAGCAGAGGGCGCTGATGAACTGCAGAATGGACCGGTTACCCCGGAAACCAGCAAACAAACAAAAAACGCGTGTAGTTTTTAAAACAGCCATTCGTTTATGTAATCTCAATGTTATTCATCACAGCACCAAATATTTAATACTTAAAGACTTAATAGGCTATTTATTTTCAAACTTAAACATTTTTATGTTTTAATCTGGACTACAACATGCCCTAATGATTATGACTGTTCTGATTATTTGTTATTGTTCAGTAAAACTTTGAGACATACGACTTCATTAGTTAACATGTTAATTCATTATTACCAAACTGACAATGAAAAATACTTATAAAGAATTAATCATTCTATGCTAATTTCTTAGTTACTGTTTAATAACATTACAATCAAAATCAAAATAACTTTTTTAATGGACCTAAGATAAAACTAACAATGATCAGTATTTCTTAACTAACATTACCAAAAACATTATACTTTCTGTACCAAATGTAGCTATTGCTCAATCTTAGTTAATGCATTAAATAATAAGACCTTATTGTAATTTGTAAGCCTACCTGTTGTTCTTTATAGCCTAATTCTTTTGCAATTTAATCTGTTTGAAAATTGTACTTTTACAGCTCTGAAAAATATCAAGACCAATTAACATTGATTTCTCAATGAGGGGTCTCTTAATTCTTTTTCCAGAGCTGTATATATTTTTGGTGCATTATTGTATTTAAACATTCAGTTATTTTTGTTCTTACAAAAATAGTTCTTAAAGCTGTTATGCTATGGCAACACTTTTTTTTGCAACTTATTTCAATATCGTGATAATATCGTATATCGTGATAAAACTTCATCAATTAATCGCAATATGAAAAATTGATATCGGCACATGCCTAATATCGGTTAAATTTTCCTATTGAGTCAATAGCCATGGTTTGGCTAGGCAACGTGGGGGAGAGGACGCTGGCGTTGTCTGTTCGCCGCTTCTCCACCCACAACAAATCATGTTAATGTACTATTAGATTTACATTTTATTTTATGTCCTTATGTTTGTGACTAGTCTAACAGTCAGAGCTACAATTGGGACTGTTGCTGATTGCTGGCAGCCACTGAGAGGTCGTTGTTCGTCGTTTCGCCGTTTTCAACCGCTTCTCTAATGTTTACGTTTGAATTGCTGCGGTTGGTTTCTGGTTTGGAGGACATTTGATGTTTCTCGCCGCGACTGCTCACTGGTGGTCTCCCTTGGGCTTGGGCTGCATGGTGGCTGAAGTTTGCACCGGGCTAGCGTCATCCGGGCTCTCGTCGTCGGCGTCCGGCATGATGTTGGGATGTTCTGCTTCTCGGCTGCGCCGCTGTTCCGTCCTGCATTGCGACCGTGGAGCGGCTTGGACATCTGCGCCGGCCCCGGTGTGTCCACAGAAGTGCCCGGAGGAATGTTCTGCCTCCTGCATGGTGCTGCAGCGATCCCCATCGTTTGAATCATCATGGGGAAGACCCATCATCTGGTCTTCAGCTGTCTTGCCTCGGCGATGTCATCGGGACACTGCCGCTGGGAGAAATCTGAAACATGGAGTGGACCACAGTGTGCTGCGGAGCTAACAGTGTGCTGCGGAGCTAACAGAGACTTCCACCATCAGCTGTTTTCTGTCCACCATCAGCTCTGTTTCTGTTCACCATCAGCTCTGTTTCTGTTCACCATCAGCTCTGTTTCTGTTCACCATCAGCTCTGTTTCTGTTCTGTTTTCTGTGTTGGTTGATTGTTTGTAGTATTCTATATTTTTACTTGTTATTCATTTTTTGTTGTTATCCCCCCCCCCCCCCCTTGTTGCACTTTGAGATTCTTCGGAATGAAAAGTGCATTATAAATAAAATCTATTATTATTTTATTATTATTATTAATAACATAAAAATTCAGATATATTGGCTGATACACATGGTGGCCAAATATATTGTGCATCTCTAGTATTAATAGACTGTTAGGGTAAAATAAGTGGACATGTTGTAGTAAAGTTAGTTAGTAGACTGTCTGTTGTGGAGAATACAAATAAAATGGTACCAGATATTATTCAGACAGTCTTTGAATACTCTAATGAGAGTTAGTTGACATATAGTTTTACAGTTACTTATAGTTAGTAGAATGTCTAAAGTGGACCATCAAAATAAAGTGTAACCTTTATTTTGTCCTGTCTTGTTTCCTTATAAACTGATGATTATGAACTTTTCTGTGTGTTGACCTTCAGTGTTGGATCATGATTTTCTTGTTGGTCAGCATTCTAAATACTTAAGTTCTGAAAGTCAAACAAAGTGACATGAATAAAGTTGTTTTTGGCTCCTCGCTTTTATTCTGATTTACTCTGAAGATTTTCTCTGAAGAGTACTGCATTCAAATCAATTAAAAATCAATTTTTCGGTTTTATACTCATACTAATGCTGACATATCTCTTGGCATGAATCATCATCATTCCTGCCTTCAGATAAGTAACTCTCTTTTTTATCTCCGTCTAGGCCGCTGCTGGCATCCTGTGTTATGTTGGAGCCTACGTGTTCATCACGTACGATGATTATGACCATTTCTTTGAGGATGTGTACACCCTGATCCCAGCCGTTGTCATTATTGCAGTCGGAGCGCTGTTGTTCATTATTGGACTCATTGGATGCTGCGCCACTATTCGAGAGAGCCGCTGCGGTCTTGCCACGGTTAGTCAGCTATTAAGTTCCCAGCACTGCATTTTAGTGTTTAGCTTCAAGGCATAGGTCACCCCATAATTATCATAATTTACTCTCTTCGAAATAGATACTTTTATTTAGAAAGGATGCGTTAAATTAATCAAATGGCAGTAAAGACTTTTTCAATAACAAAAGTTTTAAGAAGCACATATATTTTTAACATTGAAAATAATTCTTGAGCAGCAAATCTGCATATTAGAATGATTTCTGAAGGATCATGTGACACTGAAGGCTGGAGTAATAATGCTGAAAATTCAGCTTTGACATCACAGGAAAAAAATAAATTTTAACATGTTTTAAAATATAAAACAAAACAAAAAAAGTTGTTTAAATTGTTATAATATTTTACAACAGTACTGTATTTTTAATCAATTTAATTCAGCCTTGATGAACAGACATCTTTAAAAACATTTTTTCCATGGGTGATACATGTTGTGATGATACATAAATGGATATGATAGTTTCTCATCATTTATACAGCTTGCTTCGCCTTAAACCCTGTTTTCTTGCATCCCTCTTTTACAGTTTGTTATCATTCTCATGCTGGTATTTGTGACTGAGGTGGTTGTGGTGGTTCTTGGCTATATTTACAGAGCAAAGGTAAGTCTTGCATTCAAAGGAAGTGCAATATTTGTTGAAACAGGAGTGCCTGCATCTCTTGTTTTTTATTTGAAAGCCCTTTCACACCCTTTCAGTTGTGTTCAGAATTTGCATACAATGTAATACCTGTCTCGTGTTGTGTTGTGCTGTTCTGTTTGAATAGCAATGCTTTTTTTGACGCATCTAAAAAATGTGTGCCACTAAATCCATTCTTTATGTGGGAGGAGACATATTTTTAGTCTATGTGTCACAGGTGGATGTCAAAGCCAGAGATGGGGGGGGGGTGTAGTCGGTTAAGGAAATTATTCAATGACACTCTTTTTAAGATGACTTGCTGCCACCTACTGGTGATTTTATTTTTATTTTTAAATAATTAAAAAAACATTTTTTAATACTTATATATTCAAATTTAAAACATTGTATCATTATTTATACAATTTTTATTGAAGCGTAAAGGCATTCATGCCACCTCTGAGCTGCATTAAAAGCAAATACAACTAAATGTCACTTCTGTACCACCTCTGTAATGCAAAAAAGCCTTTTGTTGATACTTCATTTGATTGGTAACAGATCTATGGTGTCTTATTATTCAAACTGAATTTTAATAAATAAATATAAGAATTGGATATAAAAGAGGACGCAATGATTTAAAGGATTAGTTCACTTTAAAATGATAATTTATTAATTAAGAAATACATTTTTTGAGGGAAACTTTTAAGGATTTTTCTCCACTGGCAACCAAAATGTTAAAGGTCCAAATCAATGCAGCTTCAAAGGGCTCTGCACGATCTCAGCTGAGGAATAGGGTCTTATCTAGCGAAACCATCTGTCATTTTCAAGAAAAATAAACATTTATACTTAATTTATAAACCTAAATTGCTCATCTTGCGCTGCTCTGCTTCAGAAATGTCACGCTAGACGTAGGCGGAAGTACCGCCCCAAGCGACCGTGCGAAGAATATATAAACGCCTTTAACAAAAAAAACCCTCCAACTTCAAAATCATTCAACACCATTGTTTAACCTTTTTTTGCTAAAGGATGTTTGTAATAGTCTTCGCACGATTGCTTTGTAAACATGGGGGCGGGCCTACGTCTAACGTGACCTTTATGATGTGATAGAGTGCCGAAGTTCTGACGTCACTTTGTAGGCCAAAACCAAGCCTCCAGTCTCCCTCTCATTTACTGAAGCTTTCGCGCCTCGATCGCCCCCCGGTGACCGGTCCCAGTATAGCCGCCCCTCTGTGTTTTCTAATGGACGCGAGGCAAACTAAATAATAAAATTACACTTCAAAACATTTTCCCCAAAGTTAGTTTATGTCACTGAAGGCAGTTATCATCACGATGATTTCATTTCAGGTGTTCGTTTTAAAAATAAGTTTACTTTGAGTTAGTTATTTGATGCTATAAAAACGGGGGGTGTGACGTCATGATTGACAGCTGAGACTGACGGCTTCTCTGAGTGAAGTTGTCACTGAGGCACTAACGGACTTTTTTCGAAATTTTTGGGAGCAGATTGGAGCTTTAGCTTTAATTTCTACATTTCCATAACTGTTTATTTCACACCAACATAATTAATTGTTCTGCATCTGCGAGAGTGTGGGCGGGCTTTTGATATCGCAGCTGTACTTCCTGCCCTACTTCCTGCGCTCTACTGCGCAACTCCGGTCCCGAAATCGCTACTGCGCAGACTCGGTCCCAAGATGTCTGCGCCGTGCAAGGCCTCCTAAAAGCTTCAAATCTGCCAAGCGGAAACGGATGATGTCGAGTCGTCCATATTTTTTTACAGTCCATATTTTTTTACAGTCTATGGCCAAAATGCGGAAGTGAGTTAGCATTTTAGCACTTCCGGTTCCCTCGCTCAAAAGTCTATGGGTTTTTTGAATGGGTTTTTGCTAAATCGCCTGAAATAAGGTCTGTGGTTAACAAAGCCTCTAAATATTTTCACGTTTTGATCTATGACATAAAACACACTAGTTCTAACCTGCTTGTGAATTTTTTAAACTTTATTGTGTCTTAAAAACGGCGGTTGCTAACAAGTTGCTAAAAGGGACTACATCCTTTGGCCGGGACTTTAGACGTCATCGTGACAAACAGGAAATCTCTCTAGCCCGCGTTTCATTCACTTTTGAATTCTGTAAGTAAATGTTTAATAAAAATACAAAACTAGCCCACGTTTCAGCCTCAAGTTCTTAGAATTTTACCTTTCAGTTAATATACATAGTTATATATTTAGTCCTTTCAAATAGTGGTGTTTCCAAATATTGTTATACACAAATCTGTGATATTAAGGTAACCGATTACCAGTTCTTCATTTCTGTGGAGAGTGTTTTGTTTTGTCCTGAGATGGAACCACAAGTCGTCGAATGAAAGCTGCGCTGTTCTACATGTCCAGATTTATAGTGGTTCTCTCCTCGATTATGATCAATCGTCTAAGAAAAAGGACATACGATTGTAAATTGATACGGCTAGCTTACGTCGTCATTGCTTCTGAGGTGGTAAAAGCACTTTTTTTTCTGCCGAATTAGCAAATGATATGCAAACATACAATCAAACACAATACAGTGAAAGATTCTTCAAATAATTTTTTTAAGTCTATTTGGGGCACGATGATCAGGCATAATAGCCTAATCTTAATCACAAAGACAATAATATTAAGCTTTATATAAACTAACAAAATAATAAAAGAATAAAGAAAACATTAAAAAACGAGAAAACAAATCTCAGAGAGGCACGCATAACCCCAATTAGTTTCTAACATTTTTGGAAAAAACGAATGGGCAATATTTCTCATGAAAAAGTGGATAAGTGTTCATACACAGTGCAGATCATAATGAGCGAACGTGTTTTTTAAATAAAGTTTGAGGAAGCTTGATGATGACGTAGATCCGTGACTGTGTGCTGTAGTCCGTTTATAGCCTACCGTTAGCATTTTATATCTGACGGCTTTATTTAGGCTTCAAACGGTATACATGTTGGATTCACTTGTAAAGATTATCTTGATAGACAAAACGTGTAAGGGTCATAACTCTTTGTTGAACACAGATCTTATTTTTTGCGATTGTCCAAAAGTCTATGGGGAAAATGCATAGGCTTTTGATAGAGGGAACCCATGCGCCGCTAACTTCCGGGTTGGCCTACAAAGAGACGTCATGACTTCGGCACTCTATTGCGTAATCTGTGGTGTGTCGCAGAGCAGCGCAAGATGAGCAATTTAGGTTAAAAAGGAGATACAAATTTATTTATTTAAAAAAAAAAAAGACCGATCATTTGGCTAGATAGGACCCTATTCCTCAGCTGGGATTGTGCAGAGCCCTTGAAGCTACATTGATTTAAACCTTCAACACTTTGGTTGCCATTGAAGTCCATTGTGGGTTGAAATGATGATATGTTTTCCTCAAAAAATCTTTTTATTTTCAACTGAAGAAAGAAAGACATGAACATATTGGATGGCATGGGGATGAGTAAATTATCAGGACATTTCATTTTGACATGAACTAACAACTTAACAACTTTAGTCAGAATTGGCCTGAAACGGAAAATGATTTTCTGTCACTTGTGAATATGGTTCTAGGTAGAAGAGGAGGTCAATCACTCCATCCAGAAAGTGTATAATGAGTACAACGGCACCAACACGGATGCACCTAGCCGCGCTATTGACTATGTGCAGAGACAGGTGAGACTGCTTAATGAGATGTACAAAACTTTCAGTTATTGTATTTTCAGTAAATTGGTACCCGGCCCCTAATAAAATCCCCATGTCTGTCACAACATTTAGCTCCATTGCTGCGGCATCACCAACTACTTAGACTGGAAGAACACCAGCTGGTTTAAGGAGTCCAGGAACAACAGCGTGCCACTGAGCTGCTGCAAACCTAACTTGAGCAACTGCACCGGCTCCCTTTCCCGTCCCGGAGACCTCTATCCTGAGGTGAGAGGAGTTGTGTGTGCTTGTGAGTGTGGCCGATTAAGCAAAGGAAGTCTGAATGTGATGTTAATATATCCGTTGAACCACCTTAGGGATGTGAAGCCCTGGTTGTGAAGAAACTGAAAGAGATCATGATGTACGTCATCTGGGCTGCTCTGACATTTGCTGCAATTCAGGTATGCTGTTCTGAATTTTTCTTTTCCTTTTTTGGTCTGACATTATCTTATATAAGAATAAATACATCTCAGGTAAAATAAGAAATTAATTTCTTTATTTCTTTGTTGTGCTGTTTCAGTGTTATTACTCATGAAAATGCTTAGACTTACTTTTCCCAAGCGGGTTTCAAGATTATCAAGTAAAAGACTGCTATTTAATTAAATAACTGTTTAGTAGAGCTGCATTAATTGTTCAATCATACTATATCATTCAGATCTGCGTTTATACTGCGCTGAGACAGTGAGCAGTATAGGTATGAAATAGCTTCTTTTCGACCACACAGTATCATTATTTCTGTTACAATAATTCATATTATTAAAGAAGTACTGGGATAAAGGTTAATACTTCGGATGTAAACACTGATGTCTTTGGAAACGTCCCAAATCGCCTGTAACGAAAGTGACTTGACACTACAAATAAAGATAGTCAGTAAGAAAAGTCAGTTACATCATTACACCAGTAGGTGGCGACATTTAAATTACATGTTACTTTCTTTAGTTGTCGATTGAGAATCGTGGAAGAATCATGATCTTTTCAAAACAAGATGGTTTAAAATAAAGATGCAAGTTTAGCATGCATTTGTGAACGCAGCATGTGTAGGTTTACTTTTTTACATATTTGTATATTTTCCAACATTTTTGTGGACAGAACTTTACAGCATTTCACAAATATCCTCCCAAAATAAAATCTTGAGGATTGAAAATAAATTACAGTTAAAACAACAACAATAATATATATATATATATATATATACACATACAGTCTTGTTCAAAATAATAGCAGTACAATGTGACTAACCAGAATAATCAAGGTTTTTAGTATATTTTTTATTGCTACGTGGCAAACAAGTTACCAGTAGGTTCAGTAGATTCTCAGAAAACAAATGAGACCCAGCATTCATGATATGCACGCTCTTAAGGCTGTGCAATTGGGCAATTAGTTGAATTAGTTGAAAGGGGTGTGTTCAAAAAAATAGCAGTGTGGCATTCAATCACTGAGGTCATCAATTTTGTGAAGAAACAGGTGTGAATCAGGTGGCCCCTATTTAAGGATGAAGCCAACACTTGTTGAACATGCATTTGAAAGCTGAGGAAAATGGGTCGTTCAAGACATTGTTCAGAAGAACAGCGTACTTTGATTAAAAAGTTGATTAGAGAGGGGAAAACCTATAAAGAGGTGCAAAAAATGATAGGCTGTTCAGCTAAAATGATCTCCAATGCCTTAAAATGGAGAGAAAAACCAGAGAGACGTGGAAGAAAACGGAAGACAACCATCAAAATGGATAGAAGAATAACCAGAATGGCAAAGGCTCAGCCAATGATCACCTCCAGGATGATCAAAGACAGTCTGGAGTTACCTGTAAGTACTGTGACAGTTAGAAGACGTCTGTGTGAAGCTAATCTATTTTCAAGAATCCCCCGCAAAGTCCCTCTGTTAAAAAAAAGGCATGTGCAGAAGAGGTTACAATTTGCCAAAGAACACATCAACTGGCCTAAAGAGAAATGGAGGAACATTTTGTGGACTGATGAGAGTAAAATTGTTCTTTTTGGGTCCAAGGGCCACAGGCAGTTTGTGAGACGACCCCCAAACTCTCAAGCCACAGTACACAGTGAAGACAGTGAAGCATGGAGGTGCAAGCATCATGATATGGGCATGTTTCTCCTACTATGGTGTTGGGCCTATTTATCGCATACCAGGGATCATGGATCAGTTTGCATATGTTAAAATACTTGAAGAGGTCATGTTGCCCTATGCTGAAGAGGACATGCCCTTGAAACGGTTGTTTCAACAAGACAATGACCCAAAACACACTAGTAAACGGGCAAAGTCTTGGTTCCTAACCAACAAAATTAATGTTATGGAGTGGCCAGCCCAATCTCCAGACCTTAATCCAATTGAGAACTTGTGGGGTGATATCAAAAATGCTGTTTCTGAAGCAAAACCAAGAAATGTGAATGAATTGTGGAATGTTGTTAAAGAATCATGGAGTGGAATAACAGCTGAGAGGTGCCACAAGTTGGTTGACTCCATGCCACACAGATGTCAAGCAGTTTTAAAAAACTGTGATCATACAACTAAATATTAGTTTAGTGATTCACAGGATTGCTAAATCCCAGAAAGAAAAAAAAATGTTTGTACAAAATAGTTTTGAGTTTGTACAGTCAAAGGTAGACACTGCTATTTTTTTGAACACACCCCTTTCAACTAATTGCCCAATTGCACAGCCTTAAGAGCGTGCATATCATGAATGCTGGGTCTCATTTGTTTTCTGAGAATCTACTGAACCTACTGGTAACTTGTTTGCCACGTAGCAATAAAAAATATACTAAAAACCTTGATTATTCTGGTTAGTCACATTGTACTGCTATTATTTTGAACAAGACTGTATATATATAAAATAATAGTTGTTTTTATTTTAATTTAATTGGGTTCCTAAAACTGGAGGGAAAAACTATTACCTATTAACATGTGATTGTGCTAATAAATTATTAAAATATATAAAAGGAGTAGTTCACAGTAAAATGAAAATTCCCCTATAATTTACTCACCCTCAAGCTATCCAAGGTGTATTTATTCCTTCTAATTAACACAACTGGAGCTTCTATACTTTATAATGGCAGTGACGGGTCCATTGAGTTTGAAGCTCAAAAAAGTGCATCCATCCATTATAAACGTACTCCACATGGCTCCAGGGGGTTAATAAACGTCTTATTAAAAGTAAATTGATGAGGTTTTGTAAAAATAAAAATACATATTTAAAACTTTATAAAATATCTAGTTTCCGGCAGACCACCTTCTGTAATCAAATTTACAACAAACAAAAAAATAAACGCACCTGGCACAACATATGATGTGTTACACTTTTTATGTAAGTTGAATACGGAAGGCGGTCTGGCCGGAAGCTAGATATTTTATAAAGTTTTAAATATGGAGATTTTATTTACGAAACCCCATCGCTTCACTTCAGAAGGCCTTTATTATCCTCCGGGAGCTGTGTGGAGTACATTTATGATAGAAGGATCCATTTTTTTGAGCTTCAAACTCAATGGACCCCGTCACTGCCATTTATAAAGCTTGGAAGCATCAGCATATTTATTGATATAACTCCAGGTGTGTTTATCAGAAAGAAGAAATACACCTTGGATGGCTTGAGGATGAGTAAATCATGGGATAATTTTCATTTTAAAGTGAATTATTCCTTTAAAGGTTGAATAACAATTAAGTAAATATTGTACATCTAAGGGCTTCAGCTGGGAAACAATAGTTTCTCTCTTTTCTCCCTGTCAGACAGAGTTCATGCACTAAATCACTCTGCACTCGGTAGCATCAGTAGTGCTTTTGTTACCCTGTAGCTGCTGAATCATAGACTTTGACATTCATACTATTCCAAGTACCCTCTGGGGCATAAAGGCAAATTAGACCACGTCTTGGCAAGGCCAGCACATGCCCGTGACTTACCCATGATTACTGACACAGTTTGCCTGAATTAACAGTTGGAAACAAAGGCAGTAGGTTAGGTTGTTCTTGGCAAACTTACACCACATGTTCTCAGGGTTATTTGATTTGTTTTTCCCTTCCATATTTTCCCCCACATTCTGAACTTAGATTAAATTTGTTGGTGTCAGTGTGAAACAGTTCTCTCTCATTTATAGACCTTTGTCACACAGGCAATTTGACATAAAAGCTGTTGTATCGCAAGCATGTGCATTACCCGCCACAACCTTTTTTTAACCATGATTCTGAAATAGAGCGGCAATGTGCCACTTTCTATAACCTCGGTGGCAGTAATTCTAGATGCTTCTGGCTTTTTTTTGTGCTGATGGTGGGCAGCAGTTGTTTCATCTTCCCTTTGTGACCATTGTCTTTCTCTCCGTATATTAGGCATGTGCAATATATAGTCAAACCATAATGGTTATCAGATTATATAAACATTTTGAGATATATTTTTTTTATATTGTTCAAAAGTTTTTGAAACACTAACGCTACTAAAATTATTCAATTAAAGGTCCCATGGCATGAAATTTTCATTTAATGAGGTTTTTCACCATTAATATGAGTTCCCCTAGCCTGAATATTATCCCCAGTGGCTAGAAATTTAGATCGGTGTAAACCGAGATCTGGCTGTCTTTCTCTGCCTTTGAGAACATGAGAGCTCAGACGAGCCCATCTTGAATTCTCCTGTTATGACATCATCAGGAAAGGTTTCCTCCCCTTCCTCGGCTTTGCCCGCCCAGAGAATTAGTAGAGAATGGATTCAGTTTATCAGTCGCGATGTCAGCACAGGCTTTACCATGTGGAATCAACAGCACCGCCACAAATAATGAGTAACAGTGTTCATTAATGCCTGATCTGGGATCAGTGATTTCTGTATGTAGCTAATCATTCAAGTTCACACAGACTTTCTTTCTAAATCGTTTAATACTGTCAGTCCCGCCGCTGGCCGTCTTGATGAATCAGTGAATCAAGCCAGTGACTAAAACCATCAACTTCACGTCGTTTCTGTTAGTGGCATGAAACAAATCTGTTATTTAAATGATTAAACTACAGAGAGCGATCAAAGAACACTCTTTATAATGTTCGGATCTGTCAATCACAGGTATATCTGCAGTGCACACTTGTCCAAACTGCCGTTATAATGAGTTACGCTGTTGTCCTCAACAGAAGCTCTTACTGTATTCATGTGGATGTCGTGTTTTTTGTTAGCTGTGGTGAAAGCATTTTGTGAGAGAATTAATGTTGCAAAGTTCACTCGTGTTTATTCAGAGCTCTCAGATACAAAAAAATAAACTCGCTCTCACAGCGCTCTCAACAACTCGGTACAATAACACTTTCTCAGCAATCTTTCCCCAGCTCTCCATCTCTCTCTGCTTGCGCCTCAGTAAACCACGCCCCCTATTTCAAATGCAAAGATGTCAACCAATCACAACAGTGGGTGTTTTCACTGAAGTCTCACAGCAGACACGCCCCTTGAAACAGAGCATTCAAGTCAGAGGGCTAATATCAGTATAGAAAAAATGCCTTTTATTTCTAAATTATGACGTTTTTTGATGCAAAAACCATACTAACAATATAAGTACACCTCAGGAAACATTATAAAATGGTAAAAATAGTCCATGCCATGGGACATTTAAGAGAAGTGAGTGATTTTTTTTTTTTTGTTTCTCTTTCATTGTTTGATTCATATTAACAGCATATATACCAATAGGTGCTTTCACTTTAATACACACATCTAATAAACCCATGCTTTTTCTTTCATTGCTGTTTACGTTCAGATATAACCGACTGTGTTTATATGAACTTTGTGTTTTTGACATAGCCTTATGTGTATTTGACAGTGTAAGTGCAAAAAGACATGCCAATATATTCCTATTTACATGTTGTGATGTATATAGTTACATCGTGTACTAAGACCAGCGGAGAGTGAAAAGTTGCGATTTTCAAGAATGATATGTCTAGGAACTATTCTCTCATTCCTGCATAATGATCCAGGAACTTTGCTGCCGTACCATGGTTGCAGCAGCACAATGACATTACACAGCATCTATAAATAGTCCCAGCACGCTCCCTGTGTAGGTTGTCACGTTAGTTATGTTGACGGAAGTTAGCCTATTTTCAGGCGCGGCGTAATATCATTGTGATAAGACCTCCAGTCTTTGTGCTAAGCTAAGAGAGTGGTGGGTGCGTCAGACAGAGTTATGGCATGCATGGAGATGAGAATGGTATGTATGGACTTATCTAACTCTAGGGGAAACAGTGAACAAGCTAAAGTCCCAAAAATCCGGCATTTTCCTTTAATACTCATGTGACGCGCCGTCTGACATCCAGCTTTCTGTGTGCGTGCTTTAGGTGTGTGCGCTCAGAAAACCATATATCAGAATTTTAGAATGATATTCCTTTAAAACGAGATAAACTTTCATCATGATAAAGATTGAAGAACTGCAATGTCACGTGAGCTTGACCATGATAGAGATGATTATAATTAAAACCAAACAGATGTTTTACTTTTTAGTTTTTTTAATTGTTGTACACGCTCAGCCATTTTCTGGGAGCTGCATTTAAAGATAAATATATGAAAACAGCATGTTTTTCCTTCCACTGGGGATTTACAACATGGTATAATAAATAATCTTTGGGGTATTTTGAACTGAAACTTCAGACAAATTCTTGGGTAAAAAGGGGCATAATATGTCCAGCTTTTTAGATGGATCCCGATTTTCTGAAGCAGTTCATTTGCTGGCTTCCATGGATGCAATGCGCTATGTTTTCCACCAACTTGCAACCCGGGGTGTCGAAATACTATTGGGTAAATTGGCAGTGAGCGGTATCACACAGACCAAAACACAAACATACATTTCGACATTGATCATGCATTTCAAAGTAGAATAACCGTCTGTAGCATTGTTTTTCGAGAAACAAGTGAGTGAACTTGGTATGTTTCCGAAATCTCTTACTCCCTGACTGCACCAAACACAGGAGAAAGGATGTATACAAAAAACAGCAAACAAAAAGAATTTACACAGTTTAACAGAACACAAGAAAACTAAACCACTATTCACTTTCTCAATACAACACGCCAACAACATCCCTAATCCTCGTCAGGATCCAGGATGTATTTCAAAGGATGCTTCTCTCCAGTCAACTAGTCCCAGGGTTTGTCTCGATTTTCGAAGCATGTTCAATCAAGGCAGAACCACCTGAGGCCCTCTTTACACTTAATGTTAAGATTTGTTTTGGTCGATCTGATCACAAGTGGACGATGCTACTACAGGTGTAAACAGGGTCTGAAATGTTTTGAGTTTGTCCACTTTCTACCACTTCCAGAGGTATTTCAATTCCAGAAATAATTCCAGAGGTATTTCATTCGTCTGGATTGCTTTCATTGTGTAAATGCTCATGTGATTGAATGTGTTTGAACAGTGACAAAAGACCGGCTACTCTCCACCTACTGACCTAATGCATAAACATTAAAGGAACTTTGTCAGCTGGAGACCCCAGTTTGGTTTGAAGACGAAAAACGTCCCAATCACAATGTTCTCTCAACAGTCCTGATTTCGGTAACACTTTATTTTAAGGTTCAGTTATTAACTATCAAACAGTTGCTTGTTTAGCATGCATGTTACTAGGGTATTGTCTGTTTATTAGTACTTATAAAACACATATTAATGCCTTATTCAGCATGACCTTATTCTACATCCTTAATTCCACTCAATACCTAAACTTAAATGCTACAAAAACTACCTTACTAACTATAAATAAGCAGTAAATTAGGAGTTTATTGATGCAAAAGTTGGAGTAAATAGTCAATGTGTTCCCCATACTACAGTGTTACCCTGATTTCTAACACACACTCTCAGCGTTCGGCTTGTCTTGTGGATATTAGAGCAGAAACGAAAGCTGCTGCTCTCCATATGTTTTTCCGACATCTCCAGACACGTTCATATGTCAATTGCGTGAGCTTACTTCGTCCATTAGATTGAACGATCTGAAAAAACATACGTTTACCCACCCATAAACCCTCCCCTCGAGTTCAGGACAGAAGTGGTTGAAAGTGGACAAAAGTGACGGATTAAAACACCAGGTGAAACATGAATGTGTCCCTCGTGTACTTGTGATCTGATCGACTAAAACATCTTAATACCAGGTGTAAACAGGGCCACACATAGGGAAAGAAAAAAAGCGTGTTTTCAGATGTAACACTGTACATGTCCTATATCTGTGACCTTTAAATTAACTCAAACTTTTTTCCCCCTAGATGCTGGGAATGCTATGCGCTAGTGTGGTTCTGTGTCGCAGAAGCCGGGACCCGGCCTATGAGCTCCTTATCACTGGAGGGACGTATGCATGAAAATCTAGCAGACAGACTCTCTCTTTACACACACACACACACACACACACACACACACACACACACTGGGCTCAGGGTTCTGTCGCTGTGAGGTGGCACACTGGATATGCCCTAATTTATCTCTTTCTACACACCTCACACAGGGTTTGCTCACACAATTCACTGGTGATGGGTGAAACAAAGCGCATTATATTTATTTATACAGTATATGTCAATGAAAATGACTGCGTTTTAATTTAAACCTTTGTCTTTCTCTAAAAGGCGTTGTGCCAGATTGCAAAATGGTGAACGGACAGTTTTTAATCCCGTTGAGAAGACTTTAACACTTGTATCGATAACTCTTTCTCTTCCTTGTCTCTATTATATGGAGCGGAAGATGCTGTTATTGTATGGATATGTGGAATGTATGCTTTCCTCATTTGTTAGTTTGCACTATGTGTACGGTTTAATTCTTTATTACAAATACCAAGATGGTAAATATCTGGGATGGGGAAATGATGTGTCCGCTGTCTCAGATGTCACCCATCACCAGTCTGCTGCTCAGGGACAGTGGCAGTGTGAGACAGGTCTGGACTGACCACACAATATTACTTGGCATTATGGGTCCAATCGTACAGCTAAAGTAAACTGTGTTCAAAATGGGGTTCACATGCAAAGTGTATAGAGCTTTGGGGAACGCTCTACATGCACTACCTAAAAGTTACCGAACTTATATTCTTTTCCTCCTTTTTCCATTGCTTACAGTGTGAACATTACTAGTGTAGTAATATATAGTTTAACGTTAGTTTGGATAACATGTAGGTATGTAGAACGGGGTCAGCAGTGTATTAGTTTAAATGAATGTACATAGGGAGGAAAAATTGTGAAATAAGCTTGCAATTTTGATCTAAAAATAAATGTTTCATAAGTTGACACCTATGTTGTTTCATTTCACTGATATGAATCATTTTTGGCTTGAATGTTGTAGGTGTGAAATTGCAACATGCAGGTACTTTAAAGGAAGACTTTTCAGAAATACAAGGCACCAAACTGCAAGTATAACAGTCACAAACGCATCAAAAATAAAAATAGTTTTTCAACAATTTGAAAATAGTAAGAATTGGCATTAGTTGTTTTTTGTCGTAATAAATTAATTAATGGTATTCTACAAAAATATTACTTGTTTAGTATAAAAAGGACTTAATATCTTCATAATATAAATTATATTATTACAATAAAAATAATCTTTTCTTTTTAATTATATTTTAAAATGCAATTTATTCCTGTGATCTCAAAGCTGAATTTTCAGCATCATTACTCCAGTCTTCAGTGTCACGTCCTTCAGAAATCATAAACTAATGTGCTGATTTTGTGCTCAAGAAACATGTATTATAATTATCAATGTTGAAAATGATTGGCTGATGAAAAGAGTTTTTGAGGAAGAGTTGAAAATAATTATTTGAAATAGAAATCTTTTGGGACAAAAAATGTCTTTATTGACACTTTTGATCAATTCAATGTTTTTGCAAATGAAAACAAACATTTGAACATTTCACACTTACAAGTGGCATTTGAACATTTTGAACGTGTTACACTTTATTTTAAGGTGTCATTGTTACAGTGTAATTATATATTTAACTACATGTACTTACTATAGAGTAGGGTTGCTTAAGGGGTAGTTGTAATTAAGCACAATTTTATTGTGCAAACACAAGTAAACACAAAAACTGTTATTGCTATAGTAACTATGTCACCTTCACCTTACAGTGAAGTGTTACCATATTTTATGTTTTAAAAAAAGAAGAAAGAAAGAAAACTAGTTTACATTTACTTAAATGACACCGCAGTGACTGATAAAGAAAGAAGTTGATAATAAATTTATGAACTTAAGTGCTATTGATTAACCCAATTACCATGAGATATTCGTTGTCAACTAAAAAATGTTGTTTGGCTCCTAAACCTTACATTTTAGGAACCAGTGACTTTTTCCCCGGCGTTCTGTAAGGCTCCTCACTTAACATATGGGAGCACAACTATATAATGTCGGACCCTATTGGAATTGCTATGTTTATTCATGGTTGTTATCCCACTCTTGAGCAATTCCATAGAGCACAAAGATGGATTTTCAGAGATGCCTTGTCTGGGGGTTTTCTTCAGTCAGCGGGACTGAACACTTGATAGCATAGAACAGGGTTAAAGTTCAGTCCTTTCCCAGGGAGGGGGATGTGTACCATCTGCTTGCAGTGTTGGTCATGCTTAGTCACATGCCTTCACACTTTATCTAGACAGGGGGTTAGATCGCTCTGTTCTCGGACCCCTTAATAACACAGCTTTTGTGAGCTTTAGTGGCAGGTTATTAATAGCAGATAGTTGAAATGCAATTAATGCGCCTGTCATGTGGGTTTCCCCTCTATCGTTATACTTGCTATAACTGAACATGACCTGAAACAGGATCTGTGGAAAAGAGGAATGCGAAACCTTTTAACCCGATACCTGATGGAGAATTAGCATGGTGTTGGTTTGCTGTGCAGGCTTCTCATGTGTACTGCTTGTAAAAAGGATAGAATTACTACACCACCATTCAAAAGTTTGGGGGTCAGTATGTTTTTTGTTTTTTGTTTTTTTTAAGAAATTGTAACTTTTATTCAACAAAGATATTCATAATGTTACCAAAAAAAATTTATTTAAATGCTGTTCTTTTAAACTTTTTAATCAAATAGTCATAATTAAAAGTATGACGGTTTCCACAAAAATATTAAGCTGTTTTCACAATTGATGATAATAGTTTCTTGAGCAGCAAATCATCATATTAGTATGATTTCTGAAAGGATCATGTGACACTGAGGATGCTAAAAAAATCAGCTTTGACATTACAAGGAAAAAATTAAATGTTAAACTATATTAAAATAGAAAACACTATGTTATGTTATTTTATATTGTAATAATATTTTACAATATTACTAGTATTTTGATCGAATATAAATGTATCTTAAATGAGCATACAGACCCCAAACTATTATACTACAGTGTATTTTAAGCTTCTGAATTTCTTAATATTCTGCAGACCTTGACAGTGATTGCTAAACATTTACGTGTAGAAATAGCCTAAGATATCCTTCCCATTACAAATTTGACAGAACAAGTCCAAACTGTGACTGAGAAATGCGTGAAACTTAAAACTTGAGGTTAAGGCAAAGAAGGTCGGCCTGTTAAAACTTTAAAATGGTTGCGTCAGGTTAGTTTGTCTAAAACAAATTGCATTCCATTTCAATGCCCTTGGAAAGTCAAAGTATTAGACCCACAGAGTCCAAGTCATTACCCACATAAAATACAGTCAACAGCAACATGATGCAATGATCATTACACAGCTTTATTGTTCATTTTATGCCATCCAAGAGATAAATGCAAAATGATGAACTTAGAGGTCTATTATGAAAGATACACTTAGAAGAAAAGGTTCTATCTAGAACCTTCAAGGGTTCTGTCAGGGGCTTCATATATAGAACCTTTCAGGGGTTCGTTTGAATGAATGTGTATGGATTAAACAGCTCATAAACATACTTTATCCATAGGAAAAAGAAAAATAAACATGAAAAGTCTTATACAATTATTTAAGACATGTAAAACATGACATGTCTCCTTATGTAAAACCTTTTGGTTCCGATGGCGGCGCTCCGACATGTAGCGAGAGGTTGAGCTTTGGACGACCCGAGTTCGAATCCCGGCTCCCGGCCCTTTCCCGATGCTGACCTCTTTAGCTCCCACTTCGTTTCCCATCTTCTTAACAGCTGTACTATCTAAATAAACGGCAAAAATAAACCTTTAAAATAAAGGGTTCTTTAAAACGGAGTCAAAACCCCTAGGGTTCTATACTGAACCCCAGTGATATCTTTTTTCTAAAAAATGTATAATAGTTAAAAACGGTATATGACCTTTCCAAAAATGTAATTCTTTGACGATATCTATTTGTACATTCTCATAACCTAAATCATGGCAAGTCCGTAGTGCCTCGTCATCATCTCTTATACATTCTTATGCTTTTCACAATAAATAATTTTCTAAACTTTCTAATAAATATAAATCTCTATCTCAACAATAATGGTAGTCATGTATAATTACCACTTTTTAATATACAAATTAACCTATTTTGATTCATTGATACAATCCATAGAGATTTTCCATATGGACGTGCTACTGCATAGATGCCTTCAGCAGACCGAAATCCTCCTCTGGGACACTTCATAAGGAGTGGCCTTAATAACTCTGCTATTAGAGGGCGTGTAAGGACACGGAGAGCCGTTCCAGTGTGCTCAAGTCTCTTAATTCATATCTTGGCCAAGTAGGAGCCTGGCACCAGCCCAGTCTGGCCGTCCCTCTCCACCGTCCACCAGCCATCTCCTCCCTGCTCCACCACGAGCAGCATTTCCCCCACAGAGATGGAGAGCTCATCGGTGCCCTGCGGACACAAGAGACCCTCATCAAACTCTATTTAACATTTCCACAACCGCATTGACATTTTTCTGCCTTAAGTAACTGCTAGGTCAAAAATAAATGGACATTTTTGGATTTGGTAACACTTTACAATAAGAATCAATTTGTTAACATGAACTAACAATAAAAAATAGTTTTAAAGTATTTATTTATTTTACTTAAAGGGTTACTTCAGCGATTAGCATATGGCTTTGTATCAGTAGAGACCCAAAAGTATATCCAAATTATCATGCTCATATCCCCCCTCATATCTCCCTTAGATTTATACATATTATTTATGGAAAAAATCCACAGATTACGCGCATATCCTCAATATGGGTCATCGGAGGATTTTTTTGGCCAGAGGCTAAAGACTACAGTCAGCAGAGGGAGCCATTTTGGCATGTTTTCAACCCGTCCATGCGGAGTGGGATCTCTAATGATGAATGTAATCTGACTCCTGCTGCGTTTGTGCCGTGACACTCCATCAGCTCACACGTTATTGAACAGACACGTTCAGTTTTTAATTGTAGTGTCTGTTTTCTAACTGAACTTATTTTATAAAAATGAACACTGTGGGCAAATGATCCAGTAATCCAGTGGTGGCTTTGGGGGTGGCCTCCAAAGCAAGTGCATTCTGGGAGTTGTTGTCTTTCATCCCCGTGAGACAAAAATACATTTTCTGTCTTTTCTCAGTCTAGAAGGCACCAAATTCAAAAATAATTTCAGATTTCTACTACATCAATGACCCAGTTTAAATATAGATTCAACTTCCCAGCGCTGAAGTACCCCTTTAATGTTAATTTCAACATTTAACAATACACATTATTAAAAGCAAAAGTTGTCTGTTAATATTAATGAATAGTTCTATTAGCTACCTTTAACAAAGATTAATAAATACTGTAACAAATGTATTGCTTATTGTAATGCATTAACTAATAATACCTCGTTGTAAAATTTTGCCAAGTTTAGTGAAAGATTATTTTAAAGTGATGATTAAATTCTATCTGTGATTCTCCAAAGGTTTATTCCATAGTGAATGCAACTTCTTACTATTCTCTTTAATCATATTTCCTTGTTTTTACCTGAGCCACGTAGTCATACAGAGCCTGAAATGTGCCGCTCTCTGTATGACTGTTTGAAGTTCGTTGTGGAAATCCAGGAATAGAAGCATACACTCCATCCGAGTTGTCAGCTAAAAAAAAAAAAGGAAATTAAACAGACCATGACATTTGTTAATGGTTTTGACAGCATATTGCGCAGTTGCATATTTGTGAAGCAACGCAATAAAAAAGAAATTGTGCGGACATCATTTTTGGCCAGACCCATATGAACAACAAGATTGAACCAATTAAATATTTATAACTGATTTTGTAGTCAATGCATGATTTTTTTGTTTATCCTTTCCTTTTCTTTGCCCATACTTAAAAAAAACCTGTTGCTGTAGTTTGGCTTTTTTTGCAAAATAATTTTGTCAGATACTTTAAGGGTTTTGTTCTTCCCTCATATTCAAAGCATTTTAAAAATATAAAGTATATTCCTTATATTTTGATGGTTTAATTAAACTTGTAGGGTCATTTAATGCTGGGCAATGGATTAATGGTGATTAATCATAGCCTAGATTAATCACATCCAAGTTTAAAATCACATAAAAGTTTGTGTTTACATAATATATGTGTATGGACTGTGTATAATTATTATGTATACATAAATAGACACTCATTCATCTATATATTTAAGAAAAATTTGCATGTATGTATATATATATATATATATATATATATATATATAGCTTGTATATAAATATAAATATTTTATACATAAAATATAACACCTTTTTCTTAAATATATACATGAATGAGTGTGTATTTATACATAATAATTATACACAGTCCATACACATATATTATGTAAACACAAACTTTTATTTTGGATGTGATTAATCGCCATCAATCCATTGCCCAGCACTATTAAAAACAAAGATCCCCTATGGACATCACTTCTGGCGTGTGTGCGTGCGTGTGTGACAAAAACTAATAAAAACTACAAAATTACTAAACCTAAAAAAAATATGTAAAAATAAAAGTCAATTCAAAGTGTTAATAAATGTTATAATAGTATATAAATAATACTGCTTCTCAAGTTGTGAAAATATTTGTTTTGATATTTTTTGTATTATTTTGTATCTGGAAAATAACAATGTAATAAAATCTACCATTCTGAATCATAGTTTGAGCTGAAGTGCCCTCTGGTGGTGAATAACAGCTCCATTGGTGCTTAAAGGGGTAGTTAAAGGGTTAGTTCACCCAAAAATGGAAATCCTGTCATTAATGACTCACCCTAATGTCGTCTGACACCCGTAAGACCTCCGTTCATCTTTAGACACAGATGAAGATATTTTAGTTGAAATCCGATGGCTCAGAAAGGCCTTCATTGACACCAATGTCATTTCCTCTCTCAAGACCCATAAAGGCACTAAAGACGTCGTTACAAAGCCCATCTCACTACAGCGGCTCTACAATCATTTTATGAAGCGACGAGAATACTTGTTGTGTGCAAAAAAACCTAAATAACGACTTATATAGTGATGGGCCGATTTCAAAACACCTCTTCCTAAAGCCTCGGAGCTTAATGAATCAGCGTATCGATGTGTATTTGAAATCGGCCATCACTATATAAGTCGTCGTTTAGTTTTCATAAAAGCCGCTTCATAAAATGATTGTAGAGCCGCTGTAGTGAGATGGGCTTTCTAACGGCATCTTTAGTGCCTTTATGGGTCTTGAGAGAAGAAATGACATTGGTGTCAATGAAGGCCGGTATGAGCCATCGGATTCCAACAAAAATATCTTCATTTGTTTCCCGAAGATGAGCGGAGGTCTTACGGATGCTGAACCACATGAGGATGAGTAATTAATGACAGGATTTTCACATCTGGGAGAACTAACCCTTTAACCTAAAAATGAACATTATGTCATCGTCTACTGTAATGAGTACCAAAACTGTATGAGTTCCTTATGCTAAATACAAAAGAAGATAACCAGACAGTTGACGCTAGCCATTGACTTCCATAGTATGGAAACAAAGATTGGTTCCCCATATTCTTAAAAATATCTTCTTTTGTGTTCAGCAGAAGAAAAAAAACGCATACAAGTTTGGAACATACTGAGGGTGAGTAAATGACAGAACTAAATTTTTTAGGTGAACTGTCCCTTTTAGTACAAAGTTAAGATGGCAAGAATTGTAAAAACAATATAATGTGCAATTTGAAATTGTAATAATAATTGTAATATGTACCTGATGATGGAGGTGCTGATGGCAGAATACAGTCATTACTAGTCTTTGAGCCAACAGCGCAGTTGCCTTGCAAGAGATTTGAAAACCTTTCAAAAAGAAAATAGTCACTGCATTAAAGTGTGTAAACAGAAAATTAAAAGACTAAAGAAATTTTAATGCTTTGATGCAAGGTCACAAGCTATCCAGATAACAATTATCGGCAACACTATTTTACAGTGTTACATGTAGTTACTATAGTTATGCAACTAACCCTCAACTAAACACTAATCCAACCCTAACTCTACAGTAAGTACATGTAGTTACTATAGTTATGCAACTAACCCTCAACTAAACACTAATCGAATCCTAACTCTACAGTAAGTACATGTAGTTACTATAGTTATGCAACTAACCCTCAACTAAACACTAATCCAACCCTAACTCTACAGTAAGTACATGTAGTTACTTAATTTTACTGAGTACTTAAATATATAATTATTTAACAGAGCAGCAAATCACAGCGCTGCCTTGTGTAACACTTCTGCTAGCATCTTACTTATCTCTAAAAATAGTATGTTCCATTGATTCTGTTTTGTCAGCATGGCAGACGCACATGTAGTTTTACACATTAACACAGACCCAGCAGTGGAAAACACACCTCTTAATCACACCTCCTCCGAAGCGCGCGATGCCATTGCTGTCTGTTGTTTGTTCTCTGTCATAATAGTTCTCAAACACAATGGGCACTACGGACACAGATGGCAAGTTTCATTTAGCAAACCCTCCTCAGAATTTCTTCCGAACTATATCGTCAAATCATATGGTTATTGGAGAGTACACCACGTCATGATGACAATTTGGGAAGTTTAGTACAATGCCCCCAGTGGAAACAATAGAGGAAAGCACTGACCTGAAGGAGTGGTGCCAGTACTCTTCGTCTTGATGAAACAGTTTATGTCTTCCGTGATGTCACACGTTTCTAAAACAGTCCTCACCTCCTCATAACACTGAATAAAAATGACCAATAATTTGACAATGGCAAGCACTTTATTTTAAAATTGCAGAGAGGTTTAAAGATCTGAGACTGCAAGTGACTGTGTTTATAATTGAATGCCACATTTTTAATATGAAATGTTGCCCTTTTGGTTTACACACAGCAAACAAATGATGTTATCCAGCATGATTTGTTTACATTTAATTAATATAAAGAATAATACATATTTCCAACTCATTTTACATCACAGCATTCCGTTATTTTAAGGCAAGAAATCACAGGTAAAAAGGTTTTCTTTTTTTAGATATATATATATATATATATATATATATATATATATATATATATCACTATAAAACCCTGCCTCTTTTCAGCGCTGTTCTGTCTTCCGGTTTGTATTTCCACAGCATGAAGGCAAGTAAGATCTTATGGATTTATGAATGGACTGCTCATTTTAAAATCTTCCCAGGTCTACTGACCTTCGTTATGACATTTGATTTAAACATTACAATGCTCATTATAACTTTTGTGAACTTTACAATAAGTAAATCCACTTTACCAAATACTCTTAGACAGCGATGACATAGAAATAGAGCTACCGCAAAAGCAGAAGTGTGTGTGCTTGTTTATCTGGCACATAAGGTCTATACTTCCCCACTTGATTAATCACAGTACATTCAGAAATAAATTTGGTATTACAGGTTATCAGAAATGGTACATTTAAATATGCAGACATTATATATCTGAGGCATTATGTGATTAAATATGCACTAATTTGCATATAGTTCCAGAGCAGAAATCTGAACATTGGATAAAACCAGGTTCAAAATGTTTGTTGACATACTGTATATCAGTGTTAAAGGTTAAGACTGATATATATCAGTAACAAATTACTCCATAAATACTGTCACAAAAAAAAAAAAAAAAAAAGATTTACCATCAGCCACCATCAAATGTTATATAAGCCAGGCGTGTGTGTGTGTGTGTGTGTGTGTGTGTGTGTGTGTGTGTGTGTGTGTGTGTGTGTGTGTGTGTGTGTGTGTGTGTGTGTGTGTGTGTGTGTGTGTGTGTGTGTGTGTGTGTGTGTGTGTGTGTGTGTGTGTGTGTGTGTGTGTGTGTGTGTGTGTGTGTGTGTGTGTGTGTATGTGTGTGTATGTGTGTGTGTGTGTGACCTGGTAATCCCTACATTATGGGGACAAAATGTCCCCACAAAGATGGCAATATCCGAATTCCTTGTCCTTGTGGGGACATTTTTAGGTCCCCATGAGGAAAACATCTTATAAATCACACAGAAGGAGTTTTTTTTGAGAAAGTAAAAATGCAGAATGTTTCCTGTGATGGGTAGGTTTAGGGGCAGGGGCAGTGTAAGGGGATAGGATGTACAGTTTGTACAGTATGAAATCTATTACGCCTATGGAAAGTCCCCATAAAACATGGAAACACGACGTGTGTGTGTGTGTGTGTGTGTGTTGTAATCGAAATGCAAATAGATAAAGTGAGTAACACTTTTGCAATACGGATCCATTTGTTATTTTTAGAGATTTGGAATATTATACGTTTTGGAAACCAGTAAGACTACAGGAGGACTAAACAAGCTTTATGCATATACGTATGAATATAATTTACCTATGTATGAGTGTATATGTATGTGTGAGCATGAATGTATATATTTGTGTATTATTTTAATTTCTATCGTTGCTGTTCACCAGGATAAAATATTTCATATTTTCACTCCGTCACTTATGTAAAAAATGTTTTTGCTTGAAGAGCACTTGAAACAACCTTCTACAATTCAGTAAACTTTATTTATATAGCGCTTTTTCAATGACGATTGTTTCAAAGCAGCTTCACAGTGTTAAACAAAAATTGTTTTTTGAATCAACAAAAATTGATTCGGCTGTACAGACGTTCTGGAGAAAACAGTGATGTTATCAGCTCATTTTAATTTATCATATAGAGACAATGTGGGCAGATCAGTAATATAGATGATGCAGGTAATTTAGTAATTAATTGTATTTGTATATTTAGTTGAATAACTTTGATCATAATTTTAGTGTCCCCAACTGAGCAAGCCAAGCCAAAGGCAACCAAAGGAACCAAAGCTCCATCAGGGCATGATGGAGAAAAATAAACCTTGGGAGAAACCAGACTCAGTCGGGGTGCCAGTTCTCCTCTGGCCTATTAACACACCGTGTATGATTATTATTCTGACCACCTTACAGGTCAGAAATCATAATTAGATCGGAATATTTGAAAATTTCGAGGTATCACGCAAGAGACGGGTCACGACGCCGGAAAAGGGCTTATTTAAAATGACATGTCGAGTAAACAATTATTACAATCCTTGAGGGAAGGGGGTGTTCGACTTTAAAGCAGTAAGTACACAGTTTAAAGTAGCGTGTACAATGGTACTGTTAGGAAGTTTGAGTTTTTTTATCCTATATAGTTACTGGCATGGTGTCATTGTGCATGTGTATGTTGCCTTAAGAAAATTAAAAATAAAATTAAAGTAAAAAAGTAATACTGACCTCATCATCTTTGACACATTGCATGGAAAAATGGTTACAGTGGACCCAAATAGCATTTCTCAAAATATTAATACGATCATCTTCCTGCTGCTGGAAGACCTAGAGAAACACACAGAATTCAGCTGAACATCATGATGTAAACACGTCTTTGAGCTCATATCAGACGCAGAAGGAAAATGACAGACTGAGCCAACTCATCATACAAGGCATTAGAGGGATAAATCACCTAAAAATGAACGTTCTGTCATCCTTTACTCACCCTCACGTTGTTCCAAACCTGTACGAGTTGGGTCAATGAGCTAAATCAACTTGGCGACATTGTTTAAAATATCTTCTTTTTGTGTTCAACGGAATAAACTCATACAGGTTTAGAACAACCTGAGGGTGAGTAAATGATACATTTTGGGGTGAACTATCCTTTTAAGTACAGTAAAAGGGATTTAGCCAAGTCTTTGCCAAAGTATCAGCGGGACACATAATGTTTAGAATCTGTGTTATGTATACTTATTTTAATAAGCCAAAACAAGTCTCTTTTGCACTTAAGTTTATTTTTTGTGGTTTGTGGTAAGTAGTTGGAGAAACGGGAAGTTAATTTTTAGCATGCCCTATGTGGTTTACAGCTTAAGCAGAGAGCTATTTCTGAAGGACAGCAAACAGATAGTCGAGAGAGTTTCTCTTTACCTCACATGTGCATTCATGCGTGGTCTCCCATTCCTGGCGAATCTTATCCAGCTGCTCTATGTTTGACATGTACTGTTTCTCTGACAATCGGGAACAAGCATCAGCCTCGTTGCATTTCCAGCAATTGAAATTTAGTTTGAAATGATTTGAATTGTGCATCTTAGGCGTTACCAGTGTCACTGAATGTGTTTGCAGCTCAGATGTACTAATTGATCATTTCTGCATTGCGTGCAGATGCTGTAAGGTGTGAAATAAAAATGTAGAGTATTTCCATTCTCACCTGCATCCGTGGCTGCATCTCTGCACTGCTTAGCTTTGTTTTGCGTCTGTTATGGCGAAGAGCACAACACTGTTTGAGATATATCTACACATTACAAATATACTCAATATCAATATCACTAGCGTTTTAACTAAAATGTATAATATTTACATTTATAAGGATTTGGAGTCACTAATGTTTTTCAAAGAAGTGATCACCAAGGCTGAAATTATTTGATCAAATAATACAGAAAAGCATTTATTTGAAATAGAAATGTTTAGCAACATTTTGGGCCCTATCACACACCCGGCGCAATTTGATGGGAGGCGTGACGCAATGCTTTTTGCTAGTTTCAGACCAACACAGTTATCATTTTCACGTCCAGCGGTACGTCTACGTTGTTTAAATAGCGAATGCACTCGCGCCCATCTGTTCAGCCATGGAGGAGTGCGTTTCCCAAAAGCATGGTCCCAAATATGGTCGCAAGTTCCGTCGTTATCAACATAGTTCGACGTGTTGGTGTTTCTGAAACCATAGTTCCCAACGAACGTTCGCAAACTTGTGTGGTTGCAACAACAGATCTCAATCTGTGGTTAAAAGCTGAGTATTTTGTTTCCTTATCTTGAGCAAAATAAGCTAGCTGACTTTTAGTACAATCTATATATTTTATTTCGAATACATACAAATGTCATTTATGTGTTTTAAATTTGTCAATAGATTTAAAGCACCTTTTCTGAAGAGTGCGCATGTGCAGGCGTGCTCTAGTATGTAAGAATGAGCCTATACTGAATCTTCAAGTAAAGCAAAATATTCTGAGAAAATATTAAGTAGTCCTCAAGTGCCATGTTCATTATTTATAGAAAGGAATCTAGCATGAATTCAATTTTTAAAATAATTAATTAAAACCAGTTAGAACTCCACCACCACCTGCGTGACATCATTAACCAAGGTGGTTGTACGACAGATTTGCGACAATATGGTTTTGGGAAACAGTCGTGACTAGCAAGATGATTTCTTTAAACGATACATAGTACTATGGTAGTTAAGCAGTGAGTTACGGCGTTGTACGGGAAACGCATCCCTGGTCTGAAAACCCGGTGTGTTCAGGCACATTGTTGGCGCGTTGCTATATTGAGGTAACTGAAATCAACTTAATTTGCAGTATTTTTTTGTGTTATTTAAAGGACATGTTAGTATTATGTGCCTATATGTAAGTGCATAACGCACGTACACTCTGGTTAGTACACACACAGGGATGCGCAGCAGCACGCAAACACTTTTAAACATTAAAAATAAAAGGATTCCTCTGGAGAAACATTCAGTCTTTTCTCTCGCAAATTCCAACATGTAAATAGCGAATCCGCAATGGCAACTGGCTTTTAAAGGGAATGGGAGATGAGACTCTGATTGGTTTATTGCACATTATACCCAAAACACACCCAGTGCTTATTACTATGTTACATGTACATTATGATTTTTGTATTGTATTATTAATTGGTTTATCAATATGTTAGGCATGTTATTGCTCCCATTATAGCAATCAATTACATATTTCAAATAAATGCTTTTTGTGTGTACCTAGTATGACAATGAATTCATTTTTATTTTCCATTAAACAGAAAATTGCGATAACAGCTTTTTCAGGGATTTAAAACAGCTACCGCGTCGGGTCCTAAGCAGATGCTATTTCACAGAGGGACTGGATTTCTCATGACACCGGGCGTGCCGACCATTTTTCCCGTTGTTAAGCGTGTAAAAGTGTATTCGGACAGGCGCTAAGTGCACATGCGGCATCCACTCAGATCGTTAAAATAGGGCACTATGTCTTTCACTTTTGATGAATTTAAATGTATCCTTGCTCAATAAAATTATTAACTTCTGTAAAAAAAAATCTCTCTCTTGTCTATGTTGTCATATTTGAAGACGCCACACTAATTCTGCCCATAATAATCTATATTTTACCTTTTCAGATTGTTTAGGGGTGACAGTGGGTGTACTGCTGAGCTTCTCGGCAGCCTGTTCAGCTTCATCAGCCTCTCTACACCTCTGTTCATACATCCTTTTAGACTGGGAGGACAGAGAGGTACAGGGTTATTATGGCATTGCTCACCTAGACTTGAATGATGGCCAAGTGATCTACAAATGACTTGAAAAAGCTATTTAATCTCACTCTATTATGTGATGAAAAGTCACATAAAATGTGAGTATAAACTTTATCTATTTGATAATTGTGACTCAACTGCTTTCACTCACAGATACAATCTATCTGTTCCAAATGAATGGACTGATAAATTATGAATTAATTCAATGTACAACCACCATGAAGCAATAGGAGAAAAGACACTAATGAAAAACTAAACATCCTTTTATATAATAATTGTTTTAATTAATTCGTTTTTTTATATACTTTTTAATAATTTTTACTCCAAATACTGCTTTTGCTGGCTATTTTTTTTAAAACACTATGATACCATAATCTCCATCATTCACATATGACATCATATTTCCAATATGGCTAAATAGAAGAACACAGATTTTGAGTTGATTTTGTCTTTAAGAGAGAATGATGGTACTGAAGCTGAAAACTGAAGTTAATTGCTACTTTGCATAACTTTTTTTCTCAGAATTGCATGACGTAAGCTCACAATTCTGAGTTATTCTAGTCAGGATTGCGAAATTCTGAAAAATATTTTTTTTCTCAGAATTGGACTTTATAACATGCAACTGAGAATGTATATCTCTTTATATCCTCCTGGGACACAGACTTTTTGTTTTGTTTTTTAATTTAGTATTTTTTATATTATATTGTGTAGAGCAGCCTTTCTCAAACTTTTTTTTCAGTCAGGGCACCTTTCAAAAGTTCATAAAATTTCAAGGCACCCCAGTTTAAAATATAATTTAAAAACACTGCATAACCCAAATTTAAATGCAAATGTCCTTTTTATTTAGACAGGACAGTAATGAACAGAGCATAATACGAACTGTAAATAACAATAATAATAACAACTTTATAGCACCTAAGTAATTAGGTTTGCAAAGTAATTCACAAAATAATTAATCAGAGACACAAATGCCATAAAACCGTAAGAGGTGAACCGCACAATACAAGAACCCAACAACAAATCCTGACCAGGAGAACTAAACTGAAGTGCAGGATGCAGTTAAAATAAAATAAAAAGGGGCAGACATAACAAAAATAAAACATTCTGGCTGACCCCCCAACATGAGTTTTTCAAAGCGACCGTTATTAATGTGTCACTTTATGGTTTCCATGGTGACGCGTCATTGCTTGTCACGTGACACATCGCAACAACAACAGAGCTGAATGAATGATGATCTGCTTTTATGTCATTTTTCCTTTTTTATTTAAAATATTCACAAATTTGTTAGATATGGCCTGAATTATCTGATATTCCGATTGTCAAATATATACAAGTGGAAGTGTTTTGTCGTTTAAACACCTTTATAACGATCGCGTTAGTTGATCTGTATGCACGATGGGCACCGCCATCGCCGCCGCAGGCGCAGTTCAGAAAATCGGATCTGTTGAATTTACAAGACGTGAATTCACCCACTTCTCCCAAAATACATAAAAGTAAGTGGCAGGTGAACTGGGAGAAGAATAGAGTAAACTTTAAAGTTACTTACACAATGTGTATCTGAATAAAACTAATTATAATGGAAAGGATTATTATTGCCTCTTCATTTTTCATCATTGTGTATTTTACAAACTCTAAATGTATTGTTTAGTACGTATATGTATGAAACCTAAAATAAACATTATGTGGCTGAAAACACTGAAAAGTTGTGATATATGACAGCTCTGAGCGCGCCTGTCTCTGGCTCAGTGCAAGCCAACGCGAAAGCACATTTGAATGAACGTGATGCACTGGCCGGTCTAATCACGTGTGAATGTGTGATCGTACGTGCGAAAGGGTTAAAAAGAAGAAGTATGTATTTATGTAAATTCAAATATATTTTATATATGAAATTTCAGGGGTTTTTTTTTTTTAGCCTATGTAATTTTTTTGGCGGCACCCCCGACACAGTCAGGAGGCACCCCAGTGTGCCTTGGCACCCACTTTGAGAAAGGCTGGTGTAGACCATAGAAAACAAATGGGGGGGTTGTTTTTTTGAAAAATGATATTTTGTCTTCTGTAGTTGACACCAGGACTCAAAATAAAATGACATGTATAGGCAAAAACTCACTTTTTAGGTTTCATGATTATTTTTTAACAAACACTTTTTAAAGATGATCCTGAACTATGGTATGGAAGATATAACGGAATGCATTGATGTACCATTTTACTTTAAGCAATATGTGGGTAAAATGGCCATATTTGGATTTTCTCATTCAATGCAATGCATCTATACACTGTTGTGTTTCTATACACATACTTTGCATATTAATGTGTTCTTGGTGCAACATGTAATGAGAAAAGAAGCGTAATAATTGGCAACATTTTCATAATAATATCAAATATTTCATAGGAATATTGATATGTTTTTTATTTCCCTATTCACACCCTATTCACTCCAAACTGTCTGATAAACATAATTCAAGTCCTGGCATCCACTACAGTGACATTTATGAAATCAATGCCCTTTTCTGTAACATAAAGTCATTTTTTTGATTAGAAACCCCATGACATTTTGCTGAGATGTCGATTTATAACAAACAATTTGAAAATGAATCCCATTTAAATTATAATTACAAAATATTATATTTCCATAAGAGCCGTTTTTAAAGATCAGGTGAAACCTCCAAACATTTAGTATCTCTGCAACGTCCCAAATGTGTTTTTTACAGGACATTTACTGAAATATAATGTCCACTACAGAGGACAAAAGTCTAATTGTGGGTCCCAGGAGGATATGCAAGTATACATCTATAAACTTGCAAATGTGAGGGAAAAAACAAGATAGAATTGCAAGATATAAACTTACAATTGTTTATTCTGTGGCGGAAACAGACTTCCATACTTATTTAACATACATGTAACCTATCAAAATAATCAGCTTCCTAATCTTTGAAATGTCAAAGTTAAAGGGTAAGTCCACCCAGAAAAATTAAAATTCCCTCATGTTTTACTCACCCTCAAGACATCCTAGGTGTACATGTTGTGCTTTTGAACAATGGTGGAAGCTCATGAACCACCCCTTCCGGACTACAGTATTCATTTAGTGGTAATCATAACCCCTACACACCTAACCACTAAGTTAGACACAACCACCTTAACAGTTCCTGAATGGAACAGATAGCCACATCCCCTTTCACTCGTTTGTTTATAAAATCAGATAGGTTTTTAAAATGCAATATGATAATACTAAGTAACTTCACCCGTCAATATCTTCTCAGTGCTAACATACGCTTTTGCTTTCTGAATTTGTCTGATGTAACAAGAGAAACAGAAATGCATCTTTTTTTTTCTTGACACCAGCATTCTGTTTCAGGAAATTGCAAATATATGAGGAACAGAAAAAACCCAACACAGATCAAAACAGAGACTGTGTTGATCGGAGTGAACAGAAGTGTGCAAGTGAGAAAGAATACACTAGTAGACCAGTGAGACTTCCTGAGGTGACAGTTACAACATTTTGAAGACCCATCCCCCTCCCTGCCCTGCACTCGCTGCAAAGAGGATAGCACAAGCACTGATGATTTAAATCACTCTCATTTCTCTCTTCCTCTTCCTTATAATCTGCTTTCGGCCTTTATTAAGCAAATATAAAATGCACTGAGTAGCCTATAAAAGTAAAGTCACTTCAATGATTAATAAGTTAGACTCACCTCCATGGTTTTCTTATATAAGGATACTTTGATCTTCTGAACCTTTTCCATGACCCCTTCAAACTATAAAAAGAAGAAGAAATCGTTCAAATTCTGCTTGTGCTTTATAGGTAACCTAGCACCTATTTTAATGAAGCAACGGCTTCAAGAAGCATCTTGGTTTGAGCACAAATACCGTTACTATTTGTTAGCCGCTGTGAGAAAGTACTTTGCGGTTTTGCTAATTCAAATCAATTAAAGCATCACCTTTTTCCGCTGCTCCTTCTGTCGCTCTCTGAACTGCTCCATTCGTTTCACCTCTTCTCTCAACATCCCAGAAAGCTGAACGTGCAAATTTCCAATGTTCTCCATTTCTAGGAGAGAAAACAGCATATTCGTCAGTGATCTTGAAGGTATGCGTTTATTTACTAGTATAAACTAGTAACTGATTATACGTAATCTGGATTATGTATCAGATTGCAAAAAATATATACTGGTAATTAGATTATATTATGCTTTAAAATACTCATAATATACTCATTAAAATACTCATAATAGCCTGGTGTCGCACTGAGCTAGGTAGGTAGGATAGGGCCCATAATGTTTAATGCACTTTATGTTGTTGATGATGATTTTTTTTCTTTGTATTTTATATCAATATAACACATAACAGGACTAACCTATTTAGACAGATAGACAGTCAAAGCTAAAAGTACACTGTAAAAAAATATTTAGAAAAAAAGTTACCTGGTTGCCTTAAAATTTTGAGTTCATTGAAATTAAAAAATTGAGTTAATACAATGGACATTTTTTGAGATTCGACAACCTTTATTAAAATATTATTAAAAGATTTTGTAAGCATATTGGGTAATTGTGAGTGTTTTATTTGTGATGACGCAGTGAAGCATGACAAATAGTGCTATTTTCATGATTTATCAAATTTTTTATGTGGTTCAGGTACAATAATATTTTGAGTTTCTATTTATTAAACAAATTTCCTTCATTGTATCAACTCAAATTTTTAATTTCAATAAACTCAAAATTAAGGCAACCAGGTTACTTACTTTTTTAAGTTAAACCAACAAAAAACAACAATTTGTTTTACAGTGTATGGTCAAAAGTAATCTAAAAGTAGTCCGATATTACCAAAAATGTGTAATGTAATACATTACATTACTAACTCCAGTTTTCAGCATGTAACTTGCATTCAGTAATGGACTTCTTGTAGTAGCCTAATCTAGTATATTTAGTATGTTTATATGTATAGCTATTCTATGTGTTTTTGTTTAAACTTAAAAATTAAGTTTGTGCTGCCTTAAAACTTGAAGTTTAAAGTCGTACTAAGTTACAACTTGGATATTTGAGTTAACTAAACTTAAAATGCTAAGGCAGCACATTGCGTGTGTAAACAAGACTTGGCAAAAAAGGCTCATTTTGATTTTTAAACTAAGCAAATGATCGTTTGGGGTGTTACTTACGGACTTTTAGTTGGTCAAATGATGCCTTCAAATTGCTGCAAGACCAAATCAACAAAATTCAGATAAAATTTATAGATTTATGATCAAAAATATTGATTAGTATGCAAAATATTAAAACAATGTATACATAAATAAATATTAAATAATACATGCAATGTTTGCTTACCCAATTTCACTTTGCCCCCCTGTTTTGCGTGCAATAGTAATCAATTCCTTGCCATATCTTTCCTCTGCCATCGCCCTATGAGCAGTGGAATGTATTATGTTAACCAATTTGGCTTTACCAGATCATAGCGGACCAATGCTAATCAGCGTAATTTGAATATTTAGTTTTCTAGTGTTACCTCATTTTTAAGAGCTCTTCCATATCTTTGCAAGCTCGTCGCCCATCACATAGCCTCTGGATAAGAGTCTCATATCCAGTGTTGCTGGTAAATTCTGGGCCCTGAAACCAAGATGATTAGATTTATCCAGTAGCATAAAACAGTAACAAGATTTAGAATATGTGGAACTGTGCATTCATTAATCCTGAATCCCTGGAACGTTTCTGGCATCTGCTTGTAGCATTATGTTCATAAAAACGAGGCCTTATTTGCAGTGGTGGACGAAGTACACAAATTAAGTACTTGAGTATAAGTACATATACCCTAATAAAATATTACTCCAGTAAAATTATTTATTTAAATAGGTTAATTCACATTCTGACATCATGGATTATAAATAATTTAGTAGCCAGGACTAGTCAACAGTGTTGGGGGAAGTTACTTTTAAAACTATTACATTACAATATTGTGTTACTGTCTTATAAAGTAACTAATTGCATGACTTAGTTACTTTTGGGGAAAGTAATATGTTACATTACTTATGCATTACTTTTTCTCACCTGGGTGTCGGTCCAGATCCGGGCCAAATCTGGTACATGTGGATTCCATGTATACCAGATCTGGGCCAGATCTGGGCCGAAACTATATTGCTGTCTGGGTTATTAGTATGGTTGAAGTGGATCATCGAATATCAGCAGCGAAGACATTGGTTAATAAAGTGAGATTAAATATAAAGTATATTTGTGTAATTTAATACATTTAATTATTGCAGGTTTGAATAATTCTTTGAGTTAGCAATTTACTATGTTTATTTTATTTTGAGTAATAATGTTTTTTGTGTGTGTGTGTGTGTGTGTGTGTGTGTGTGTGTGTGTGTGTGTGTGTGTGCGTGCGTGCGTGCGTGCGTGCACAAGTGAGTACATGACTGTAAATGCCTGGTAGAACTTACCATCATTTTCACACTTCACACACAATTCACACGTCTGTTCACACATCTGGACTATGATTTCTGTCCACATGGGGACAGGAGAGCTGTCAGTCAATAATTAGAAAAAGTAACTCTCATGACACATATTTAGTTGTAAATTGAAAAGTAATGCTTTACTAGTTGAAAAAGTAATCTGATTAGGCAACTCAAGTTACTTGTAATGCGTTAGCTTATACTCCCAAAACTGCTAGTCAATAAGATTATGCAATTAATGCATTAATCTGTGAGTGAGATCAGTACATTTTTATTACTTATCAGATCTAGGTACTACTCATAATTTCTGATAATTCAATTGTTAAACAAGTAAAAATAAGATATCATATAATATATCAAAATCATGTTTGACAATAAACAGCCTACAATAAAACGTCACACAGGGCATAATGTGCAAACATATAGTTTTATATGATTTTGAAACTGCTACGTACGGCAGTGGGGAAGATGGATGGGCATTTGCATTATTTTAACGTTATGTTTAGTTTTACATAATACCCAATTCAAATACAATGCGGACATGTCCACACATTGAAGCTTTTCATATTTATAATTTAATTGACAGTCATCCCGTACGAAAAATAATCATGGTTTTATTATAGTAAAAGTGTAGTATCAATGTTATTTTTTTTGGGGATAACTGATTACCATTTATATAACCAGTTTTACCACAAATACCATGGTTAAACTTTGGTTAGAGTAGCAAAACCATGTTTAATTTGTGGTTGCCATGTTTTAACTACATACCCATGGTTCGTTTCCGTAAGGGATGTCCTAAATGTGATCCTCGATTACAATAATAAATCCTAAAGTTTGGTATTAGTAATTATAACTTACTTTTTGTGCATCTCCCGGATCTCATTATTGAGTCATTCAGTTCATTGAATTGCTAAGTGAAGACTCGCTCTGACCGAATCATTTGAATCAGTGAGTTGTTGACTCGAGAACAGATGCAATAGAATCGGTCCAATTAATGACGAATCGTGTGATTTTGGTAAAGTACAGAAAATACATCGCTACTGTCCTCCATTATTTGAAGACTTGGTATCTATGCAAAAAAGAATATATGGTGCCACATATTTTTTTACTCCAGCTTGATGCACCCCTAACACGGAATAGCTCTCGCGTGGCTTTGCATGCAAATCAACCCAGAAGTTGCTTTGTAGATTCTCTGATGACAAAGATCAAAGCTAAAATAGAGGGTAGAGTGGGCCCACAGGCAGCCGTTCAACAGGAAGCACACAGATGATCATCTCCATGACACCATGTCACAATGTCTATATATAAACACTAAACCCCAGAGTGTAGAAAATCATTTTGAGAGGCCATGGCAAATATCATATTCTTAAAAACAAACAAAAAACAAAACATCTAAATCTTACAAATCATTCTTCATTTTAGAGGACATCTCAGTACTGTCAGTACAACTCTTAACTGAAACATGTTATATATTACACATATTGAAGTGCAAAAATAGTTCATAGTTCACACAAAATGAAAATTACTTTAAAGTTTACAGAGTTATGGTGTCAATACTACATTACACTACTACATAATGTTGAATATAATGTAATATTGCAATGGGGTAATGTTTGTGAGTCCTGAAAATGCTAAATATCTGTTGTTACCAGTAAAAAGTGGCCTGAAATATTTGGTATAATTTTAAATATATCTAGTCAGTGACAGTGTGCAAGCATATTGGTCTAAATTCATTTTGTATTTTCAGTTTCAGAATCATTAATATTTTTTTTTATTCTGGTGTCACTATTGTCCTGTACAGTGTGTCACCAGCACCAAGTCAATTCATTTCCACCCCTAATGTTATACCAAACCTAGCATTTTAATCAACAGTACATTTTTGCCTACAGATGCAATAACTTCAGTTAGCACTTTATTTTACAGACACCAACGAGGTACTACTTACCCTGAACCTTAACTTAACCATACCCATGTAGAGACCTTACATGTACATTTAAAAAAGTGCATGTGCGGTAAAATAAAGTGTAACCCTAATTCCTGATACAAATGAATAGAAATAAGAGTGCACAAAAAAATGCTTAGATTTAATAAGTAATCCAATGCATTCATTAGGTAAGGTGATGTGATGCTGTTATACACATTATTAATCTACCCTGTCGACCATCATATGCAATGGTTACATTGGTTAAATCAAGCATGTCAGCCATAACAGACAACAACGTTCAATCGAATCTGTCAAAATATCTCAACTCGTTCACTTACCCAAAAAGAATCTTTGAATTGTAACGGTGTCATTCTGAAGGCAGCTTACAACGCTAAGAATGATACAAAGCACAAAAGGAAACAAAGACGGAATTAAGAAAAATGAAAGAAAGAGTAGACAATGCCACACGCAGGAAACCACCGTTTCTCAGCCCGCTTGTGTGTTCAGGTTTGACTCAGATAAGGAAGCTCACTCCTGTAATGTCAATGACCACAGAGAGCCTGCCCAACAGAAAATACGCATGCATTCAGCCGCCATTTGAATACTAGACAGGATGACACATCTGAAACAGTGAGCTTCTGGAAAATGTAGAGTCAGTCTCGTGTTGAAGAAGCCAGTCTTGTGTTGAAGTAGTTTTAGTAAATCAAGTTAAATCAAGACAGACAATGATTTGAATATCTCCAAGCAACAGCACATTCACTTAGTGTGAGAACTACTGATTTTCAAAAAGAAAAGAAAACAAATAAAAGGCAATGTCACAGGTCAAAAAAGATAATACATTGATAAAACTACCAATCGCATGTTACCTAATAAAATGAACATAGTCTTTCTTTGTGGTACCATTATAGCTCATCATGTGGCACATGGAGCTGCCTGCCATAATCTGTCACTTCACTGTTCATGAAAGCGTCTTGGTTTTTTAAAATCTCTGCCTCTGAGAGCCTCTCATCCCCATCTTGATCCATTTCCTTGATTAGATGGATAGCCTGTATGACAATCGAGAAAGAAAATATTTAGAATAACTTGTTAGATGATAAAAAGAAAAGTATATGATGCAGCTGGATGGCACGCTGACTCACTTCTTCTCGTGCCGACCCATAGCTGTTCGGAGCGACCCAGCGGAGCTGTTCATCCCTGTTGAGTTTTCCGTCTTTATCCTGGTCATAGAGATCTTTAAAGCGCACTGTTTCCTCAACCTCCCACTGCGAGGGCATGTCCTGCTCTTAAACACAGACAAGCGAACGTATACGTTTCTGATAATAATCTACCACAATCCTGGAAAATACCTAGATTTTCTCAAGTTCCCATGAATCTGATTTCAAACAAAGCCAAATGTGTATGATGTATATTGTATACGCACAATATATCGGTTAAAGGTGATATTAGATTTTTTTTAATGTATTAGTCAATATTTAATTGTGCATGCTTATGTTCCCTATTGTAATCTTTTTTTTTTAAATCAACTAATAATTTAATAACTGTCAAATGTAAATGCACAATTCTGGATAAATTCATGGGTAGAATTGAAGAATGATTTGTTTTTGTGTTTCAAAGATTAATATTCTCCAACGATTTTGAACTGACAATTCAATAAAATAATGTGATTTATCAGAGGTTCTCTGACAAATTGTTAACTGCTGCCATCTATGTAAAAAAAAAAAATATATATATATATATATATATAAAACATTTTTTTTTTAAAGTTAATGGATGAATCTTTAATCTTTGAAACTTTAATGACAATAATGAAAGTCATTAAAATCCTTAATAAAAGCCTTAATTCAATCTGTTCATCACACAAAGCGATCATGCCTCTTCAGAAAATGTGGACTAAACCGCTCAATTCATATGGATTCGTTTTACGATCTCTTTATTAACTTTTTGAAGTGTCAAGGTGGTAGTTGTGTAGCTGTCAATGGAGGGTCTGAAAGCTCTCAGATTTCATCAAAATGATGAAACTTTAGTGTTCTGAAGATGAACGAAAGTCTTACAGGTTTGGAACGACATGAGGGTGAGTAATTAATGACAACATTTTTTGATGAACTATCCCTTTAAATGAACGAGTCAATAACAAACTCATATTTTGAACAGTCACGTGTAGCCACCTGGTGGCGTGACAATGTAATCGAAGCGCAAGTAACTTTAAAAAGATAATTTGCTTTATTTTGATCTGTAGTAGACATCAGTGTTTATATCCAAACTGTAAACTTTAATCCCTGTACTTCTGCGATACTCATATTATTTGTAACACAGAAATAATGATACTGTGTGGTTGAAAAGATTGTTTGTGAGGCTGTTTCATGACAACTGCTCTCTCTGGATCAGATTTGACTGTTCTGCTGTGATTGTTAAATGTTTAATAGACACAGGAACTGTAAAATTTAGGAATGAGATCGCACAGTGTGTTTAAATCAAGATTGTGATCTTTTAACGATTAATTGTGCAGCTCTAAATGTAATGTTTAGAAAAATTTGTATTATTTTAAAATTGTAATTATTTAGACTCATCCCTGTTGTGAGGGATCCCTATCCTAAAATGTCCTTTATAATACATCTGTCTTTTATAAACACCGTATTTATACACAGAATATATTTTTTATTAGAAATCTGAAATTATTTTCAGTTACATTATTATACATTTTCTTTTACCAGTATGTATTGTTTTTAATTATTTTTTATACAAATTTTAATGATTTATATTAATCCTTTTTTGTATTTTATTTATTTTAATATATGTAATTTAATCTATATAATAGATTAGTAACTTATAAGTAACTTAAAGTAACTTTGATTGACTTACATAATTTATTTATTCATTTTTAGATATAATTTATTACTTTACTAATTTATACTTTTTACCCTGGTTTGAAAACCCCTGATTTAGACAATATTTTAGTATATTATTATATTAGACAATATATAAGACAAAATTAGTACATCACCAGTATAATGACAATATCCACTGTTATTTATCCCAACATAATCATACCATTTGCTCGGAGATCTCCAATGAATTCACTCATGCTGATGAATCCATCTTTATCCAAGTCATATTCAGTTAGCACATCTTCAATAGCAAAATCCTGCAGAAAATACAACCAAACAGCACATAGTCATGCATGGATGTTTAATATTGTATCATATTTATGATTTATTGCAGCTTCATTTTAGACTTACAGCCATGTGGTCCACCTCAGATGGATGAGTAAATGCAAGGAACTCTGTTAGGTTCAGGCCAGCTGAGCCATCCATATCGGCAAAATCAAAACGTTTTTTTTCCTTTGCATGGAGCTGCGAGTGGATAAAACTATTTTTAATCAATCACGCAGCAGTTTCCATTGCCGTTTCATAATATGATGTTAATGTATCATGCGACATACAAATCTAAGAGACTCCTCCTCTGGGTCCTGAAGAACAGCATCTTCATCCACTTCCACAGTATGACCATGCATGACCGTGTTGTATTCGTCCCAAGATACCAGACCATCATTGTTGGAGTCAAACCCAGGGAAGCGTTCCTCAGCATCATCCAGAGCATATCTCCTGTACACCCTCTGTATCCATAATGCGATTTCCTCTAGAGAAGCAACAGAGAATGCTTTTTAATTCTAACATACACTATTGTTTAAAAGTTTGGGGTCACAAATGAATCCTTCTATTTAGCAAGGACACATTAAGTTGATCAAAATGTATTTTAAAATCTGTATTGAATAAAGCACTATATAAATAAAGACTTGACTTAAACTTTCTATTCATCAAAGAATCCTGAAAAAAAACAGTAACATCACAGTTTACACAAATATATTAGGCAGCGCAACTGTTTTTACATTCATAATAATAAAAAAATGTCCTTTATCGGAGCACGAAATTTCTTGAGCACCAAATCATCGTTTCTGAAGGATCGTGTGACACTGAAGACTGGAGTAATGAAGCTGAAAAGTCAGCTTTGGATCACATGAATAACGGACATTTGAAAATATATTCAAATAGACAACACTTATTTTATATTGTAATAATATTTCACAATATTACTGTATTTTTCAGCAAGTAAACACAGAGCATAAGAGACTTCTTTCTGGTACTGTAGCTCAAACATGTCTCGTGTGTATGCTCATATGTCAAACTGACCTGCAGTCAGATATTTATCCGAGTTGGTGTCAATCTTTTTCACTATCTCCACCAGTCGCTTCCGCTGCTCAGATGGACTTAGTTTCTGTATTTCATCCTGAAAAACAGTGATAATTGGTAGAATAAAGCTGGATCACTTTAAAGACACTGATAACTGTTATAAAGAACATAGAGATGATACCTCAGAGCCAAGGAACATATTTGCATTATGTTCATGGTTATGTTTGACTTCATGATCGTCTTGGACATTTTGGCTTCCAATAGCTCCTGATGCACAACAGGCGACCAGTAATAATAGTCTAATCTTTAAACCTGATGAACACAAGTACAAACAAATTAGCGCCCATCACCTTTAACATGATGATCACGAGTGCCCTCTTGTGAGGGGCTACACAGTCCCAAGCCATTGATGTTGGTAAGGATAAAAATTGGGTTGAAATAATAGCACTCTGTAGCCAGAATATGAATTTTAATAAAAAATTATACATAACATGTATCTCCTTTTTGTGGAATGTTGAATTTCTGATATTGTGGAAGGCTTTTTGTTGTTTGTATCGCTAACTGCGAAGTATTGTTTATATGAAAACAAAAACAACTAGAAAACGTGCAAATTCATGCCAAGGGTAACCGAGTTAGCTGACTAAATATTTATTTAAGGCAACCACAAGAAGAATTCACCATACATGTTTAAGAAACAAAACCCTTACTTTCGAAAGGCTGGTTGCTAAAGTTTTCAGCTGAGCTTGTTGCCATGGTGCGCTCCGGTCTTCTTTGCTTTCACGCACAGTTTCCTTTATGTTCAACTCATTTGTTACAGCCACCTGCAGGGCAGGAGGACGCGGCAGAGAAAGACTTTAAAGTCCCCATGAAATAAAAATATATTACGTTTTTTGGCTTTTAGAATGAAAATGTTTGCCATAAGGTATAAGCTAGTATGCTCCAAAACAATGGCACAATTTAAAAGAAATTGCTTTCAAAACATACAGTCTCTCCCTTCATTCAATATGGATCAATGATTTTGATTACATCACTTCATCTCACCAGACTTTCTGTCCAATCAAATGCTCCTGAATTATTCCTGCCTCCTAAATTATAAATAGACACTAAAACTGCTCTTCACACTTTTACTATTTCCTATATGGTAAATGGCACAGTGCACTATATAGGGCATAGGGAATGATTCATTCAGATATGCTTTCCATTGGGGCGAATGAAGTCTGGTTTCAGGCTAACCGCCACAGCGTATAAGTCTGCTCCGGTCCAGAGACCAAAACGTATCAGACCCATTCAAGGTCTACACTGAATTCTACGCAGAATGCTGTATTTTATTTTTAGTGATATAGGAGGAGATTAGCAGGAGAAACAGTTAGAGATTAGGAGGAAACTACCGCTTTAGGCCCCGATCAGACAAAACGCGTTTTTCAGGTTTGAAAACACGAGGCGCACCATACTACCTTTTTGGTTGACATTTTTTAATTTAGAAAATAGCAGTGCACTGCATTTTTTAAAATGTTTCTAGACAACCCTCAAATCAGCTGTGCTGTCAGTCTAATTAAGATATCCATCACCACAACGGAAGGCCCGCCTCTCCATTCATTCGATTGGACAATGGGGGGAAAAACGCAATGACGTCAGGCGCTTTTCTGCTCAGAGTTGATGAGCTTCATGTGCTCAGAGCGCTCCCTCAGAAACATGAGGCTCAGCAGGCGGTTAAAACAGCAAGCATAACACCCACTGCTAACAGAAAACTGTTTTAAAAAAGGAGCCTCTCACTGCAAAAACTCGTTCTGTCTGATCGGGGCCTTATTGAGCTCAACCAAAGACTTTATATTCAGGAAGAGACAGAGCACTCAGATTACTTATGAATGGGAAAAAGTGCAACGCCCAATATGGTAAATTCCAAATTAAAGAGTCAATCGTTGATTAGTAAAGTCATCGTGTCACTGCAGCTGCCATTAGAAGCTCCGGTTGCTATAGAAACAGGCAGTGTTTGTTCCGAGAAGCGATTTAGCACATTAGCTTTGTCCAGGCTGAAAAATTCATTTTTAATTTTTTTTATGAGACAGCTGTTGTCAGATTTAATTGATGATTTCAAATATGAAACTGAATCATAAGCTTGGTGAACAGTTTTGGAGAATTTGATAAGAATCCCTATTCAGAACAAGAGCTGCACTTGCATGCCCCAAGAGGCGGTTCAAAGATGGCCGCCGAGTGAAATGACTTGTCTTAACTTGTCTTTAGCTCAATGGCTGGCTGAGCTGTGATATAACATTAACACTATTGGCTGTTCTATTTGTCTTCCTCTTTCAGGGGAAATACAACACATTGAATAATGATGTGCATTTTAAGGCACTTCAGTGGGCCTTTAAAATGCCTTAACATGGACTTTGATACGAGTCTCTTTTGTAGCCTCTTACCTCAAGTTTATTAAACATTTAATTCATTTATATTAAAACCAACTATATGAACAAATCAAAATTTAAATGTAAAATGCAAAAAAAAAAAAAAAAAAAAAAAAAAACTGTATTACATCAAGATAATGGAGAGGTACATTTGTGGTTGGCTACTATAGCCTATTCGGTATTAGCCTACCTTCAAAAATGTAAGAAACCATAATAAACAAACCCCTTAGTACAATACAATAATCATAATAGAAATTATATCATATTTTTACATAATTTTTTAAAATAATTTATAAAGTAGGAAAAATGAGTTTGGGGGTCAGACCATTTAATTTTATAAATGTGAAACTTTCAGATTAAAACGTAAAATGAACAGTAGTAATATCCTTTATCTTGATCAATTCCATGGTCAAGCAAGTTATGGAAATAAACAAAGTTGATATGCAAATGTTGCAGCATTTGAAAGACATTATTTTACATGGACTATCAACAAACAAACAAATACTTAAAATGGCGGGATTGTTGGGATACAGAAGCAAGGCAGACATTTATTCAAACCGACACCCCGGTTTTTTTTGTGTGAAAATACATGTAATGTAATATAAATACATAAGACATTAACAGCAGGTGGCATCGATGCACTATTTTAGTTTGCAATCCAAGTACCCTACAAAAGAAGCAAGCGATGTGTTTTCTGACCTGCAGGTGTCGCTGTTTCCCCGCGACATTTACTCTGCGATCTCCAGCAGGAACTGACGTTTGTGTCTACGACTACACGAGCAAATTTTCCAGCTGGAGGAAAATGTCCAGCGTCAAAGATCCGAAAGTCTGAAGGTGGGAATCGTCATTTATTCACACAAAATCTTGCTATGCCGTTAAGTTTAGCCGTCAGCTCAGTTCTTCTGCCTGCCGGAAGTACGGTGTGTTCTGTTTGTCTGAGTATTTGTGTTGTTTGTTTTTCTTCTGCTTGTGTTTTCACTTTTGTTGGCGCGTTGAGTGCGCCGAAATTCCGAAACATTTGCACAGACATTGCGTAAAGTTTCTGAAACTACTTTCTACACGAGATATATTGTTTAAGTGTTTAGACATAGTCTTTTGAGATGTTTGACAATATCGAGCTGTTCGTGGCACGTTATTTACTGTGCTGACAACTATATTTGATTAGAAATATTAATCTGTATTTACTGGCAATCTAGAGACTGTTGTTGTGCTAAGGTGCCGGTTTTTGTCGCATACTTTGCATCCTTTATCAACTTTTGTTTAGTTTCTGAAATGTCTTTCAAACTGTATTTATAATTTGATCACTTAGATAATATTTCTATTTGGATCACTTCTATTTGAATCACTTAAATTGAGCAACATTTCATCTAATATACGTAATAAGAAACAGAACAGGTTCATGAAAGTTAGTGATGAAGCTCAATCTGCTGCACCATCACTAACAGTTTTTGCAACGCTGGGTGAAGCTATAACACTTTAACAATTTAACAATAATTCTAATATAATAACTAATATTTTGAAACTTATTTCCTCATCTGTTTTTAAAGTTGAAATCTTGCTGACCAGTTTATGCAAGGAAATGTAATGCATATTTACTTGCATATTCCAGTGTTTTTTCTCATTTCAAACAAGCTGAAATAGCACAGTTTGTAATGATTTAAATATTGTAATGGTTCCAATAGAAGTAAATGCTCTTTTGTATGCCGCTTTGAGTGAGTATTGTTGAGATAACTAACTGGAGAAGCAGGTTTTGTCTTGTTTTTTGTGCCTTTTTTGTGCCTTTTGCCATGCATTACTGAAATAGGCTTGTATAAATGTGTGGATTCAGCACGTATGGCCTTTTTAAAACTTAAACTGAAATGGTGGCATGTAAAAAGTGTTGCGTCATTGTAGTTTTATGCATGAATCATGTGCCTTGGCTATGTTAGCTGAATATGCAACTATTTCTCTTTTTATTCAGTCGTGCTATTGTTGTCTGTCACGTAAACCGACTGTATTGTGTTTACTGTAAACAGGACAAATGTAATGAGAGGTTTCACACATTTATGGGTGCTGTAACGTGTCATCTATCATTCATGTACCCTTCTGAACTTTCTCACTGTCTTGGGAACTATCTGTCTTCTCTTGACTTGTTTTGCAAGTGCTTCGAAAAGCATCTGAAACCAAACTCTGTATTGTGGAGTCATGCTTTGAGCCTAAAAGTCTTGAATGTGAGCCGATGTTCATAAACTGACGCATTTAAAAGCCATTTGCATTATCTAGTTATTCATTTTTGTACTTTGAACAGCTGCATTGAAGCTTGATAAATAATTGTATTGTTAAGTACAAAAACATCCTTTGCTGACTTCCATTATGATTTGCCAACGCCTTTGAAAGCAAGGCTTTGAATCTGGGGTTTCAAATGCATAAATAAGTGATATTTGTTGATGTTAACGCAGTGCAGTCAGGCATGCACCCACTGCTCCCACAAGCTGTTGGCTGACAATTCGATAAAACTGAGAGTGCAGAGTATGCCACCTGCCTTTCTTTCTGACACGAAAAAGAGGACATTGGACACCATTGGTGCTTTATTTCAAAGACAAGGCTTAAGCCTAGTCTCAGACTAAAATTAGTTTTTGAGCTGTCTTAACTGAAAGTAACTTCATTTAAATATGTCATTGCCATCCATTGTTTTGTCTCAAGATGCACACCATTAATGTGCTTTTTCTACAGCTACTAAAATGTCCTAAGCCCTATTTGGACGGGATTAGTTTTACAAGGGTAGATGAAGTAATGTCATTTTATCACAGGACGTAAGTAATATTAATGGCCAATTTACACGGGATAAGAAATCTCAGTAAAACTATCAGAAGTGGTTGGGGTAACTCGATGTTTGGACCACCGTCACCTCCCTGTCGTCATGTGCGTATTAAAGGTCCCGTTCTTCGCGTGTTTTCGAAGCTTTGATTATGTTTACAGTGTGCAATATAACATGAGTTCATGTTTCGCGTGTAAAAAAACACAGTATTTTTCACACAATTTACTTATCTGTACGGCGCTGTTTCCTCTGTCCTAAAAACGGCCTGATGATTTCCTTGTTCTATGAAGTCCCTCCTTCAGAAACACCTAACGAGTTCTGATTGGGCCAGCGCTTCCCGTGTTGTGATTGGACAGCAGCTTAGCGCACTTTGCCCGGAAAGGTCCCGCCTCTTACCATAACGGAGAGATGCAAGCGCTGAATACTCGCTCTTCTCCACGTGGGAGAGCAACAAGACCATGCCCCCTATTTTGCGTGTTCTTGTGGGCGGAGGGTTAGTCAACAAACGGATCTAGAGACGTCACTCCTGAAGGAACTGCAGGGGTGTAGTCCAAACCGGCCGTTCGCTGTAGGCTTTTAAAGGGAACTTCTGTTAAATAAAATATCTCACTTGGCATTGAACTTTGAGCTTTATAATTTAACAGGTATTATTTATGCTCCAACAGCAACATTACACACTAACTAAAGTTTAAAAGATGGAATCGCGAACAACGGGACCTTTAAGTTGCTTCCTGATAGCATGTGCGCTAACACACACAATCTATATCGAACAGACAGGTCCGGTCAAACGATTTATTAAATGAATAACATTTGGATAATTGGATCGGATTCTGTTGGTAATAGACACCTAGAAAGCTAAAAACTCTGTGCTTTCAACTTTTTAAAAATAATCTGAATGGTAAGCCAAAAACACTTGAGGTTTGCCACAGACTTGTCCCACCGCCTAGAACGCAACTGAATGCTTTTTCAAGCGTCTCCATATTAGAAAAAACGCAGAAAACTACTTTCAAACAGGAAATGATGGAATATTTACATACGTATTTACAGTGGGTCTATTTGCACAGGATTAGTATTAGGCTGAGGTAATTTTTCCAGACCTTTTCCCAGAAGGTAAAAGTCACTGTAATCTTTACTGACATTGTCCATAATGATTATAGACTAAAATCACGGAGAAGCTCTGGTAATAATTACTTTACACCACCTCTCCATGTTAAACATATCCCGTCTCAATAGGGCTCTAATTGAACTTAGGCCTAATCTAAACCAGGCCCTCATTTGACCTGTTATAGTGATCCTAAATATTATTTTTGGAACTAGAAAATCTTCAATCTTCAAGAACAACAAATTGCTATTTGGTTGTCAAGGATTTATCAGCACTAAAAAGGTTTAATATAGTTGTTGTTTTTTACAAAGTACAAAGTGTCATTGGATTTGAGCTAAGAGTTCTTAATGATTTAATAATGCAGATTATTAAATATTTGAGCATCATCATTTTGCATAATTGCATGTCTTACTGATAAGACATGCTTGGTCTCTTCTGTGAACAACGGATTGTTCCAGTCCAGTTCTTGACTGTGATTGGCTAAGCCATGTTCGAAGCTGCTCCAAAACTCTCTTTAAACGCATGCCTGTGACCTCATTACATCCGTGGGCTTTACATCAGTACATCAGATGCAGGTCCTTTTTTATTTTAACTTTTAACTTGAGCACAGCATTTTTAGCTGCATGCACGAGACGCGTGCACAGTGGTCAAACAATGGAATTGTAGCGCAATGGATTGGAATTTTTTTTTGCTTAGCAGAAGTGATTCATTTTCAGTATTTTTTTAAAAATGTTTTGCGACTGCATATCAGTTCAATTCTTTTATTAAAGCATTAAGTTCTTTAGCAACCATAATCAACTAAACTCTGCCTTTCATTGCGCATAATACTCCTAAATGACAAAATCTTTGTTGCCTTTACATGTTAGAGATGTATATCTGGGTTTATTATTCCATTCCACACACTTTAATAACATAAATCAGTCCTGCTCTATTTTTGTGGGTTTTATCAGTGAAGTCGTGAATGAGGAGCTGAAACCCAGTTCTGTCTTGAGTTTGTACCTAATTGGTTATGTTTCAATTGCAAGCTGGCATGTCTCAGGCCTGTAAGGCACAGGGAAATGTCTGGTATGTGCTTGTAACTGCCTGCCATTCACCCATTAAATCCGGAGTTCATGTGAGGTCCTCAATGGCCACTCACATGAACTGTATTTTCCTGCTGACATTTTTTACATTTGTCATATCCGAAGTATTCAGGATCCTTTTGTCAGAAATCCAAAACATGAGGTTGTTGAATCAAAATGACACATTTTCTATGGTCCAGGGCTCTACGCTTTCTTTTTAGGAGTGCAGTCAAAAATGTAGGAGCTCCTTTTGACCACATTAACTTTCCCATTACAGGGTGATAATTGTGATGTCATTTTTTTTCCTAAACTAAATGAATGTGTCATCTTTTATGCCAAATTCTTAAATAAGGACAATAAATAGAAAATAATTAGAATAAGACATCAATCAGGCAGAATAAGTTACCATTGAAATGAAATCCAGATCAACAAAATGCATCTTTGCACTGCAGAGGTGCTACAGAAGTACACAACTGGCATTTAGGTATATTGTTCAGTTTTTAATGAGGCTTTTGGCATGGATGCATTTAAATTCATATGATGTTATGAGATTAGTGTTTAAAAACAAAGTTTAGACATATTTAAATTATTAAAATGACTGAAATGATAGTTTTAAATGGAAACGTACAGTAGGTGGTGGCATGTTACTGAATTATTTATTAAGTCGATTCGTTCAAAATGACTGATTGGTTCATGAACGAATCAAGTGTCTTGATGAATGGCATTCAATAATTTAAAAAAAAGAATGAATGTGTGTGATTGGCTGAATTGCTTAACGCTGCAAAACATTAGTTGGCTTGTAGTTGTTCATTTAAGGCATTAGTGGACTAATCGCACGTTTTAATTAATTAAATTAAAAATATACAGATGGGTGGAAAGATATTGCCTATGCCGTGCTCAAACGCATGCATAAACTTTGCCGCAAAGCACTGGCAAAAATAATGATTATGAATGTGACAGAAAAAATAGCAAGGAGACATTTTGTTGTTTGTGTTTTTGTGTCTGTGTCAGCTGCAAAGATGAAGTTGACGATGCTGACTCGCCATCCCCGCAGTATAGTAGATACGCCTATAGAGAGAAATGCACCTTTCATATCGATTACAGTAAGCAGAAAGTAGCAGAATTGATTTTCGATTCTAATTGGTTAGTTTAAAAGAGTAAAGACATTTCAAGCTTTCTATAGATATTTCTCGTGTCTGTGAGGCAAGTATATGCTGACGCGCTGTAGCTCAGGGTTACCATGACCGCAGAAAGCACATCCTGTTTGTTTTCACAGCGTTATGTTTTTATTGTGAGTATACACACTAAAAGTAGACGCTTTACAGTTTGATGTATTACTCTTATCTGTATGACCCAAATTGACAGGGTATTTTAAGTTGCAAGTGATCGCACCGGCGCCTCCATATCATGCAGTAAGCGCGCTATACTGTACTTCAGCTTCCACACGCTGCACAAACACTTGAATATGCATCTAATAATAGCACATCTTTATCTAAGTTAATGTTCGAGTGCAGCCACGTAAAGTTGCTTCTTGAATATTTCAAATAAGCCATACTTGAGGTCAGTGGATGATAGGGGAACGTTTTGGATTCCTGTCCGACATATAGGGGTTGCACCGACTAGTCGAATAATTGACCTTAATGCTCTATCGTGACTGTTTGAGCTTGAAGTCGATTAGTCGCTGACCTATAGAGATCACAACAGGATAAACAATTTCCTGACACGCAGGGTCTGTTTTCAACAGTTAAAAATTACAGATAAATGTAGCGCAGAAATGTATTATCAACACTGTTCTGTGATTCATCAATGAAATAGCTTGGAAACTGAAAAGCTATTGCATATATTTCTTGATAACTAAAACTCACAGCTTCCCTATTAGTAAAGATGCTGTCAGGTAGAATTAATTCACACGCAATCACTCACTAATGCAAATACATGTAATATTTATTGTGCTACTTATCTGTATCTTATTCAGAATGAGCAGAAATCTGTGAGAAATATAATGACCATAAGACAAAAGAACAGCTACTGAAGCTGTTATGTAGGACCAATAACCTTATGGGCGGCGCTGTGTCATAAGTCCTGTGCACAAGAAAATCCGTGTTCGCGTCTCAGCTGTTGATGTAAATGTCGACTTTAAAAAAAATTGGAAGTCATTCAACCCCTACGACATACTGTCATTTTCACAAGGATCCACCGCGAATGTTCATGTCCCTCACTGATTGCGTGACTTAGCAACATCCTGTGAAGTTTTTTTTTTTTCAGCGACTAACCGACTAATAAAATCTTGGTCGACTACACCTCTTCTCGTTAACTAACGTTTACTATTAGGGAGTACCTCTATTGTAAATCCTTTGATGCTCTTCAGAATGCAAACACAAATATGCACTGAATTGTTTGCCAAATCTGTTTCGCTAATTTGCAATTATATTGATATATAGACAGCTGAGGGTGCACCCTATAGCATCCCCATAGAACCGGTCCTGATGGGGTCTGGGGGAAATATTTTTTCACAGTTGCAAATGCGACTGAGAAATGATCACACTTTAGAGCCCTGTGGTCCTTTCATATGTAACAGCCTTGTGCATCTTCTTTCAAACCTCAGTTGCTGCTGAATCAATTCCCTTTTTCCTGGTGTAAGGCGCAGGGTTGCATTCATCCATCGTTTCATGTTTTACTAGGGCTCACATACCAAACATTTAAAAAAAAAAAAAGGAATTCATTTGTTTGATTCTGGACAAAATGTCTGTCTGGTGTTTGTGCATAATGGATTAGCTCTGTTACTGTGAGTGATAGAAGCTCATAATTGTAACCACCATTGTGAACAGAATATTTGATTGTTAAAAATGACCTAGAGCAACTTAGTATATTGACACTGCCTTTAAAAATAGCACTGCTAGTGCACTGAACATGCAATACATGTTTTGAAAGCATTGATGTACCCGACATTGAAATGTAATATTCTCTCAATTTCCTCCCGTAGGCACCCATTAAAGTTCCCGTCTGAACCCAGTGGTCTCCCCATGTACAGAGCAAGGCGAAGCTGACACCATGGCCCACTTATCCAGTGGCAATGGGTTTAAGTTTGAGAGGCCAGCCTCTCCGGGGGTGGTCCGGCCCAAAGGGATTGTGGGAAAGGAGGAGGCTTTACGCATGGAGGTAGAGGCCTTGGATAAAATTAAGCGTGAGAAAGGGCACACACTCTCAGTCACAGCGTCTTCTGTTAATCTCCTTCCCAAACCAACGGCGCAAACATCCACTAGCCGACAAGAGAAAGACCTCATTGTGTTCTGTGAATCAGAAACGCAGAAGAAAGAACAAAAAGACAAATTTGAGGACATTGATTTGGACAAGCTGACCAAGGAGGAGCTGGAAAAGCTGCTTCTGGATGACAGTTTTGGCGCAAATAAAATAACAAGACCTTCCTCTTTGCTAGGTTGCAATCTCAGTGCTTCATATCCTGGAGGACATGCGTTCAGCCCTTCTTCATTTCACTGGACACCTACGCCAACACATGCACAGACTCCCATTTTCCCCTCTGCTCCTTTCCTGAAGCATCCGTGCTCTTTTCAGAATGGCTTTGGTCCAGCTATGTCTCCCTTTATTAGTCTGCCTGCACAAACGACCCCCTTCCTCTCATTTACACACATACAGCCACCTGCTGCTCTGGCCTACTCGCAGCCTGCCGTTACCCCAGAGATGGCCAAGCTGTTCGACAAAATTGCCAGCACTTCGGAATACTTGAAGAACGGCAGGTCCTCCAGCATGGAAACGGAATCGGGAAGCACCAAGTCCTTGGAGCCAATGCCTCAGCCCTCAGAACCTCCCAACATCAGCCAGTTTGAGTGGCTGGACCTGGACCCGCTCAACAAGCACAAGGAGGTGGAAGTGGAGGTGGAGGAAAGTGGTCCTTTCATAGAGAAGTCTGGAAATGCTAAAGACCCATGGGATGCAGTTCTTCAGGATGAGCCTGAAGTTGTGGATAATAGCAGTCCCTCGACCCAGGGGAATAGCAAGGCGACTTTGGCAAATCAACCGAGAAGAGCATCAACAGGGGCTGCCGTAACAAGAAGCCAATCCGTCAATATACCAGCAACCTCAACGGATCACAGCCTAGGCAAACAGGTAAGAGAACATGCTGGCACATCCTTATTACCACATCCTCTTCTGCAGAGTTAAGAGAACCTGCACTGGGTCTGCAGGAGGAAGTAGAAATGATCCTAGCCAGGTATCCTCAAATTCAAACCAGTTGTGTCTAATATACATATATGTATTAACTCAACTATGTAGCAAAGCAATGGAAAATAAATACAGTGGAATGTAAAAACCTGTTCTGTGTGAACTGCCCCTATCGCTGTAGCCGTCACGCTTAAAAAGGGATATATGTAAAGGCACAACAATTTTTGAGGGTTTTATCAGTTAAGCAGCTGAAGCACATCGTGCTAATTCAATTGCTAAAAATATCAAAACAAAGCAAAACATACTAATTGACAAGTCAGATGATTTGGCCATTGTGATCCACCCCAAGTCGACAACAGAGTATTTTTTACTTAAGTGTCTCTCTCAGCATGGATACTAGTTCTTAAAGTACCCCTGTGGTAAAAATCTAGTTTTTAATGTTGTTTGCATGCCTATGTGGAGTTTTTAATATGTTTTAAAGGTGCCCTAGAATGAAACACTGAATTAACCTTGCCATAGTGAAATAATAAGAGTTCAGTACATGGACATCACATACTGTGAGTCTCAAACACCATTGCCTCTACTTCTTATGTAAAGCTTGTGCATGAAAAATAAGTGATTCTCAACATAACGCCACCAGTGACGGAATCGCTGGGATCATATATACGTACACTCCCAACATTTGCAAATGTCCGAACATGTTCATTGTCAGGCAGAACTGTGCAGCCGAAACATCGGGACTGCAGAATAGCAAAATCGGTAGCTCTTGACACAAATGTCATGTTCCAGGTTGTAAGCAATTTCTGATTAAATTGAAAGTTCCTTAGAGAGACCGACAGTGTCTAAAGAAGAGTGTTCGAGCGTTCGTGCTTGCGGTTGCCAGATTTCAGTAATTTAAATCCCCCAATCTGAGCTTTTCTGTGAAAAGAACACGTATACTATCCAGTGATTAACTAAACGTGCAATCTGGCAACCATATTCTCTCTCTCTCTCTCTCTCTCTCTCTCTCTCGCTCTCTCTCACTCTCTTTCCCTCTCTCTCTCTCTCTCTCTCTCTCTCTCTCTCTCTCTCTCTCCATTTGAGATGTTCTGCTTAAAGTGTCATTCAGTCGGTCTGTGTTGTGTCAAGACTCATGAGCCGCTGAGTGAATATAGCGAGTGAATTATGTATATTACGATGAACTATATGCCTTTCTCCACTGACATTCTAAGTTGTTCAAAGCATTTCTAAGGAGACTGATTGCTAGAAAGCAGCTGTCTGACTGTGGGGGTGCGAATGGAAACACTTTATGATAACGTAGTTAAGCCAAAGGGTAATCATATGAATTACCGTTCAGTACGTTGACCGAGTGGATCCTTTCGCTGGTGTACGTGAGTGGAGGCGGGAATAATTTGTATATTCGTGGATCCGCATAGAGATGCATTCAAGCTTTTTTTAATCCGTGAAGTTTTTTTAATTAATTTTTTTATGTCATTTTGATTGATTGATTGATTTACTTTTATTATTCCAAAAGAAATTTGTCTTGGACACTTACTAAACACTGTCTGCTGTATAAAAACAATAAAATAAAAGTAAAATATACAATAAACACACAATACCTGCAATACATATACAGACTACAATCAAACAACCAACTGCACACTTCCCTTTAAACTACACACCTAAAGTTTAGAATACATCTCAGAGGTAACCTTAATGCTTATTTAAGGCTTTGATAGACAGGGGTACAAAGGAGTTCTTGGATGAAGGATATGAGTGGGGTCTGATATAATTTTTTGGGCCTGTCTGATAACTGTTTCATCATAAACAGCCTGGAGTGTGGGATGCTGCTTAACTCCCATGATTTTCATGGCTCTCAGTGTTAGCCGTGTAATCTGGGCTTTCAACTGTACACTGAGGTTGCCAAACCAAGCTGCGATGCCATATCTCAGAATGCTCTCAATTACAGCATGGTAAAAAAGAAGCAACACTTTCTGCTGAACACCAAAAACCCTGAGCCTACCAAGAAAATGTAATCGTTGTTGGACCCTAGTACAGATACTTTCTATGTGAACACTCCATGTCAGTTTACTGTCAATGAATATTCCCAAATATCTGTAAGAGTCAACCTGGACTATATTCTGATCATTGATGACCATTGGTGAATGGTCAATGGATTTGGGGTCAAACACCATCTCCATTGTTTTCTTAATATTGATTGTAAGAGAGTGTTAGTCATACCACTGGACAAAATTCAACATTTTGTCATACCACTGGCAAAATATAACATTTTGTTGATCAAAGATGACTTTTAAGGGATAAAATGATTGACTAAAGGGGGACTGTAAGAAAGCAGCAGTGCTCTGTGTTGTGACAGGATGTAGCAGTTAAAAATGTTTGCGTATGGTTTTCTAATTATTTCACCATGCAAGTGTGGTGAATGTCAATGCAACATTTTAAGCTCTGTGCGATTTGCCTCTTTTGTTTTGGTCTTGTTCCTCATGGTTAGTTTCTTCTCAAACTCTAGGGAAGTTCAAATGGTGCTTGGTCTCTTTCATTTGATTACGTTTTATCTATCTCATTTGCTTTATCGTTAGTCTTTCCTTAAAAATGTTGTCACTGATTGCCAAAATAAAGAATGACTTCCTGAGAGGAATGTGCGTTGAGTGAGTCTTTGATGGGGAGGGTGTGTAAATGTGCGCTTTCCCCCCAGAAATCCCACTTCCCGTTTCTTTATGTTTGTTTCTGAGGACAATTGGCTGTTGTCACACATTTCCCACAGAGCTTGAAGAATTTGTGCCCATAACTTCTGCAACAGGATCGGCTTTTTCTTTAGGATAAAATGAAGCGGTCACTGGGTCTTTGCACTTCCTCATTTCAAGTATTAGGAATTAATTATTACATTTCTGAATCACACATCAAGTCTAGTTCACGCTCACTACGCACTATGCTGCCTAGTATACTGGAGTAAATCGGTTGTTGTCTTTGTATAGTGAGGACTTCTGCTGGTCTCATTAGCACAGACAAGCCTCAGCTAGCTGTCTTTGCCCCATGGGTTCTTCCCTGACATGCCTGCAGCGGGGCCGCTCAGCTCCCGGTTGTCATGGTAGCCCTCTTTTGGAGTGTGTGAAAGAGCGCCGAAACTAATCTGAGCTTTGGCTTTGGTGTACAGTTACTCTGCTTCACCGCGCACAACACCAGATACTCTTATCACAGGCCCTGGATATTTCAGTCCTTATCAGCACACATGTCCCAAAAGACCTTTTTTTGTTGTTGTGTGTATTACCAGGCTTGCTGTAAGTGTAAATTCACTGTTGCCAATACTTCATGCTTTTGCTTTGGGTTACAACACATAATCAAAAGTAGTTTCTTTTTTGAGTATCAACTATGGTTAAGTATTTGGGATTAGTTTAGGATTAGTACAGTGAGATGTCTAGCATATTTTATGCTACAGCATTCATAAAGGCAAACTACGATTAATCTATATGCATTATCTAGCGGTGTAAACAAATTAAGTCTGGTGTCAAAGGTTTGTGTTATTGAGTTGGTCTGGTTCACTGGTCCATAAAAAATGCAAATGTAAAGTCAAAATGATTATTCTATTTAATGTACTCCTTTATTTAAATATTAATACAAATATTAACACACTAAAATAAAAAATAGCATGAAGGAGGGACAAGAATACAAAAAAGAAATCTAATATTTATATTATACATAAAATATATACACCAAGTATTATACTTGGTATAATATATGAGTTTGGGGTCTGTAAGATTTTTTTTTAATTGTTTTTGACAGAAGTCTCTTATGGTCAACAAGACTACAGTAAAAACGGTAATATTGTAAATATATAACTTGCATAACTTTATATATGTTTTTCTATAGTTATATTATATTCAATTGCAATTTATTCCTGTGGTGGTAAAGGTTTCAGGTTCAGGAGCATTATAATATGCTGATTTGGTGATCATGAAACATTTCATATTATGATCAATCTTATAAAAAATGTGCTTCTTAATATTTTAATACATTTTTTCAGGGCTCTTTGTTGAATAGAAAGTTCAAAAGAACAGCATTTATTTGAAAAGAAAATCTTTTGTAATATACATTTTTGCAGTCACTTTTATTCATTGTAATCCAAAATAAAAGCATGATTTCCTTTTCAAAAAAAATCTTACTAACCTCAATCTTTTAAACCGTAGTGTAAATAAATAATACTGATATTATACATTAAAACTGGCTTTTCTGTTAGAGTATATTGTAGGACCTAACGCACAGATCCAATACTTTTGACCGGTTTGACACGCATTATGTGTGCTAAATATGCCTCAGAGCATTTAGAAGCAGCCACATGTAGGTCAGACGTCACTCAGGCACTGAATTGAGTTGTTACCAGATAGACTATTGTAGATAGACTTGTATCATGCTTTGACATCCCTAATGTATTACACCAGTCACTTAGCGTCTTCATCCACTCAGTAGATCTTGTATTCGGACAATGAATTTAACATTGCAACTATGTGGTTTTTGTTTTGTATTGTACATTTGTAAATGTGTTCTGACTCTGAACATCCCATCGCATCCAATCCATGTGAACCTCACTGTCGGCTTATCTGACATGTAAAAATGAAGTTTGTTTAATGTAACTGTGCATAATTAGATCTATAAACAAATCTCTTAGTCACTGTTTACCATCAAGCACTCTGCATGTCAACAGGGAATGTTAAATCATCTGACGGAAGTACAGTCATTTTTATTTAGTAGAAGTTTAATCATGTCTGTTAGAGAGCAAAGTTCCAGTTAATCCATATCCCCATTCTTAGCAGCAATAATGGAGAGGAAGTTGCAGTTGCTGTAATTCTAATATGCAAAAACTTAGATGATGGTGGAATTACACTTCAATCCAACCAAACACTAAGCTCATGCACGCCAACTTCCTCCATCCTCTCATTCCTGAGTGTTTTTTTTTTATGTTTCTTGGCAGTTCCCTCATAAGCGTTTAACCTGAAGAAAAGGTTAGTTTAGACTGGGAGAGATTGCATATAGGGCAGCCAGAACTGTAAAACTGTAGCTCTAAGCAAAACCGGATGAATAATTTGTGAATGTGTGTCACATGGCTTCTCGTTTTTCTCTAAGGTTAGGCCTAAAGCTGTGGCCTAGTAAAAAGCTAAAGACACCATCATCTCATCCGATTCCTGTATGTCTTGCCTGCAATAAAACACATGACATTCTGTTTTTGTCCAATTTGACACACTTTAGATTTTTTATTACTTTTACTTACGATTAATGTGTGAGAATCAGATTTTCTTAGATGCTAAGCAAAATGTCAATGTTTGAATTTATATAGGATGCATAATGAATGTAAAAAACAGAAAACAAATCGTCCTAGAATTTAAATTCCTCGCATGTGAGCCATTATTGAACTGAAAGTACCTTTTATTCCTAGTTGTACTTCCATGTTGATGTACCATTTTGACCTATTTCCTTCCCGAAGGAAGTCTTTTTTAGCATTCCAGACATTCTTCACATTTTCAGTATCTTCTCACCAAACAGAGAGACTGTCTTGTTCCACATTTGAACTGGGATGTTAATGCCATACATCACTACCACTGTACATAATACAGACTGTTTACAAAACACATTTAACAAATGATCTCCTATGTGAAGGGCACCATCAGTGGAAGTGAATGTACAGGTCACTAGGGCAAATGTCTGCAAATCAGTATAACCATGGTATCATGTCTGTCTTTTTACAGGTCAGTAAGGGAAGTGCAAATGTACTCTCAAAGTACTCTGTCTTACAGCAAAAGGAAGCCCAGAATCTAGAAGTCGTAGCATTCTGTGAAGACATTTCAAAGTGAGTTGTTTTTTTTGTTTTTGTTTTGTTTAAGGCATATTTTTTGTTGATTTGCCTGTTGAAAGAGATAACCTCAGTAAAAAAACAGGTCCTGCTACTACAGATGTGTTATAAATCTGATATCAGATGGTCCCAGGATACCTGAATCATCACTGTAATTATAGATTCTATAGGGGAAGCAAGGTTAATATTGCCTTGAGGGACTAATTTGGGAAATGCCTCAACCTCATTGTTTTCAACAAGCTAAACAAAGCTGAAATTAAGTGAAATGCAGGAAGCCTACAGCTGTATGTTACCCATGTAAAAATGAAATCTAATGCCATGTTTCATAATTATATCACACAAAGAGAGCACATACAAGAGGATTAGTAAAGGACCTAAGACCGAGTCTTGAGGTACACCATATTTACCTGTTTTAGGTCTTCATTTACACAAATTTTGTCCTTCCTTTTTGCAGACTGAGGTCAAAGTTCCCGCATAACGACCTGTCTTCCAATCCTGGCTATGTTCTCAGCCCTGTGATCACTCAGAGGGATGCAGGAGGAGACAATGGGGGCAGTGTGAAAGTATCCATTGAGATTTCTGATTCTCAACAGCCTGTAACTTTCACATGTGATGGTAAGTGTTTCTTTGACTGGGAATTTAGTAAAACATTTGATTTTTACAGAGGATGACTTGCTTTTATATGAAAATTTTTATGCTAACAGTTAAAGCTACACTGTGTGATATTTTCCCCCATCTAGCGGTGTAAAGGTATATGACCATCCAGTGAATATTAGTTTCTGTTCCTCTCAATTCTGATTTCGTTTTAACTCCTACGGTGGCGATTTAGTCCAAGATTAACATGCAATCCGCTCTTCACATGCGACACGGTGCCATTGAGTGTTAAAACGCGAAAGACGAAGCTTGAATTTATGGATATATCCCTCTTTGGCTAATGTACTTTCAAGATGGAGGGGCAACATGGCGACCGGCATTCGAACCCCTCACCCGTATGTATTTTCAGTGGCATATTATAAACTTACGAGAATACTTTATTACTTGAAAGAAGTAAATATACATTAATGAGCACATATATTTTTTAAAGAACTAAGTGTTTTTAGCTGAAAATAAACTAAAAAAGTTACACAGTGTAGCTTTAAGGTAATATAAGTGATAGGTTACCCAAAAATTAAAATTCAAAATCCACAGAAGAAAGCAAGTCATGGTTTTTGGAACATCATGAGAATGATAAAGCCTTGGTTATACTCCAGGTCGGAAGCGTACACGGACAGCACGGACGCGGACTACTTGTATTTATACTACAGAAAGTGTATGTTGGGGAACACTCAGCGGACGACGTGTTTCACACATGCACAGTAGATCAGCGTACACTTCCAATTTCACTCCAAGAATTATTGCACATCTGGCTGTCTTTATATTGTTTTAACAATGGTTTGTAGAGGTGCGGGTAGAGTCGGACAGCCTCTCTTCAAATTCGAAGTCCATGTTGTTTTTTGCAGCGCATGTGCAGTTGGTGCTTTTGTAGCCTAGTGACAAACAATGTCCGTAAAAAATGTCTAAAGAGCCTCTGATGACCCTCGCCCACTCGCGGACATGGAAAGTATAACACTAGCAAATGATGTGAATGATGACATAATTTTAATTTATTTAAACCAATAATGCAAACTCTGATGAATCATGTCACTGTTTGACAATAGTAAGCTGCTCTGAAACGTCTGCTATGAAGGAAGCTGACAAATGAAGAAGTCATGACAAAGCGCCAGAGAGCATTTCTTGGCTGCTGCGACACATTCCCTATTCACATAACTGTCATGGTGCGTCTGCTCAACAGATTGATACTTCAACCAGGGTTCCTGTGTTTTTAATTTTTCTGCTTGCATGTCACTAGCCAAGGTTTTACTGGCTTACCTATCTGTGATCCAAGCACAGAAAGTCCTTTTCATTGAGCTGTACTAGCCTTGGCTCAGTTCCCTGTGAAGCGCCTGTGTTCTGAAGACTGCCGGGCCTCGCTTTTTATGCAGAGTCTCTGGCCACCTCACTCCTGGCAGGAAATCAAGACTGGCCTTTTGTGTTGAAGAATTTTTCTGTGTTGTTACTGCCTGAGCCCCATAGCTCTTTTTGTCCTGGATAAATCCAGCATAGACTGTGGTCTTAGAAAAGGAAAAGGGGACAGCGTCTATCGGAACCTGAAGTTGCCTCACAGACAGCTAATGTTTGAGGAGTGGGCATGGTTATAACTAACCGGATGCTTATACTGTTCTAGCTAGATTCTCCTCAAGTTCACACTGTTCTTGCTTGTTTTTCCTTTGAACCAGTTTGTTGTGTTAGATCAAGAGATTGTTACAATATTCCTTCATTCTCTGAACAGTTGGCAAAAAGAGGTCATGTTTCACTTTCCTAATCCATACAGAGAAACCCATACAGCTAAATGATGTGCATACCATCTCTTTGCATGTCAAGGCTAACTGAAACTTCAAAGAGGATAAAGAGGTTTTTGAGGTTTTCCATGGTTTGTTTAAGTGGAGGAAAATGCTTAGCTGTGTGTAAGGTTAGTAAAGTTAGCAATTCCAGACATACTTGACATATAAGGCAAGGCAAATGAAACTGAGGAGGTGACTAGTGTTTGAATATGTGGAATATGAAGGCTTTTGCAGGATAAACTCAGATTAAGTGTCTCAGTTTTCTGATCCCTGGATCAGACCACCTCCCCTCACTTCTTCAAATGCAGATACATACCATTTGATAAATCTTTGAAGTAGAATAGTCTTTTTTTGTAATCTTTTTGTTTTGTTTTACAAATTCAGGAGTATTTGCTTCAGAATTGGATAGTATATGGATATATTCTGATTTTCTACTTTCTGCCTCACAGCTTTTTTCCATGGCTTCCTTATGGCCATAGAGTTCCCACCATTCCTGCCAACCGCACTCTCCTGAAATTCCAGCACCATGTGTGTTGCTGTAGTACCACGAAAAAAGGATGGCAGAGGAGAAATTTTACTGGCATCCCACAACCCTTGAAAGCAACCCCAAATCCACCACCAATTAGGCATGACCGTCAGACCTTTAGGCTTGGAAAAACAGGGCAGACATAAAGAGACCAGGTCAGGAAAGGCTGTCTTACTGTAATCCAGCCCTAGGCTTGATCATGAAGAGAGGATCATTCCAAGTAGGGGTGTGGGGCCTGTTATTGCTGCTGCCTGGGGTGACCATGAACAATATGTTGAGTGTCAGATTTTTGCTCTGATTTAGTGAAACTTCTCATACCAAAACCATTTCGCACCAATCTCTTAAAAGGGATTTCTATCATCCAAAAATAAACCTGAAGAGGTTCACCTTTATTTCTTGGGTCCTGGTCCAAAAGGCACCCTCAGCCCTTGCTGTCCACAGTTAACACTGTACTGCATAAACTGTACAGTAATAGTCCGCTGTGAAGTCCACACCAGTGCAAGCTTGGCAAAAGGATCCATTATATTGGCTCTGTCATTTTACATTTTTGTGAAAGACGACAACTGCAGGATGGTTTTCAATGTATTTTAAATGGACAGTTTCCTCACTCTCATTTATACCAAACCTTATGAGTTTCTTCTGTGCAACATAAAATATATTTTGAAGAACATTTTATCCATACATATCCATTTTATCCAATCAGTTGTGAGACACTGATTATCTGGTTCAGGTGTGTTTATTTGGGGTTGGAGCTAATCTCTGCAGGACAGTGGCGCTCCAGGACTGAGTTTGGAGACCCCTGGTCTAAACCATTGGCTCCTCAATCTGTGAGTCAAACCTCATAACTCCACTCGCCTCTATTTGTAATGTGCCATGCACAAATTTGAGATCTTTGCTTGTTTGTTTGCAATGCAAGGGTAAATAAAGCACTCTTGTTTGAGAGGTCTGATGTTTGAGTAAATACAGCATTTTCTTTACTCAAGAAACACTATGTCCATAAAGGCTAAAGGTTTTTTTGTATTTGAAGAGTGGAGGTTAGTCTTAGTCTGGTATTTGTCGTCATGTTGAAGTAAATGTAGTGTTTTAAATATCTTGTGCATAGCTTCATCTTTTGTATTGTGTGATCATGATTTTCAAACGAGAAGAAAACTGAGCGCCTATATAGCTAGCTACCTACATTACATTATGTCCTGTAATTAAAATGCAATGCGATGCACTGACTGCCTCAGATGTGGCTGTTTTGACTCATGCACGTGTCTGACCATGGCTATATATATATATTTAAAAAGAAAGAAACGTGAAGTGAAAGCAAACTGAAAATAGCAGCTCCAAAATAAAAAAAAATGATAGCGGGTTTCCGCCCGACAGCGACGATAGGCCTGCGCAAATTTGTTGTTTTATCAACACCAACAACATCATACCATGTTTCTACCTGACTTAAGCTCAAGTTTCACATTAAATGTGAGCACTACTTTTTATATAATGTCTAGTTTTTATATGCCAGTTGAAGCAATGCATGTTTGTGCAATTTTGTTGTATATTTATAAAGTGGTGTGTGCCATGGGATTTTTTTTTTTACTTTTCAAAACTGTGCCGTGGCAAATAAAGGTTGGGAAACACTGCATGAACAAACCCATTTCTTCAACTTCTCTGTCCATGTGTGGCTTTCTCCTTCATTTTTACCGTTTCTTTCCTCAGTGAGTTCTCCAGTAGAACTGCTCATAATGCAGGCTTTGTGTTGGGTCCATGATGACCTGAACCAGGTGGACATAAGCAGCTACGTTCTCAAGGTCTGCGGACAGGAGGAGGTTCTACAAAAGTGAGTCCTCCCTTATCGTTTCTCTTTCTTTTTTACTGGCATTCTATCATATTGCATACACAAGTCCCCTGCCAACATTCCTTGAAAACGAGGCTATTTTGCTTTTATTGTGCTAGAGAAATGTTTTCTTTTTACCCACACCATTGGAAGAGCTGACCCAGAAGTGCTAGGGAGGGTTTGTCTGTCCTAATAAGGAACAGAGGGAATGGGCAAAAACAAATCCCTTCCAAGCTCTGTGAATAATTGACTCTTTAATACCAGGCATCCTCCCCTGGTTACTGTGTGCGTCCCATTTTATTTCTGGGTTCATTGGAGAGTTTTAAAAGCCTTTACTGGTAGTTAGTTTCTTGTTATTTAATAGTTTCCCTCTCTTGTTCAATGCTGGCTGTCTTGTCCTTATTTGACCTTGGCAAGTTGATATGAGTGATTATAAAAAATAAAAAAAATTACCTTGCTTCCAAAAATGTTTTATTCTTTATTTTTGCTTTCCATTATGTTATATACAGTGCATCTAGAAAGTATTCACAGCACTTCACTTTTCCACATTTGATTGTGTTACAGCCTTATTCCAAAATGGATTAAATTAATTATTTTCCTACAAATTCTATAAACAATTCCCCATAATGACAACGTGAAAGAAGTTTGTTTGAAATCTTTGCAAATGTATTACAAATAAAAAAAAAGAAAAAAAAATCATGACACTCAATTGAGCTTAGGTGGATCTTGTTTCCACTGATCATCCTTAAGATGCTTCTACAACTTGATTGGAGTCCATTTGTGGTAAATTCAATAGATTGGATTATTTGGAAAGGCACACACCTGTCTATAAAAGGCCCCACAGTTAACAGTGCATGTCAGAGCACAAACCAAGCCGTGAAGTCCAAGGAATTGTCTGTAGACAGGATTGTATTGAGGCACAAATCTGGGGAAGGGTACAGAAACATTTGTTCAGCATTGAAGGTTGCAGTAAGCACAGTGGCCTCCATCATCCGTAAATGGAAGAAGTTTGGAACCACCAGGACTCTTCCTATTCCGCCCATCCAAACTTAGCAATTGGGGTAGAAGGGCCTTAGTCAGAGAGGTGACCAAGAAGAACAGAAGACTGGCCAGGCAGAAGCCACTCAGTAAAAGGCACATGACAGACAGCCTGAAATTTGTCAAAAGGCACCTGAACAACTCTCAGACCATGAGAAAATAAAATTCTCTGGTCTAATGAAACAAAGATTGAACTTTTTGGCCTGAATGGCAAGCGTCTTGTCTGCAGGAAACAAGGCACCGCTCATCACCTGGCCAATACCATCTCTACAGTGAAGCATGGTGGTGGCAGCATCATGCTGTGGGAATTTTTTTCAGCGGCAGGAACTGGGAGACTAGTCAGGATCAAGGGAAAGATGAATGCAGCAATGTACAGAGACGTCCTTGAGACAAGCAGAGACAATAAAGAGACAAACCTGCTCTGGAACTCTTCCAACAGGACAATGACCCTAAGCACAAAGCCAAGATAACAAAGGTGTGGCTACAGGACAACTCTGTCAATCTCCTTGAGTGGCCCAGTGAAAGCCCAGACTTGAACCGATTGACCATCTCTGTAGAGATCTGAAAATGACTGTGCAATGACGCTCCCCATCCAACCTGATGGAGCTTGAGAGGTCCTGCAAAGAAGAATGGGAGAAACTTGCCAAGCTTGTAGTATCATACTCAAAAAAAACTTGGCTGTAGTTTGTGTCAAAGGTGCTTCAACAAAGTATTGAGCAAAGGCTGTGAAGACTTGTGTACATGTGATTTTTCTTTTTCTTTCTTTTTCTCCCTTTCTTATTTTAAAAAATAAATTTGCAAAGATTTCAAACAAACATCTTTCACTTTGTCATTATGGGTATTGTTTGTAGAATTTTGAGGAAAATAATTAATTTAATCAATTTTGGAATAAGGCTGTAACAACACAATGTGAAAAGTCTGTGAATACTTTTTGTGAATTTTTTATGTTTTAACTACGTATTAATCTTGTATTTTTTGTCAAGTTTTGTTTTGTATAGTCACACTTATAATTAATGACGTCTCTTAGTTATGAAAAAAACGTAATCAATGAACATGTTTCTTTATAAATTTTGTTATTTTAATTAACCATTTGAGACTCAAGTAACATCATAACTAATGGGAAAAACAGTTTTGGTGCTTAAAACAACAGCAATGATTTGAAGTGTAATTATATTTGTAAGCTTTTAAATGTCTTTGTTGTCCATTTATTATGTGTGTATACATAGTTGAGATTACGCTGTTATTAATCGATTATTTTGGTTATTGATACTTTTGGCTCTGGCCCATGTCTAAAGCATCTTTAATATTATCTTCTAGTAAACACAGTCTGGGCAGTCATGAGTATGTGCAGAACTGCAGGAAGTGGGAAACCGAGATTAAACTACAGCTCCTTTTTCTTAACACAATGAGACGAGATCTGGCCCGAACGGTAAGACGCTTACAAAGGCTATGATAAATAAAGAAACAAGTTGTTTATTGCACTTCCATCTTCACAAGTTTCTCTATGTATGCTAACAGGCAGAAGATGACATCTCCTCCATTGACGTGGAGAAATACCTTGGCCTGGTGGAGAGGCCGTTTAAAGAGCCAGTCACAAGGTAGGAATGTGCTGCATCTTATCTGCTGCCCCTACTAAAGGCCAGGAAAGCCATGGGTGGCCTTTGAAGTCCCTGATTGTACTTGTTGATTTTCTTTCATTCCTTTGCATGTTTTTTCTACTGTAGAAAAGTTCTTGCTGAATACCTAGAAGGCTATCATAAGCAAGTCAATGTCTGCCTTCAAAATGAGGTAACTTGTTTCTTTTTAAACACAGCAAGCTAACACTGTATGAAAATAAAGTGTTTCAAATTATTTCAGTTTCTTGCTTTTGATCTCTCACTCTATTTCTCCCTCACTAGAGCACCCAGTATAAAACAGTGGACAGTGTGGTTCAGTCAGTTAAAAATCTGTGCTGTGCTCTGGATGAAGTTGAGACACCAGCCATCAGTGATGCCATCAAGAGGCTCAAACGCTCTGTCAACCTTCCCAGAACACGTTCTCCAGAGGTTAGAGAAGCTTCAGTTTAAAGGAGCGATGTACAACATTACAATTGTAGCTAATAGATAAGTGGCTGGATATTTACAATCCTGTACTCATTTGTGAAAAGTAAAATAAAAGACACTAAATACTACAATCACTCTAAATAATAACTGTAAATTTAGGCATTAGAACATTAAAATATATAGTAAGGCTGGACGATTATCTAAAATAATGTAAACCCAATTTCAGAACTTCTAACTGATGTATATTTTTCCCATTTGAATTGCCCCATCCAGTCAGCGAACCAAGCAGATGAAGCAACATAGAGGCAAACTCAAAAAGTCAGTAGACAGCGCTCGAGCCCCAAAGCGAGATCACTTTTGCTTGTCAATTTTGTATGTTGACTTTGTCAATTGTATGTGTTTAAAGACTTGCCAGTTTGAACATTCAAGCGATTTCAGACCATTCAAGAAAAAAAATTATGGAAAACATTGCACGCTCAGTGCTTGCAAGCTGTTTTCTGTGACGCAGAGAGCCGAGCCGCATCATTTCTCTGACAACGCCAGATCACTTTCACTTATTTCTTCACTAAACTTTGTCAATATTATGTTTTAAGGCTTGACAGTTTGAACATTCAAGTGATTTTTTAGACCATCGGATGTATCATTATATTGAAATAATATAAGACTTTGATTTTAAGTCGTATTGTCCAGCCCTAATATAAAGTATGAAAAATTGGATATTCATTTTAAAGTCCACTAAATATTCCATCTAATTGTGTTTAATTAAACTATTAGTGTGTATTTATTTATGTATTCATTTTATTTTTCACAATACCGACTAATACTGTTATTTTAAAAAATCAATAGCTGATATTGTGTATCCCTAATCTAAAGCACAACAATTTTAAGTCTTATTTAGTTGTTGTTTTGTGTTTGCATATACACTGTTTTGCAGGCTGGTGCCACAGGTTCAGCTTCTGCAGGTTCAGCTAATGGTAAGCCAAGCTCCTAAAAACATATCAATGTCCTTCTCATAAAAGGTGAAGTGTGTCATATTTTCAGCATTAAAATATTTTGTCCTAATATCTAATATGCAGTCATCTACGAGTAAGCACTTTTTGTTATTAATTTCCAACATAAAGTGTAAACACTATGACTGAGGTGCTATCAGAACCAAATTCAACTATCTTACTATAATATATTTATATTATATTATTATTATTATTATTATTAAACTTTGCTCTGTTTTTTTGAGTATTCTGACCAGCTTGGATGGTTCCCCAACATTGTGAACATTGACCAATAATGTAAATTTGAGAAGGGATCTTTTTATTTGGTTAATGATACACAGGGAGAGAAATGAATTTTAAAAGAGTTATTATTTTTGTACTTCAACGTGGTCACACAAGTGTTGCTGAAATTTCATATTTCACCTTTAAGGCTGCACATGCTAATTCTGCAAAACCTTCTTTTCGAAACTTTCGAAGACTTCCTTTTGGGAGCAAAACAATGCTTTTCCTCAGGATCAGGATGTTCTGTTTCTTGTTCACGTGCTATACTATCTTCCAGGTTGCGTAAGCCCAGTGGAGGAGAGTTTAACATCGCTCACAGACGCCGTGTATGAGCTCACCAAGCTCTACTTGCAGTCTTTCTGCCCAACGACTCCTGGTTTCACAATGGAAGAGCACATGGAGAAGGACCGGGACAGCAGAGAGGCCTCCGGCACCACAGAGCACCTGCAGTTCACTCTGTTTGCTGTTCATGGCATTCCTGCTTCCTGGGTTAGCAGGTGAGCTCTCGGTCCCCTTTAGTGCATGTAAGAGGAGTGTTTTTGACCCTGGTCTAAATATTAGCATGATGCTTGATTTCTGTTTTGGCGCATTCAGCCTCAAATTATAAATAACTACTAAATACTGTTTAATTCACTTCAGACTTATAATGACTCTGTATAAACACTCAAAGCCAAGGTAAACTTCTCAACTACTTTCAAAGCACTGCCTTAGTCCATATTCATTACACTGTTATTTCCTCCTAGATAATTTGAGTAATTTTGGCTCTGTGTTCTCTTGGAGCAATCAACCTCAGTGAATTATATCTAGACCATTTAAACATTTAACCCAACTTCTCAGAATCACATTATTCACATCCACTACAAATACATTTGTGCAACATTTTTTTGAACCGCTTAAGGTCGCATATAAAAAAGCTGTAAGGAATGAGGGTAGTGTCCTCTGATAATGAGTATTCTGAGGGCCGTGCTGATCTCCTATTACTGGGGCCTTGCAGTACTGCTAAAAATGTTTCCTCCTTTTGACATTTATTATATATTATTATGATAATACATTTGTTCTGAAATGGCTCAAAATTTCAAACATTTTATATTCTATTTCAAATAAATGCTGTTTTTTTATATTTTCTATTCAACAGAAAATCCTGAAACGCATCAGTTTCCACAAAATATTAATCACCACAACTGTTTTCAACATTGAAACACAATAAAAAAGATGCATTAAATTGGTCAAACGTGAAAGTAAAGACATTTATAATATTATGTTACAATTCATTTTTATTTTTCAAATAATACTGTTATTTATATTCATTATCAAGGAATCCTGAAAAAAAAAATTATCTCAGTTTTCACAAAAAAATATTAAGCAGCACAGCTGTTTTTAACATTGACGATAATAAGAAATGTAATAATAAGAAATGCATATTAGAATGATTTCTGAAGAAATTTGTGACTGAAGTCTGGAGTAATGATTAGCTTTGCCATTTCAAGAAATAAATGACATTTTAAAATGTATTAAAACAGTATATTAAATACTAATTATTTCCCCGTATTTTTATCCAAAAAATGCAGCCTTTGTGAGTATGACTTCTTTAAAAAAAAAAATACAAATCTTACAGACCCTAAAATTTTGGACAACAGTGTGTGTTTGCATGTGTGCATACAATTTCTTAGTCTTTCTTATAAAATTCATTTTAATACTAGTTTTTTTTAAAGTCTTTGGAGGGGGAAGAAGTGAATTAAAGGGCTTCAGGCCTTGCTGCGTAGCTTGCTTCATCTCTAGCTGGTTTATTTATCTCCTCTCCACTCCAACAGCAGCACTTATCTGCCATGGCCGAAATAGACTTGACTAGTGTTTTCCATACGAACAGTGTGAGCAGGCAGAGCTGGACAGAGCGCGAGGGGTGTGGTGTGTTTGGAGGCAATAGAGGGTCAAAGTTCTGCATTTTGGTCCTGTTCGCTTGAGGGAGAATTTTATTTGTTACTGATTTTTCCCTAGAGGATACTCTCTAGCACAGTGCTCCATCATGTAGCCTATTTATAGCAGTATGAAATATTTCCCCAGACCACACCAAAAGAGATTAAAAATATGCATCCTTGTGCCATCTATAGTCCTAAAAATATTTGAACTGAGGCACTCATTGGAAAGATATCTCAACCAAGTATTTGAATGAATATATACAAACCGTTATAAATTGCAAACCAAGCATAATCAAAAAATGGTTATAAATTCGATTTCAAACAATAATAGTGTGCAGTTTTATATTTATTTATATAATATTCAGTCAAATTATGCGGTCGCCAATTGATGAATAAAGGCCAATGTTTTCTTCCCTTTCCGTGCCGTAGAGTAATTTGTCCTTCCTGTTTTTCAGTTTTGAAAAATACTACCTGATGTGTGCACTGACCCACAACAACAGGAATCTCTTCAAGCCTGTCCAGTCCAAAAAAGTGGGAACATACAAGAGTTTCTTCTACCACATCAAATGGGATGAACTGTAAGTGTTAATGCCCCTTAAACATGCTGGCACGCTACTTCCTGCAATCTCTAGTATTAGAGGGAAATCATCAGGATTGCTGCCAGTTTCTGCTGTCGGTGACGACTTCCCCTGTTTCTTTAGGATAAACTTCCCTATTTCAGTGGCGCTGTTACCACTGGAGGCCATGCTGAGTCTTTCTCTGTTTGGGGTCCTCAATCAGAACGCGAACAACTCGCCGGATTCCAACAAGCAACGGAAGGGTCCAGAGCTTTTGGGAAAAGTGTCCATGCCTCTGTTTGATTTCAGGAGGCAAGTTATAAACAGTACCTCATATAAATTAGATTGACCTTTGAGAAAATGTTGTAGTATCAGGACTGGTTCATATTTGTTTAGGTGCAAATGCCAATTTCTTTGTAATAATTCAGTAATTAAATAAACAAACAAAATATATATATATATTTTCGTTATTCAATGCTTGTAATGCTAAAATTGATCCATAACGGCTTAACTGTTGATGACAGCAAAAGTACTTTATCAAAACACATCAGGTAACACTAGCTATGATAAAATGATAGATTTACTCTAAATAGTTTAATAATATTTTTTACGTGTCGCAACTCACAAAGTGGGAGAAACTGAAGCTTTCAACAAATTACAACCCTCTACGGACACACCGAAACTCGAGTCACCATAGGCTAGTGAGTCAATTACTCGCAATATTTTTTTTTTACATTAAAAAATGTGACAAAATTATAAACTAAATACAAAATATACAGTTCAAACACTATTAAAGTCAAGTAAACCATCTTTTATAAAATAATTAAATAATTAACTACAAGCAATAGTACAAATAAACACAATATAATTTTTTTTAGGTATCAGACGGTTAGGTAGATTAGGTATTGAAATGTAATAAAGTAATCAATGTTAAATAAACTTCATAGTCTTCACTGTATAAATTAAATATATGAGAGCATGAGAGCGCAATTCCAAAAAAAGAAAAGATAAGTGCACGTGTGGGAGAAAATGACAGAAAAAAAACTGATTCTTGTAAATATGGCACTAATATTTGACAGCACAATGTGTAAACTATATTGTGATGCCTATGCTGGGTTGATGGATTTGAGACTGCAATGAAAGTAATTTCAAATAAATTATAATTTTTAAAGTGTTGGCTTCGAAAGTTTGAGTTGGTTTTATTGTTTTTCAGGGTGCTGTCAAGAGGTAGTAAGCTTCTGAGTTTGTGGACGACATCTCAAGCCCTTCAGCCAGGAGCTGGAGGCAAGGGGAAGAATCTTGCTGAGAGGATCATACTGCAGGTTCGTTCATCTGTTCTCTCGAGTCAGTTGCTCTTCACTGACATTGATTGACACTTAAATATCATTGTCTGACCATGCACAGGTTGACTTCCCCAGTCCAGCGGTGGACGTGCTCTATGTTGGTCCTCAAGAGAACGACTGCCCAGACCCTCAATCCCGAGAGTCGCTCGATCCAGGCGATCGAAGTGAGATAGAAAAGCTGTGTGCACGAGCATCTGCTTTTGGGTACGTTTGCGTCCAAGAAACGACCTCATGGAATAAAGTAGATTTGCATTTCATGAAGGAAATACCAGTGCTTGCAGAAGAGTAATGGTGAGGTTTTACGTAGGTGTTAGGTCAATGCTTTAATTTGGTAAATCCCTCATCAGAATGTTTGATACAGTCACATTGTCTTGTTTGAGCATCAGCGGCTTCGTAATATGCCTAAGTAGCAGATGAACTGAACATGATTTCTGATATGCAGGATAAAGAGTCTTTGAGAGCATAATGTAATTGAATCTGTTCCGCCTAGTTACTCCAATTATGTGGATCGCCTTTAGCTTGCTTATCTTATTTAAGGGTTTTAATTTAATTGAGAGTTCAATGATTTTGAGAGCTTCTCAGAATATAAAGACTTCTGTTTAAGTGGAAATTCACATCATTAAACGCAGCCTTGGTCAGCATTTTTAAAACATAAAAAAATCTTACCAAACACAAATGTTTGAACGGTAGATTATGGCTTGTTGTGCCACACTGAAAAAGGCAGGAACTTTCAAATAATTTTGAGCGCAAGTTTTGATTGAATGAATGAATTCTGAATGGCTTGATCTGTCATAGACATTGAGAACCCTTTAGTTTTTCATACGAATCCCTTTTTAGAGATTACGTTTTAAAATCAGCAAAATTATTGGTGAATGCAAACCCCTGCTGTACTGCCCGTGACATGAGATTAACTCTCCATTGATGAAGAGACATTGCATCTGAAAAGCTGACAGTTGTTTAGTATGGTCCGCTGAAAATGCATGTCTCAGATGTGGAACAGAAAGCTCAGTCAGCTTTAAGACAGCCACACAACGCTCAGCCTCAGACGGTGAGCAGCTCTCCATGCCAAATTTGTAAGTGTGTCTCTCTGAATGCCAACAGCTGCAGGGCTCCCAGCTTGACTGCCCATGTGCAGACACATTTAAGAGGTGTGACTTGTTTCCTGTGCCTCTTATCTCTGGATCAGGACTAACTCTTACTTCATTGTTTGTGGGTTAACTGGTTTCTAGCGTCTGCTTCTTGACTTGGTTTGAAGCCCACAGGATGTACTTTTTCTGCCTTGAGATTACCTAGCCTTTTTTTCCACCAGGCTGTCGAGAGCAGACAAGCAGCTGCTCTGGGACCAGAGGTACTATTGTCGGGACTATGAATACAGTCTGCCCAAAATCTTGGCCAGTGCACCCAGCTGGGACTGGGGCAGTATGGGTGAGATCCACTCGCTTCTGCACCACTGGCCCTCTCTGTCACCTGTTTCGGCCCTGGAGCTCCTTGAATCAAAGTATGTATCTGTCTGACTCTCTTTTCAATTTATTGTGCACTTTCCCTCTTTTTCTTTATTGTGCAAGCTCATTTTAAGCATATGACACATTTAATATGTCACTTTTGTCATATGATCTAGTTTGATAATTTTTGACCTCTTTATTGGTCTTAAACTTGCTTTATGACTGTTCTATTATGGAGGGGGAGCTGAGCATGTAGTTAATGTTATGCCTGGCTGTGCTTGTTATATTCAGGTTTGCTGACACAGAGGTGAGAAAAGTGGCTGTGAGCTGGATCGAGAGCAGCAGTGATGATGAACTGGCTGACTATCTCCCTCAGCTGGTGCAGGTGTGCACACACACACGCACACACGTTTGTTTTTGTGACATATGGGGACATTCCATAGGTGTAATGGTTTTTATACTGTACAAACAGTACTTTCTATCCCCTTACACTGCCCCTACCCCTAAACCTACCCATCACAGGAAACATTCAGCATTTTTAATTTCTAAAAAAAACCTCATCCTGTATGATTTACAAGCATTTTGAAAAGTAAGGACATGGCCAATGTCCTCATAAGTCACCCTCTCCTTGTAATACCTGTCATACCTATGTCATTATACACATTTGTGTCCTCATATGTCACCACAACATGCCCACTTATGCATGTCATTTTTTTCCTCTAAAAACCACTCATCATAGTGCTGTCTGATGCTTTTGTTTGGTTATATTCTTGTAAATAACCAAATTCTTGAATATTGTGCTGACATATTCTTGTAAAAGATTTACAAGATTACTGCATAATTCAATAGAGAATACTAATAACACTTTATTTTAAAGTGTCCTTGAAATGCAAACCCTAATCCTACGCTATCCCTATAGTAAATACATCTAGTTAAATAATATTACTCATTACTTAAATGTATAATTACTCTGTAACAGCAGGGATACATTAAAATAAAGGGTAACAGTTTATTTTACGGTGTCATTGTTACAGTGTTATTATATATTTAAGTTAATTTATAATTTACTGTTATAATTATGGTAAGAACATGTAAAAAGGACACAGGTGTTACCAAATGAAGTATAACCAACCAGAGTACTTAAGGAAATAATATGCAATAACGTGTTCGAAAACATTATATTCAATTCGCACTTAAGTATGTTTTTTTTTTTTTACAGTTGAATGAAAATGCATTATAGTTGAAATTTATATTAAATGCAGTTATTTTTAACTTGAGAGTGCTTTGACACACTTAAGTAGAAATTAAGTACATCTTTGTTATTTACTGTTATGTTATTGTGCTGACAAGAATATACTTTCATGTAAAATATACTTTTAAGGGATAGTTCAGTAAAAATTAAAATTAGCCCATGTTTTACTCCCCTCAAGCCATCCTAGCGGTGTATGACATTCTTCTTTCAGACGAATACAATAGGAGTTATATTTAAAAATGTCCTGGCTCTTCCAAGCATTCTAATGGGAGTGAATGGCAGCCCAAAATTATAAAAGTCATAGTGAATCGATGGGTTTGTGTAAGAAAAATATCCATATTCAACATGTTATGAAGTAAAATGTATAGGTTCGGGTGGATAACGTTGACAATAACGTTGGATGTAACAAGCATTTTCAACTGCAAGAGGCGCTACACATTCTTTTGTAAAAATTAAGCTCATTTCTAACAAAGGTTGATCAGTAAGTAAGATTTGGTTTCACTGATTTCTTTTTCTGTTTGCAGGCAGTGAAGTTCGAATGTCACCTCAACAATGCCTTGGTGATATTTCTGCTGTCTCGGGCTCTAGGAAATGTCAACATTGCCCATTATCTATACTGGTAAAATTCTGTTTGAAAGGAATAATGTACGCTTAAGGGCTTTCAATTGATTAAAATATTAATCAGTATTAACTCTTTCCCCGCCATTGACAAGATTTTTCATTATTTATGAGACCACTCATCCCTGCCATTGACAGAATTTTCCGGCAATCCATATTACATACTGAAGCTTTAGTTTCACATTTAAAAAAAATAAATTTTCAGTTCCTTTGGGGATCAAGTTTTGAAGTCTGAACCATCCAAAAATGAAAACTGTCATAATTCACTCACCCTCATGTTGTTCCAAACACAAAACACTTTCATAATACAAATTAAGATATTTTTTATAGTCTGTTTTTTGTAAAAAAAAAAAATTGTAACCTTTTTTTTCTCTATGGAAATTCCATGAAACTAAAACTTCCACACTGCAAAAAGTATAAAAAGAGATTGTAGATATAATCCATATTAATCAATCTGTTCAATACAGGGATTTATTCAAGTATAGACTAAAATCGCTTAATTCATCTGAATTATTTACAATGTCTTTTCTTACTTTGTGATGTGTGAAAGTTATTGATGGACAAAACAATGAGAGGATATTAAAAATAGCTTTGTGTTTCCAATATGAAAGAAAGTCTCACTGATCTTTAGTGTAGAAAGTGTGATTCCTCATTATATGACCCCTTTAAGCATATGATCCTTTGTTGATATTTAAATTTATAGCGTTCTGTGAAACGTAAGTGAACTGTAGGCTTAGATAACATCATCTGGGGTCTGTTTGGCTTTAGGCTGCTGAGGGATGCCGTGCAGGACCCAGCGTTTGGTCAGCGTTATGACCGTATCCTCGGTGTGCTGCTGTGTCTGTGTGGGGCTGGACTGAGGGCGGAGCTTGAGAAGCAGACCAGGCTTGTGCAGCTGCTGGGTGCTCTGGCTGAAAAAGTGCGGCAGGCGAGCAGCTCCACCCGTCAGGTAAGCCATGGCTGTCATAGGAGCCCTCCACATAATATTTTTAGCATTTTTAACCTGTATAAAATGCATCCCAAAAAGAATGCAACATCCTTTGTATTATACTTACTGAATTTATTTCGATTCCTTGCACATACATTACATTCTCCATAGATGTGACTGCACTACTGTTCAAAGTTTTGGGGACAGAAAGAGTCTTCACCAAGGCTGCATTTTTTTGATAATAAATACAGGGAAAAACGTAATTATAATTTAAAATAAGTTCTCTATTTTAGATGTTTTAAAATGTAATGTATTTCTGTAAAGTCATATGATGAAGTATATATGAAATCATTCTAATATACTGATTTGGTGCACTAGAAACATTTTGTATTATTATAAATGCTGAAAAAAGGTTGCTTAATATTTTTGTATAAACTGTGATAAAAAAAAATTCACGATTAATTCATTAGTAACCTATTGATGAATAGAAAACGCATGCATTTTTTGCAAAAATGCGACTTCACTGTCAATTTTTAATCAATTTGATGCGTCCTTGCTGGCTAAAAGTATTAATTCAAATTTTGAAACATTAGTGGTGGATGTTAGCCTAGAAATCTAGACGCACCTAGCGGCAGCAAATTTAATCTGCCCGCAAGTGTCGTCTAGGAACTCTCAATACCCTTGAGCTGTATTCCCCTCAATCTGGACGGGCCAATCACATCATGTATAGAGTCGGCGGGCGGGGCCATAATGACGACGGCCGAGTTGCGTTTGCGTGCTTCTAGTAAACACAGAAACTGGCGAACGGCGGCGGTCTTTCGAATCAGCTTTGACCGCGACTCTGGAAGACTTGGAGTTAAGCTTTTCTCTGAGAAAAGAACAAAGAACGGCACTGAAGTCATTCTTAAAAAGGGAAGATGTGTTCTGAGTTTTGCTGACCGGATAAGGTGAATGTTTAATCTGTCAGCGAGCTCTGCTTCACCTTCGTTGCTCTGGTTGGTTGTAGCGCTATCCTATCGCGTGCAGAGGGAGTTTGAAAGACAACCGTTTATCCGCCCCTCGGATTGAGCCCTGTCTATGGTGAGTTTCCAGACCAAACATCTTGATGTGGGTCTGGCTTGTCAGGCTAGGTGGATGTCTGTGCCAGCAGCAGAATCTTGTGCTCCTTTATTTTAGTTGCAGATTTATTTTCTTATTATCCATAGAAACAAACAAGATTCTAGATTGTTTACCTAGTTCCAAAATCTAATTTAATAACACTCTTCAAAACATGAAATGGCTAAATAACTATACCAGGAATGTCTTGTTTTGTTTTGGGGTTTGAACAAAAGCCTGTTTGACTTTTAGTCCTAACAAAACACTTCATGAGGGGAAAAAAGTATTTTTCTCATAAGTAAAATGGCTTGTGACAGAATATTGGATCATTGGATGATTGTATTTGGATGAACTCTTGATCCCAGCCCCAACCCACCCCCCATCCAGCCAATATTGAAATTGTCTTATATTGTCTGATTTACTATATAGAATAAATATATTCCGTATAGTATATTCCACCTATATGTGCGTGTTGAGCATTTATTTTGAAAAATGTACACCATTCAAGGGGATCAGTGAGATCAGGTACTGATATGTCTGGCACACATTCGTGTTTAAATTTCAATCTAAATGTGTTCAGGGGGGTTCAGATCTGGGTTTTGCACAGGCCAGTCAAGTTCTAATCAGTGACTAAATATTTTTTTATGGGTCTTGCTTTGCTCTGGAGTATTGTCGTGTTGAAACGGAAAAGGGTCCTGCCCAAAACGTTGCCACAAAGAGGGAAACGTGCAATTCTCAAGAGCGTCATTGTATGCTGCAGCATTAAGATTAGTCTTCGCTGGAATTAAAGGGCCTTGCCAAACCGTTAATTAGAAGGGGGTGTCCACATACCTTTGGTCCAATAATTCCTCATCTTATATCTCCCATGTGAACAAGTGGTTTACATACAGATGGAAAGCTTGTAATACTGCTCATTTTATGTTTTTATTTTTTGTCTGTCTTTGCTCAATAGAGTGCTAAAACCCATAAAAGAGAGAACATTTTTGTGCGTACTTTGTCCCAAAGTCAATGTTTTTTTTTTAATGAATGAAATCAGGTCTGTGGTTAACACAAGCTCAAAAAACATCAGTAATTCTCCACTCGTGATATATTTTAAGCTTTTACGCTGGCTAAATGGCACTACAGAGATTGTTGAAACAGGAAAACTCATCTACTCACTTGTTTTACAGCCTCATTGTGTTTTATACAGCACTCATGCAAACTATTCTAACTCAAACTTTCCAACTTGTAGCTTTTAAATAAAGATTGAAAGAGTTATTGGAACCCTAAAGGGTTAGTTCACCCAACAGTTCTGTCATCATTTACTCGCCCTAATGTTGTTCCAAACCCATAAGACTTTCATTCATCTTCTGGACACAAATTAAGATGTTTTTATTTTATTTTTTTATGTAATCTTGAGAGATTTGTGTCCCTCCATTGACCACTACGTAACTGACAAATTTAATAATTCCAAAAAAAATGCAAATGAATTAAGCGGTTTAGTCCAAATTTTCTAAAGAGACTCGTTACTTTATATGATGAACAGATTGAATTTAGGCATTTATTCACATATAAACACCGCTCAAGTATGTACACTTGACTTGCGAGTACCAATGAGGTTCATTCTGGTTACGCATCACGTTTGAGCTTCCTCAAGAACCAATGAGGTTCATTCTTGTGTTACGCAGCACATTTGAGCTCCGCCAAAACCTAATGAGGTTTGTTCTCATGTTTCAAAACAAGTTCAGTTGAGCTTCGGTATAAGTTCGCTGATCACTATTTCTATGTGAATAAAAGCTTTAATTCGATCATTTAAAGTGTTCAAGACTTCATAAAAATTGGGCTAAACCGCTTGATTAATTATAATTACGATCTCTATGAACATTTTGAAGCGTTAGAGTGGTAGTTGCATTGACTGTCAATAAAGGGACAGAAAGAATAAATCTTTGTGTTTGGAAGATGAAACCCATAAAGTTTACGGGTTTGGAACAACATGGGTGTGATAACTGAGGACCATTTTTGGGTGAACTATCCTTTTAATGGTGGTGACATTTAAACTCTTGTACCTTTTTAGTTCATAAACATTTTGTTCATTTGTGAAGATCATTTTGTTGAACAAAATGTGTAGGAATTATAAACTTTTGTTGATCACGGAGCTGTCAGAAGAATCCATAAATTTCATTTTTGAATCTCAATTGTCATTCGTAGGTGGTGCTCTTGGAGGGTCTTGAGAGGGTACAGTCTTTCTTCCAAAAGAACAGCTGTCGACTCCCTATTAGTCCCAGTCTGGTGGCAAAAGAACTCAATATCAAGGTGAGCACCTAAGTCATGACAACAAAATCGACCCTGTTGAACCTACAGTCTCAGTCTGATTAATAATGTGGATCAGCTCAGGAAGTTCTATAGACGCCTCAACAAAACACATCCAAGGAACAAATCTCTTCAGTTCTCATGTCATGCCAGGTTTTGTTCCGTTTTGCTGGGAAGCCTTCACATGTGATTCACTTCCTTATCATCCTTGCTCACTCCCCCTCTCTTCCTGTTTCAGATCTAGAGATTTGCAGAGTCAGCAAAGCCTGAACAGTGTCACTGAACTATTTCTACATCTTTTCGCCTGCTCCCATTCCAATGCAGACCCTCTTTGTTACCATGCTGAAGCAGTAAATCTAACTAAAACCCTGAGGCTGATGTTGTGCTTTTTTAACATGGTGCTGCTTTTGTTTCTTTCCCTTAAATGCAGGCCTGCTCCTTCTTCAATTCCAATGCTGTACCTCTGAAGATTGCACTGGTTAATGCAGACCCACTGGGGGACGAGATTAATGTCATGTTTAAGGTGTGTGTGTGTATAGTAAAGGGTCCTCCATAGTGAGAATGCATTGCTGCTTAGACTTGTTATAGTTTTACATTACATTAGTTTGACAGTAGTTATAGAGCAGTCAGTTTCTTTTTTTATTAATTGCAATGGTAAGATCATCTTTTGAACTCAAACTTTTAAAATGTATGATTGATGGAAACTGTTCTTGGCGTTAAAAGTGTTGACCGCAGCTATCGCACACAAAAAAAGAGTAAACCCATGTCTCAGTCATGAATGTGCCCTCTAGTGGTTGAATCAGTAGTGCAACAAAAATATTGTACCAACTGTATATATTTAACCACAACATTATAGAAACTCTTGGTTTTTAGGTATGTCCAAATAGTTTATTAGTCTTAACTGTAATTTAGGTTGGAGAAGACCTGAGGCAGGACATGTTGGCACTGCAGATGATTCGGATTATGGATCGGATCTGGCTGCAGGAGGGACTGGACCTGCGCATTGTCAACTTTAAATGCATCTCAACTGGTAAAGATAAAGGTATGTTCCATTTATATTGAGCTGTGTTCCAACTTGAATATACCAGTACACTGATCAAGCATAACATTATGACAGATGAAGTGAAACACTGATTATCTCTTCATATCAAAACAAGACAGGGTTTCTCTTCCGATCAAACAGACAAGCTAATATAACTCAAATTTTTTAAGAAGTTAATGCTGGTTCTGATAGAAAGGTGTCAGACACAGTGCATCGCAGTTTGTTGCGAATGGGGCGGCATAGCCGCAGACCAGTCAGGGTGTTCATGCTGACCCCTGTCCACTGCCGAAACAACAGCAAGTTTGAAGTGTTGACTTGGCCTCTAAATTCCCCATCTCAATCAGAGCGTCAGTGGGATGTGCTGTACAAACAAGTCTGATCCATGGAGGCCCTACCTCGCAAATTACAGGACTTAAAGGATCTGCTGCTAACATCTTTGTGCCAGATATCACAGCACACCTTCAGGGTTTAATCTAGTTTATCAGTTTATTGATCTACTGGAGTTCATTCCTCGATGGGTCAGGGCTGTTTTGGCAGCAAAAGGAGGGCCAACACAACATTAGGAATTTTCAGCATCATTACTCCAGTCTTCAGTGTCACATGATCCTTCAGAAATCATTCCAATATGAGGATTTGCTGCTCAAGACACATTTCTTATTATAAATGTTGAAAACAGTTGCACAAGAATATGCTTATATTCTTGTGGAAACTGATATATATTTTTTTAGATTCTTAGATGATGGAAAGTTCAAAAGAACAGCATTATTTAAACAACAATTATAAATGTATTTACCATCACATTTACCAAAGTATTTGTTTAAAAAGAAAAAAAAAAAAATCATGCTGACCCCAAATTTTTTAATACTAGTGTATAAATTCCCTGTAGGTACAGCAAAATGGCCTATTAAGTTGTACAGATCAGAGAGACTTTGGTGCAATAGAAACATGAAATGACTCGTTACACTATTTTACTGTCACTGTATATGCTTCTTCTGCTTATGTTTTAACTTCACATTTGTTTTTTATTTTACAGGTATGGTGGAGTTGGTACCATCTTCTGAAACGCTTAGGAAGATTCAGGTGGAGTATGGAGTGACGGGCTCCTTCAAGGACAAACCTCTTGCAGAGTGGCTTCGCAAGTATAACCCTGCAGAGGATGAGTATGAAAAGGTAAATTCAATTATTTATTTATTTTTAATTGGATAATTATCCATTGCAGCTTAAGTTGAACCAATTTCATGTGATTCTCTTATCAGGCCTCAGAGAATTTCATCTACACCTGCGCAGGATGCTGTGTGGCCACTTACATCCTAGGCATTTGTGACCGTCACAACGACAACATCATGTTGCGCTCCACCGGCCACATGTTCCACATAGACTTTGGGAAGTTCCTGGGTCACGCACAAATGATAGGGAGTTTTAAAAGGTGAATGAGGAGTTGCACTATGTAAGGCCGCACAAATTGTAGTTTTGTTTGGTTGTATTAATCGGATCATGATGCTTTTTCCTCTGCAGGGACCGTGCGCCGTTTGTCTTAACCTCTGATATGGCTTACGTCATCAATGGAGGCGAGAGACCCACGAGTCGCTTTCAGCTTTTTGTTGACCTTTGCTCACAAGCCTACAACTTGATACGCAAACACTCCAACCTCTTTCTCAACCTGCTGTCTCTGGTAATATTCAGCACTGGACTCTAAACATAACAGTCATTTGTGTGTCATCTGTAGGGTATTGTGTCAACAGGAAGGGATAGTCATTACTGGTAACTTGTTTATTGATCAGTTTTGTATTTGTGTGTTTTACACAGATGACACAATCGGGTTTACCAGAACTGACAGGAGTCCAAGATCTCAAATACGTGTGTGATGCTCTTCAGCCTCAGACTACAGATGCAGAGGCTACCATTTTCTTCACAAGGTAGAGCTCTACTAAACAACTACATTATTATTATTGATGATAATAATTAATATTATCAGCTATTTCATCCTTTTGCTCTCTTTTTGATTACATAAAGTGCTATTTTAAAGTTTGGAGGTCGTCTTCAATAGGTATACAATGCATCCATGGTCAAAAAACACTTACATTTTTTTTATAATGCACAATGGTGCATTAATTCTTTTCTCACAGTGTCTCAAACGATTCAATAAATGATTCAGTCTCTAAACCCTGCCTTTCTGAGACTACTCTGCTTTGATTGGTCAGATGGCCCAGACTGTGGTTAGTCTAGCATGCCTCTGAAACAAGACGGACATTATCATATTTGAATTTGAGCTCTGGAAGCTTCCTCTGCACTTGATACCCAATGACGATGTGTACCATATAAATTGCATTATGCAAATTTGTGACAAATCTATGTAGGTTCGAGCAGGAAATAAGGCTGGAATTACTAACTAATTTCTGGCAGTTCAGAATGGGTTCTTAGGAGACAGTAACTCCCTTTATTGTACGCTTTTATCTTTAAATCTTTTACTTTCACAAACAGCTCTATTACAAACTACATGAAAGGTAATATCTGAACAGGCATAATAGGGTCATTTTAAAATACATCTTTTTTCTTCCACCTTTTGTCCTGTAGGTTGATTGAATCCAGTCTGGGCAGTGTGGCCACAAAGTTTAATTTCTTCATCCACAATCTGGCCCAGTTGCGTTTCTCCGGCCTTCCCTCCAACGACGAGCCCATTCTCTCATTCGCTCCCCGCACATACACAATAAAGCAGGACGGCAAGATCCGGGATGCAGCCGTATTTTCATTTCAGAAGAGATACAATCCGGACAAGCACTATGTGAGTGGTTTTAAAGAGGATTAGTTATCAGTTTATTAGCCTTGATTACGTCTTTGTGTTAGTAATGAGAATCATATTTTTACCATATCAATGCATCGTAAAGTACACCTGTTTTTTTTTTCACACCTCTTTCTTTCAGACGTATGTTATACGGATCCTTAGGGAAGGTCAGAATGAGCCTCAGTTTGTCTTCCGCACTTTTGATGAGTTCCAGGAACTGCACAACAAGTTGACCATCCTTTTCCCTCTCTGGAAGCTGCCAGGGTATATGAGTTTACCTTTTGTACCGTGGTTCGTCAAATCCTGCATTTCATTGTTCCTAAGAATATTTTTCCTGTGTAAAGATTTCCTAATAAAATGGTGCTGGGGCGCACACACATCAAGGATGTGGCATCCAAGAGGAAGGTGGAATTGAGCAGCTATGTGCACAATCTGATGAGGAGCTCAACAGAGGTCACCCAGGTGGGTACAGTTTAACTTTTAAATATTATCAAATATAATTGTAGGGTTTTTGTGAGGTAAAAAAGGTCTCTATGTAAACAACTAAAATGTAAATTTATGAAAAATGGGGACATTATGCATGTTCGTAGGGTTTTTCTTGACAAAGTGACATCGCCAAACTACTAGGGATGGGTATCGTTAAGGTTTTAACGGTATTACTACTCTTATCAATAATGCTTATCGGTCCGGTACTTTAACAGTATTCTTATCGGTACTTTTTGAGATTTATATATATATATATATATATATATATATATATATATATATATATATATATATATATATATATATTCTAGTAATCAAATGTAAAATAACACTGCATAGTTGTGTAAAAATAAATAGCCTAAATTAATGCTTATTAAAGCTGAATTTAGTAATTCAAGAGCTGTGAGTGATTTGCTCTTTGCATTTGGTTGTTTAATTCGCAGTAATTCGTCAGCATGTTTATTTACACCGCTGCCTCTTTAAGACAGACGTGCAGATCTATAGGCGACTGATATAGGCAGATGCACTACATTTTCTCCTGACTATATCCATAATAACTACGTCCATTTTAGACACAAACTGTGTTGTGTTTAAGAGACTCTCCAAACCGGTCATTTTGACACAGATGTTTGTGTACATTTGATCGTTTAGACGCGAGTATGAAACCGAAAGTGTAATTTGCTCGTCTCGTTGTGGCTGTTTCAGCGCGCACCGACTTGGGAACAATCTCTTGCGGACATTTTTGTGGTTTTAATCGCTCTTTTTATTATTAAACGCGTCCCACAACCAACAGTAGCTAGACTGAATTTTACAACAATCACTGATAGTGCTGATTCTGTCATTACGTTTGAGTTTTAGGGAGAAATGGCAGTGCTGCAACAGGAATTAAGTTGCGCTAGACATAAATATTATTATTATAATCTTTGGAAGCCAAAATTTAAAATAAAATCAGACTATCACAGATCTAAAGTGTAACCAGGCTATGTTTGAATGTTTAGTTCTGTCCTCGGCTGTCGTTTGTGTCTCTCTCTCTCGCTCTCTCAGGTCACGTGTATTTTCAAAAGTACCGACAGCAGAACCGATAACGTCAGAGCTTATTGATACAACGGTCTTTCAAAATTTTGCCCGTTTAATACTGGTTTTCGGTACCCATCCCTACAAACTACTGGCATAATCCAGCCTTTTTAGTCATTTTCACAGATCTGTGTGAACGGGGATCATTTGACAACGCTGCCGTCTGTTTTTACCACATAGACAACTTTTTGAAATAAAAGAAATCTTACTGACACCAAACTTTTAAACAGTTTTTGAAGTAAATGTTTTTGTTGTATAGTGTGATCTTATCTACACCTTCTTCCACCCCATTGCGAGAGATGACAAGATCGAGGGGGTTGACGTACTCTCAAAAACTCCTGGTATGAGTGTGCATGCTTATTTTTAAAAGTTACTTTCACTTGTTTCATATATTTGGTACAGCATAATTAGTTAGTTCATGTATTGGATGTTCTTTTTGCAGACATGCCTCCGGTGAGTCCCACCACTGGCCGCGTGGAGGGTGAAGTGAAGCTGTCAGTGTCCTACCGAAACAGTACGCTCTTCATCATGGTCATGCACATTAAAGACCTGGTAAGAGTTAACAATAGCGTCCGTCTATAAAGGGATACATCTATTTGTGCATTCTGAAATCTGAAGTCCTTCTCCAAAACACAGATGTCTAATGACGGAGCAGACCCAAACCCATATGTGAAAACATACCTTCTCCCAGACCCCCACAAAACCTCCAAACGCAAAACGAAGATCGCGAGGAAGACTAGGAACCCGACGTTTAATGAAATGGTAACTTAGGCCTTCCGGTTTACGCATGCATGATTAACTCGGCTTTGTTCTAAAGCTAATAAACGACTTGCTTCTCTCTTTATTTGTAGCTGGTGTACAGCGGCTACAGTAAGGAAACCCTGAAGCAAAGGGAACTTCAACTGAGCGTGCTCAGTGCAGAGTCTCTGCGAGAGAACTGCTATTTGGGTGGCATTACCCTCAGCCTTAAGGACTTTGACCTGAGCGGAGAGACCGTCAAGTGGTACAAGCTCACCATGGTGCCCTACTTCTAGATCCAACCATCCCTCCCCACAAGTCTTCCACAAAAGGTGATGTGACTGCAGCAAGTGCCCTTACAGGACAACTCGCATTCCCCCAGCATATATATCTCTCTCTCTCTCTCTCTCTCTCTCTCTCTCTCTCTCTCTCTCTCTCTCTCTCTCTCTCTCTCTCTCTCTCTCTCTCTCTCTCTCTCTCTCTCTCTCTCTCTCTCTCTCTCTCTCTCTCTCTCTCTCTCTCTCTCTCTCTCTCTCTCTCTCTCTCTCTCTCTCTGACACTAATCAAGGTTGAGTCCTTGTTAAATACGTGTTCTGTACATTTGGAACTTAAGAGGACCAAACGGCTCACTGAAAGAAGAGTTTATATTATTATTATTATTATATATATAAAATATATAGAGAGATTGACACTTGTATTTTTAAAACTGCTTATTTTTACACTTTTCTTTTCTACATATACAAATAAGAAACATTAAAAGGCTGTACGGTTTTGACTCAGCTATCAAAACAAGCACAGCAGACTTCACTGTGCTTTTGATAACGTGCCAAATGAACTGAACAAACTCGAGACCACTTCCCTTTAGGGAACAATAACAGGGTGCCTTCACACGCTCTCCTTTCATTTTCGCTTTTCTCAGTACTTTTGTTAAAAAAATAAACCCCCTGTTTTGTAAGATAACGCACCAATGAAATTGTGTAACGAACCCTGTTTGAAAAGGGAACGGCAACTGTGGCTAAAAGCTACTGCCAGAGTTCAGCTGAATCATGATCTATGAGTTTACCAGGAGGCATTTTTAAAATGATCAAGATTGTCATCACTCACTCCGCAAATAATGACTTGATTCGCTGTTTTATGACTGTAAAAAATACATTTCGAATGGATATTAACATGGCCAGTTATTTATTGGTTATCTTTAACCTGACAGAATCAATGTTTGCTGTAATTCTCTCTCTCTCTCTCTCCTAAGAAAAATTAAATGTTTTTGAACACCGCTCTGGATGATTTATTTGTTCTGGATGTTGCTTAACCAGTAGAGGGCAGTCAAGAAACACAAAACTGTTAAATATTGTATCATTTGTATAATATATAATTATATATAATCTGTAATAAAGAAACTTCCAGTGATCACCTTTTTAAAGAAACTTGTAGAGTTATAATCCAGTTTTCCTCTTGCACATTCATAATGTAATAATTAGTTCAAAGAAATTGCATTGTGTATTCTGTATTATATTACTTATATTAAAGGAAGACAAAAGAAGATATTTTGAAAAAAAAATCTCTTGCATATTCATATTTTCATAATTTGTTATACTGTAAGTTTTATATTATAGGAAGACAATTTTGAAGAAACATTTTGGTGACCACTGCTTTTGTAATACTTGTTAACTTATTATTTATATTTAGCGTTATTTTTTATTTTAGTTTTAGTATTTCAGCTTAAAAAATTTTTTTATTAGTGTTTTATTTTTAAATTAACGATTAAAGTATTTTTTTAAATAAAGCTTTTAAAAAATAATAACACTGGTGATTTGGGCTCAAGCTGCCATTGAAGTTCACATCTTAAAGGGACAGTTCACCCTAAAAATGAAAGTCCCATCATTTACTCACCCATTCTTCTATGAAATATAAAAGATCATTTGAAAGCTTATTTTGTCTTCCAAAGAAGAGACTCATACACGGGTTTAAAACAACACTGAGGATGACTACATTATGACAAGGTAAACTTTGACCCTCACAGGCTCACACACTAATGATTTCTGCTGAGGTGTAGGTGTGATCTTTAGGGACTCTTTCGGTGTGACCCAGGTGCACTTCGTCATTGGCCGTAAAAATTCTAAAGGTCTAAATTGGTCAGACCTCAGATCTGCCAGCATTTATGTACCGGCTCTTTAAATGGGCTGTTGCTGTGAGAAAGCATCTGGAGAGGAACAGAAAAGCAGTCAGGCCAGTGCACACACATTTGCTTTGTCTCTGGGGTGAGGGCTTAATGGTGATGAAGTATGCATGAACTGACACTTGCTCCTTGACAGCTCACACACAATGTGCTAGGTGTACACTGTATTTTTAACGATAGGAAAAACTGGGAACAAATAGAAGTGCTAATAAATTCCATCTGCTTCCATTCACATGATTTTTGGACACTGTAGGTTGTAAATCCTAAAACCAATTTTATTTACATTTAAAATTATAAACATTTAGCAATTGTATAGGTTACTCTTTGTTCTTAAGGCCAGTTATTGGTGCTGAAAGGTCTTCTACAGATAAAATGAATACATTATGTAACAATTTGACATATGCATTACATTATCTTTGATCATTTTTAACAATGTTTTTAAAAACAATAGGCTACATGTTATGTATGATGCAAGAAGCAGAGCAACAAGGTTGACAATTTGCCTCAGCAATAAATAGCGCCGCAGTGAGGCTTTAGTTCAGTCATGATCTGATGTAAGTTCATTTATCTAATGAACAATTCATTATTCACATTTCAACAATACAAAAAATGGCAAGTTCAATCTTGGCCCTTCCGGAGTCTGAACGTAGCGAGTACAAAACCTTATTTTTCATCAATTTAATAATGAATTGCTTAAATACACAAGTATATAGTAAGCCTAGTGTGATGTAAGAGTAGCAATATGTACAGCAAACCTGTGGCTTCATGATATTTCACATGGGACAACAAACCATGCGTCACTGGGCTACGCCATCCAATGGGCGTGGCTTGTTGCAAAAGAAGGCGGTGTTAATGTGAGTGACACATACGCGATCAAATCAAAGGTTGCAGGCAGGAGAGATTTGTTTATAGTGCAGCGCTTTCATGAGTTTGGGCTATTTGTCGCCGGAGGTGCTGTAAACTGGACTCGGTGATCATGTGGAACTCAGCAGCTTTCGCTCGGAGTTAACGCTCACATATCTGGGAAGATGTGGTTAGCAAACTTCAAAAATCAGCCGATAAATAACAACAGAGAAACCACGCCAAGGGACGAATATCAGAATACGTGACAGGGTATTGTTTGAGGATGGAGAGGAGCGGTGCGGAGCGGACCGCGCTGCGGCGCTTCGGGGACGGCGGCATGATGCTTCTGCCCTGGACCAAACAGATCCTGACGGTGGTGTGGGAACAACTGCGACTGCTGGTCCAGGTCATCTGCTGCACTTTTATGACGGGTAATTTTGAGATTCATATATTTGCATTGTGGTGTATTGTATGCTATCAATAAGCTTGGCCATTGGATGTATGCATAATCTGATTATTATTAATAATAATAACATCGCATCGATGTAGCCTACTATTCTTATAGATGTATGTCAACGTGCAAACTGTTGATCGATTAATAAAAAATAAAAAACATTTTTCCCCCCATTAATTCATTTAGCAGTCTTATCCAAAGATACTTACAAATTATGAAATGTAGCCTATAATACTTAACGGTATTAGTTTACAAGGTGTAATTTGTTATTGCATATGTCATAAACTAATAAATTGCTCATTGTTAGTTAAATACATTATATATAGCATTTTTACAGTATTTATTTATTAATCTTTGTTAATGTTGGTTGATCTTCATATTCAATTTAGTTCGCAGTGCATAAACAATGCTAACAGATATATTTTTTTTATCTTAAAATGTTTGAATAAACGTTGAGATTAACATTATTACTTAGATGAATAAATTATGTGGAAGTATTTTTCATGTTTAGTTCATGTTAACTAATGTTATTGAATTAACTTATTGTAAAGTGTTAGCAAATAACATTAGTAAAATCAATATAGACTTTCTAAAGCAAAAGTAAAATTGCATATTTTTTATAATAATTGTATTTTTATTTTTAACTGGATTATATATATATATATATATATATATATATATATATATATATATATATATATATATATATATATATATATATAAATTAATGTAGATATATCAAAGAGCATTAGTAAAACCAATTAATAGGCCTACACTTTTTCTTAAATTGTAGATATTTTATTATAATTGTATTACTATATATATATATATATATATATATATATATATATATATATATATATATATATAGATATATATATATATATATATATATATATATATATATATAAATGCTTGTTTATTTTTATGAATAAAATGTATATTTTTATATTTTAGTTAATATTTATATATTATATAATATATTTACTTTAGTATTTTTACATTGTAATAATTATTTAAAACATTATTATTATTATTACACACACACACGCACACCAGTTTATATACTGCATATATATTTCATTTATTTCTATTGGTGTATTGAACTGAGGAAGGCCTCTGTTTATGGTTATGACCTGAAGTAAGTCCAGTAACAACTTTTTGTTTGTTTCCCAGTTTTCCAGATGTTCAGGTTTGAAGTGCATCTGAGAATCACAGACGAGACAGGGCAACACATTCAGCACATGACAAGTGGGTCAGGAGACCCTTCTGACAGTTTCCTGCTCTCATCCTTGTTCGAAAACAACAAAACCATGGTGGTCGGGGGTTCCAGTCCGCTTTCAAAATTCGGCAGGGACCCGTTCGACGTGAGCTCCCACTCCAGAGCTGTCCTGTCCAGTCTGGTCAGCGATGAACTCTGTTGCTCTTTGGTGGACGACCTCGTGTCCCACGCAACAGAGTGTCTCAACGACACCGAAGATCTCTATATTGGAGATCACTCCGTGTGGAAACACGGATATGACTGGACAGTTTTAGGAGGTTCCGAGGGGAAATGTGCAGAGAGCACCCGCACTTTTACCGCATGCGTGTCAGGGTTTTCTCCAAAGGAGTTTGTAAAGCAAAAGCCCATCGGCGATCCTGACTCGTCTGGTTCATCTGCGGAGGAAGTTCAAGCGCCGTGTCAAGTGCAGTCAGTCGGTCAGCTCTCAGACAGCGAGTTCAGCTGGGGCAGCACAGACAGCTCTTGTTTCGAAGGTGAACGAGAGGAGAGTGACAAACTCTGGGAACTTCTGACCAGCTCAACAGATCCGTATCACCCGCTGCACTTCACGGCATGTTTGTCCAGTGTGGCCACTGAAAAAAGCAAAACGCAGGTGGTCACAAAGCCTGAAAGTCCGACGTCACAATCCACAACTTCTACAGCCTCAGAATCTCCCAAACCAGGTTCTGAAGATGAAGAAGAAGAGGCCTTATGGAGATCCCTCTCTCAGAGTGATGACCCATATCACCCGTTGAATTTCAGAGCCCCGCTTCAAAGCTCACCAGCCACACCGATACCGTCCAAACACCACTCACCCAGCCACAGTAAAACGAGACGCTTCAAATCTTCAAGGCGCTCAAAGCCGCCTTTACCGGCCAGCAAAGTTCCTCGCCATTGCTGCCACAAATTACCCTTTGAGACATTATCGGTGGTGCCATGGAGAAGAAACGTTGGTCTGACAGCCGTTCAGGGCAACCAGAGGAAATGTCCCACTTTCAAGAAGGTAATTATCTGTCTTATCAAGTTTGAGTTGATCACGCAAATTTCAACAGAAAGCTGCTTGGTTTGAAAGTGACTTCTGTATGAACCGTGGCCCTGTTTACACCTGGTATTAAGATGTTTTAGTCGATCGGATCAAAAGTAGACGAGGGAGAGACATTCATGTTTTACCAGGTGTTTTAATCCATCTCTTTTGTCCCCTTTCAACCACTTCTGTCCTGAACTCGACAGGAGGGTCAATGGGTGGCTAAATGTATGGGTTTATTCAGATCTGTTGATTTAATGGATGAATTAAGCTCACGCAATTTACATATGAACGCGTCCGGAGACGACTGTAAAACATACGGAGAGCAGCAGCTTTCGTTTCTGCTCTAATATCCACAAGACAAGCCGAACACTGAGAGTGTGTGTTAGAAATCAGGAATGGTGAGAGAACATTGTGATTGGGACGTTTTTCATCTTCAAACCAAACTTAAGTCTCAAGTTCAAATTCCATCTGGCTAGCGCGCTTCCTATAATATTTCCGCATTAGGTCAGTAGGCGGTCTTTTGTGTGGTTGTTTGAACACATTCGGCCACATGAGCGTTTACACTATGAAAGCAATCTGGTTGAATACCTCTTCTGGAAATGGTCGAAAGGGAACAAGCTCAAAATGTTTTAGACCCCATTTACACTTGTATTTAGCGTCGTACACTTGTGATCCAATCGATTAAAACGCATCTTAACACCAGGTGTAAACCGTGCCTATATGTCACATCACTAAGATTATTGACAGTAGAACCTTTTTGGCTAAGTCAGTTGTAAATCATTGCTTGATAACAGCACATTGCTAATGTTTTCCAGGTGAAATTTTCTCCCGTCGTACAAGTTCACAAGATGCACAGTTGGTCCTTTGCCCTTCAAGCATCACGTAAAGGGCCGTGGGAGGAGCTGGCGAGGGACAGAGACCGATTCCGAAAGAGAATCAGTGACACTGAGAAAGCCATTGGCTACTGTTTTAGTTTGTCACACAGAGAAAAGCAGTGGGCCTATACGGACGGCGTACAGAAGAAATAACCAGCCCTTAAATAACCATCTGCAAAAAGTTGCTTTTGATTGTAATTATTGATCTTATAGTTTCCAGACTGTTATATTGACTTAAATTGACAATTATACCTCAACACACACACTGTACCTTGACCGCTACTAATGATAATCAGTTTTTGCTATGCCTTACAGACTTTTCAGCGTGACTGATCACACACATTCATTTGAACACAAATTGTAGATATATGTTGGAGTAGTAGACTAGAGCTATTTTATTTAAAGGGATAGTTCACCCAAAAATTAAAATTTTGTCACCATATACTCACCCTTGAGTCTTTCCAAACCTTTCTTTATTCTGTCTGGAAGACACACACATACACACAAAAAAATCTCCATACAATGAAAGCCAATTGGGTCAAGAGTTGTTTCGTTATATGGACAAAAAAATCTGTGTGTTTCACAGACGAATGAAGGTCATACAGGTTTGGAACGACATGAGTAAATTATGGCGATTTTCATTTTTGGGTGAACTATCCCTTGTTTATTTCATTGGTTTGAAATGGCGTGAGAATAGGCTGCTAAAGTAGTTTTTGAATGATTTATAAAGTTAATGCACCTCAATGTTTACATTAATATATATATATTATTTGGTTGGGGTCAGTAAGATTTAAAAAAAAAAGAAATTCATTCTTTTTTGCGTTAAACTAATTAACAGTGACAGCAAATACATTTGTAATGTTACAAAATATTTTTATTTCGATTAAACACATTTGATTTCTTCAAATGTATTACAGTTTCTACAAAAAAAGTGAAACAGCACAACTGTTTTCAACATTTATAATAAGAAATGTTTCATGAGCAACAAATCAGCAAATTAGAATGATTTCTGATGGATCATGTGACACTGAAGATGCTGAAAATTCAGATTTGCATCGCAGAAATAAATAGCATTTTATTACATATTCAACATACAAAACTGTTGTTTTAAATTCTAATAATATTCCATAATTTATACTATTTTTACTGTATCAAATAAATGCAGCCTTGGTGATCATAGTAAACTTAATTCAAAAACTAAAAAACAATTATACCAACCCCAAACTTGAAAATGTCATCCTACATCCTCTGTTCTTAGACAAAAACAGATACTACTGTCAGATATTTGCTAAACTTGACTTCACTGATCATTGCAACTTGTACTTGAGAATAAATAAAATGGCAGTAACTCTTTTGCTTAACAGAAACTGTTTTGTGTATTTTCTCCACTGGTTCCCTTCAGATGTTCCATCATCACGTCCTGCTGTAAAATGTACAGTGTCTTGGCTGGTTTGTTTTGGTTCATCTCACCGGTTGATTGTGTCTCAGACTGCGACTGCAGAGGTGGAGAACTCCTGTGAGAGCACCGTGTGTAAGAGAGGGTTAAAAACAAAGCGTGATGAAACTCTCTCCCTTGAGGAGAAATCAATTAGCATCTCCCCTCGACACAAACTTGCATGGTGCAAAGACAAGCAATCGTTTACGCAATCTTTCGCGCTGTGACAACAGACTGCGGGTCTAATTTAATGATGCTTTGTCCTTGAGTTAATTGGATAGCATTGCAGACACTGTTATTGATTGTGTAAAGGTGGACATATGTTATTAGGAAATTGTTTAGCACTATATTAAGAGTGACACTCTTGTTCTTTCCTCTCAGCTTGTTCAAATGTGTCGGTTTAGGAAGCAACAGATCTGACAGCGTGCAGTTTTGCTAGCGGGGATGCATGAAGGTAGTTGCATGCGGTGCTGCTATGGTGTCTTCCTCTCCTAAGGTGCCTTCACCCAGGTGACCCTGGTCTCTAAGCAACCACTATTTGGCAATGAGAGGATTGCATATGATTGCAGCAGGGGTTGATGTGTTGTGGGAGGGCGGACGGCACGGCCCCAGCCTCTATTACTCATCCTGGAGAGTCCAAAGCTTGAGAAGTGGGCTCTCTGGAGTCACAATTACAAAGCGCTGACTGTCTGATGCAATAGAGCAATCAGCAGCCACAGTGTGTGTGAGACACGCACACAAAAAAAGGTAGCACAGGTAGTCGGACACATCTCATGTTACAGGGAGAAACCTGAGATGGATCACGTTAGTCATGTTGAATTGGTACAGAATATGTCAATAATGTGAATTAAAAACATGAAGCATTACAAATGCTTATGCTTCCCTGTCTGATATGTAAAAATATTTGAATATTCAAATGAGTTGCAGCAGAGCCATTTTGTCAATGTGAATAGAGATTTAGTATCAGTTTTGTTTTGCGTGTGTGTGTTCCTGGTATTCCTTACATTATGGGAAGCAAATGTCCTCACAAGGATTGTGATACCAGTCACTTTTGACCTTATTTAATTCCATTTTGGCCCCCATTAGAAGAAAAAAAAAGCATATAAATCATACAAAATGAAGTGTTTTCTGTGATGGGTAGATTTAGGGGTAGGGCTAGTGTAAGGGGAGAGAATATACCCTTTGTACAGTACAAAAAACATTATGTCTATGGAAAGTCCCCATAAAACATGAAAACCTGTGTGTGTGTATACAAAGCTTAGCTATACTTGAGCATCAAATATCCTCACTTATATAGTGAAATATTATAACAACCGACTAGTGACTAGACATTTGGTCCTCGCTAGTTAAAAGGGCATATAAATCGTCCGAAACATGTGTGTATTTAAATCTAGTGCTTTGTATGTGTTTCTGTGATGGGTAGGTTTGGGGTTAGGCCATAGAAAATATCATTAACCTTTTAACGTGTGCCCTTATTTCTGAGAAGTTTCTGAAAATGACATACCCAAATAAAAATGTCTGCTCTTTAACCCTATGGTCTGTACAGAAAAAGGGTGTCAAAATTCTACCTTTAGGGGTAGAACAGCTTGTCGCTGGGGCAGGACCCTTAAAATTACATCTTTATACCTTTTTTACTCCTAAAAGGTGCATATTAGTACCTTTGAGTACAAATGCGTACCTTAAGGTACTACTATGAACCTTTTTGTGGTAAAAATGGCACAAAGTTGTTCTTTTAAGAGTACTGCCCCAGCGACAAGCTGTTCTACCCAGAGGTGGACAGTAACTAAGTACATTTACTTGAGTACTGTACTTAAGTACACTTTTTGAGTATCTGTACTTTACTGGTGGAGTATTTTTTTTTTCTGAAAACTTTTGACTTTTACTTTCACTACATTTGAAAGACAAATATCGTACTTTTTACTCCACTACATTTCTATCTAGGTCGAAAGTCGTTTCTGTAGCAGCTCTGAAAGTCAGTGGATGATTTTTTCCTTCTTTAAAAGTTTTGTTGTTGTTGTTTCAGACAGTCTGTCAGGAATCACTCTTATAGGGTCACATACATTTCCCCAACTTTTTTTGAACATTGATCAGTTCATAGCAAAATGGAAGAAGACGGTTCTTAGGCACAAGTGTGTGCACCCATAGCCATACTTTCAAAGTATGTTTCAGTTTTAAAAAAAAATCAAGATTAGTTTAGTTGGCATACACTTGGTGCATGTCTTATAAAATATTTAAAAAATAAACATCTGGGAGAAAGAGTGGTAAAGTTTGGAGAATATCAGATGTGTATCAGTTTATTGGATCCGTGCATTCAGCCTTAAAGTGACAGCAGCTTTGTAAAGGGCTTTGTATTATTTATACAAGTATTTAAATGAGTTTAAGTTAGTCATATGCTAGTTGTTAGATGGAGCATCACTGAATGACTTAAACCATGATGACAGTGTGCATTTATACAACAATAATAATAATTAAAAAAAAACATTTTTATGCATTGGCATAAAAAATAAAATTTACTTTTGAAAACAAATACTTCTGTACTTTTACTTGAGTAAAAATCTATTTTTACAACTTTCACTTGTAACGGAGTAATATTTGACCAGTAGTACTTTTACTCAAGTAATAGAGTTGTGTACTTTGTCCACCTCTGGTTCTACCCCACAAGTAAGAGTAAAACAAGGTAAAATATACATGTAAGTGACTTGAAAATAGATGAGACTTTAATGTTAAGGCTTGAAAATAACCTATATAAAACTGAATGTCTGATCATGATATTAAATCAATAGAAGTCTATATGTCTTCAATAATATAGGGAAATTAATGTTTCATGTGCTGTATTTTTGTGGAACGTGATGGTTCAAAAAAATAATTATATATATATATATATATATAAACGGAAAGTATTCAGACCCCCTTCAATTTTTCACTCTTACTGATCTTACTGACCCCAAACTTATATACAGTATATAGTATGACGCTTTAATGAAGAAAAGTAAATGTACTTCTATTTTATATGAAATTTGTTGTGTGTGTGCTGAGTAACTTTAATTAATTTTCATCAATTACTTCATCAATCACTGTTTTTATAATTATTTACTGCTATTTTAGTATCTTCTTCATTCTACTTCCATCCAAATATAAAACAGATTGCTGAAAGATGATATTTTTCAATGGAAATATAATAAATATCAAATATAATTGTGCTGAATAGATATAATGCATAAATTTCTTTAGAAATTCAATTTGGCAACAGCAGCTCTCTGGTTGTTCACATAGGCTGGTAAAGGAACCCATGTGCACGCATAAATAATCACAGTACAAGCCGTTGGTTTCAAAGATTATTACTGGTTATCTCTCTTTATCTGTGGCTGTGTGTATTACACGACAGTCACCACAAGAGGGCAACATGTGACATACGACAGTCACCACGAGAGAGAGAGAGAGAGAGAGAGAGAGAGAGAGATATTCTATATTTATTTATTTATTCTTCTCCATAATCTGATCTAAAATTAAAAGAACCAAAATAAAAATACAACCAGACCACATTACAGCGACCTTTTACTTTATATGGATGGATGGATGGATGCATGGATGGATGGATGGATGGAATACCCATCCCACACAAAAAGTATTCTTGACGGTTCATAACATTAAGGTTGAACCCCATGGGCTATTTTAACAATGCTATTTTAATGATACCTTTCTGGGCCTTAAAGTGTTAGTTAAATAGCGGTCTATGAAGGGGTCAGAGAAAGCTCTCAGATTTCATCAAAACAGATCTTTATTTGTGTTCCGAAGATGATTGAAATTCTGGGTGAACTAACCCTTTAATATAGCCTATACCTACATTATACATTATTTATTTACATTACATTATTAATGTACCCAGGTTATTTACATACCCTGGGTCCACAATTGATTTTATTATACTAAAATAAAAACTGAGCAGAGTCAAAATGATAAATAATTAGTTTTTTAATAAATTAATGTTAATTAATAAAATGTTATAGCTAATATACAATAGGCATATATTTAACCCCGTAAATAATATAAACATCAGTATTAATGAGAATTTGAAATAATTTAATTAATTTAATTAATGCTATCTACAGAAATTGCATTAGTTAGTAACTTTTGCATTATACTCATACGCCTCTAGATGTCACAATGCGACCATATAAAAATTGAGCACACCTTTTATGTAGCCTAGAAAGCCATATAGTGAAACAACCAGTAATAACTTAAGCAAGGAAACAACTGAACAATATATTTTTTATTGTAGGCCTACATATATAAGTAACTGTGAGAAACTCCACAGGCAGGTTACAAAGTCTGTGCAACTTTTGCATATGATAAGTATTGAATGAATGAATGAATGACATGCATATTGGTTAAATACAGTTTATAGCACAAAGCAAGTTGACTAAATCTGACTAAAAAATCTATACAAGTAGGCCTATTATTAAATATTTATTAAGAGGTTCTCATAAAGTTTCATGTCTGGCAATTTCTCTGCTAATAACTTCCTGGGGAGTAGTAATGGGATTCACAATTCACACATGATATGTAACTTTTTCTTTTTCCACACACCTCTCTGTAATATTGTGTTTGATGCTTAGTTAACTTTACATATGTCAATATGCAGGTTTTGTTTGTTGTTGTATCGTTATTACTCTGGCTTTGACTGAACTAACCCCCCCCCCCCCCCCCCTTCATTAATTATTTATGTTCATAATTGTTTGTACTAGCTGTTTAATGACTATCCTCTGAGGTAGTTTTTTTGTTTGGGAGGGATTGACAAAGTAAATACAAGCCCTATCTGTACAAACTCAGCATTTGTCGTTGGAATAAAATAGGGCTTTTTTAAATATTTTGTCTTAAGAGCGTGAGCAATGATTATCTCGATGTTTTAGGAAGATATTCTGTGTTGTATGGAATTGATGTTTTTTGTCGGCCAAGCTTGCTCACTGAAAGCCAAGTGCAAAGTTAGCCCTCCCCTTTAATCGCCTTTTGCCCGAGCGCTGATCGCTTCAGAGGGAGGACAGCGAGGAGGAATGAGAGGTAGACAGGACTTTATACGGGAATAATGGCGGCGCCGCTCCGGCGGGACACCTTACCTGAGAACTGCTCCTATGGGGTGTGCGGGGACGGCAGGGTCTTTTTCATTGAGTGAGGATTTATGTTTACTATTGCATTAGAAAGAATTTCTTTCTCATACCGTTCGAGTGTTTTCCAGCCAATTGCATCGCTAACAGGTGGTTTGTTTTCCTGCCAGCGATGAGACGTGCACCACCACTTGGCTTCATCCCCGCACTGGTGAACCTGTCAATTCTGGACACATGATCCGGTCCGGTACGTGCATTCATGCTTTCATTTAGCTTTCTAGATTCCAGTGTTATTCAGTTGCACATGCATCCAGAAAAAAAAAATCAGAACGCTAAAAGTTTCGCAAACGTTTTATTTTTTTTCCCTGCCTCAGATCTACCCACAGGTTGGGAGGAAGGGTTTACGAAGGAAGGAGCGAGCTTCTTTATTGAGTAAGTGGATGTGTTTATTGTAATTATACGTTACTGCGATCCTGTAGTGCGCCAGGTGAATTACAGTTTAACGCAGGTCATGAGGGCCAAATATGGCTGTGCTTAGTCTCACCTCTGATCAGGTAAAAATTAATAATAAGAATTGTCCACGAGAGACAACAAAGGTGCTATACACAGTTTTTGTGTTTGTTTGTAGACAGACAGGTATTCAAGTAGGTATTCAAGTAGGCTTCAAAGTCTACAGATCAGAACAGGTGTGATGGGCTACACGCCCCTTTGCATTTTCAGTTGAAGTGTCATGTTGGCTGAGCTAACGTTACCAAAATATTGTGTAGAGCTGTAATCTTTTAAACACTGCCTTTGGCACACACAGTTCAAGTATTAGTAAGTAAAACACTCGTTTGCTGTATGATTCTACCTGTTTGTTTAGCGACAAAATGTATGAGTTACCAAACAAAAATAGGTTCTAAGAACGTTTTGCTAACGTTCCCGTTATAAAATTGTTATTTCTGAAAGTTCCATTAAGAATATTTTAAATTCTGGGTTATACAAATGTTTCCATTTGATCGTTTTGCAAGCGTTAACTTATGCCTTATGGAACGTTACTTTAGAATTTTCTCTGAAAACATTTCATAAAAAAACGTTTCATGAAAAATGTATAAATAATGTTTTTGTGCTAGTGTTTTGAGAACATTATTAAAAACCAGATCACTTCCGTTAACATTAGCCTACTGATAGATTAGTTGTTCATAACTTTAAAGAACCTTAAGCTTGCCAGAATATTCTAGTACATTCAAGTCATTTTAAAAAGATGGTATTTACTAGCTGAAGCACATGAATGTTACATTTTTTGATTGGTGTTTTTGATGTAAACTCCCCTTATTATTTTGTGGTTTTGTTTTTAGATATTTATCCTGTTGTACAGCACAATGGCCAACTGCTGTTGTTTTTATTGTGCTGTATAAATGATTTTGATTTCATTTGACATTAACGCCATCACAAAGTCGTAAATACTAGTGGGAAGCTCGGGATTTTCAGAGTTGGGAGCGTGTCAGTGAGAAAGGTGGTGGAATACCACAATATTTAAAGGTATTTACCACTGAATTTACGTTATCAGACTTTTTTATTTACAACAAAATAAGACAGTGGCTTCATAAATTAAAAACATTAAAAAGAAAAACACCCCTGTTGCTCATTCTTTGTTCTTCATTTTCTAGAAGTAGAGTGTGTTTTTTGTGTAGTTAATTAAGAGAAGATACACCGCCATCTTGTGTAACAGAGGCCAGCTAGTAGTTGCTGTGTGAGTAAAACCTCACTTCTCTGTCCTTAAGAGACACTCTAGTGACTGACACTAGAGGTTGCAGCCTTTAGCCTGCTTGTTAGAGCGTCCGGCTCTCATGCCGGCGGACCCGGGTTCGAGTCCTGCTTGGAGCGGGTGGTTCGAACAGGTGGGTTTACACTTGCATCGACAAAAGTGACTTGAACGCACGTAAACACGTTTTCCCAAATTCCCTTGTAAATGTGAACTTTCCAGGAGCACTTGAATGCACCACTAGCCAAGTTCTGGTTGCTAGGATTGTAGGTTTGGCTTTTGTGGCAATGTTTCACATGCAGGTATATGTTTGCTGGACCTCTGTACATTTGTGGATACACTAGAGTGGACACACAGACCTGGTGCAGCCATTTTGGCACTCAAGGAGCGATTGGGGGTTAGGTGTCTTGCTCAAGGCCACCTCAGTAACCTCCTGCTGGTATTGAGAATTGAACTTGCCACCTTTGGGTTACCACTCAGTCCTCACAAAAGTCCAGATATTGTGGATCCCTATTGAAATAACTGTTTTTTTTTGGCAGTCTTGTTCTGCTCCATGATGTTCGTGCTGGTAGAGGATCTGTGTGAGGTGTGTTTAATCTCCTATCTGGCTTTTAGTGCTCTACATTTGAGTCTCAATCTCTTCTAGGGATTTCTCATATCTCATATCTTTTGGCTCAGGGCCTAATAATTCATAGAAGAATAGATAATGATCAAATGAGAGCTGAATCTTGAGTATGAAAGAGCAAAAGAGCAGTCAGCCTGCAGAACTGTATTTGCTGACAAATTCAAAATGCATCACATGACATCACCTGCCAGTAGGTTTGAGGTTCTTGCGTGGGTGGAGTCTGTTTGTTTGAAGATAAACAGGATGCAATAGTGACTTTCTACTGTAGACTGACCCTGTACAGTTACAGTATGACTTGTAGTGTGACTATGATAGATGTGGATTGTAATTGATCGGTTGATATAATTATTTTAAAAACATTTGGTGTGATTAAAAAAATGTGTTTCTGTACAATAGTATAAACCCGAGTCATATCTCGAGTCACATCAAAAATCTCTCATTTCTGTCAATGGGGGGGAGGGGGAGATGTGAGGAGGATGTTTCAGCCGGGACTTTTTACTGCGCCGAGTCGAAGTACTCTCAGAAGTGCTATTCCGCAATACATTATAGTTCTCTTTTTTAATCCGCTTAGAAAAGCGCCATTTTTTATTTTATGTCACCATACTTGATCGTTCAACTATTCGTGTAACTGTATTTAAATAGGGGAAACGTGGAGGTGTTTGGTTGCTTCTAACTTGGTCTCTTTTTGGTACCATAGTGAATTAACTGGGCTTAGTGGGCTAAGCTAAATGCTATCACATCGTCACCGCGCATCAGAGAGATTAAGAGCAAGCACTGAGACGAGAGAGGTATGTGTCAACTCGTTTTAGTTTAGGGAATAACATAGTTTAATATGAAAAATTGGTGAAGAATCCCTTTAACATTTCTCTTGCTCGCTAAAGATTGTTTTTCAACATTTGAGAGTTGCGTTTAGAATTGTGTGTGTGTGGTGACAAGTGTTTCTTTACAAAGTGAAGAATCGCCAACTACTGGCCTTGCATGCATAATACAATGTTTTTAGTTGTTTTCATTGATCCTTGTGAACTGGGATCATTTCGACAATGTTGCTTCTGTACGAGGAAAAGCGTTTCCGTTTCGAGTACATCGTTGTCGACATATATTGTTATTAAGGATACGTTCTGCTTCCTTAGGCCGTGTGTCCACCAAAGCGTGTTTATTCAGCTGAAAACGTTAGGCGCTCTGCTGAAAACGCCTCACTGTGAGCGCTCGAGAGCGTTTTGGCAGGCAGTGTTTTTTTTTCTTCAGTTGAGATTCTTTGCTTGTTTTGATACGGAAAATATGCGTAAGTGTTACTAATTTCACAGGCAGTTTGTTTCTGTATTGATTCTATTTAAAATTGCAGATACAATGTAAAGTATTTGCTCTGGCTCTTATTTTGAATAATTTTGTTCTGTTATTATTGCTTGTTGTTGTTGACACGCAGAATGTGGCGGTTGGTCAGTGTTGTATTTGTCCCGCCCCTCCTCCACTGTGATTGGATGGCTGTACATATGTTCATATTATATTTTGATGTAGTCTATATTACAGACTTGCACTGCACATGTTGCACTTGACTGCATTTCAATTTTTGGAAGAGATTCCTATCATATTTCAAGCAATTCAAAGACATCATAGCAGACAGTGCGCATCTGAAGTGTCTCATCTGAAGGAAAAATCCATTATTTATCGGCCAAATTTTCTAATCAGGCTGATAAATGATAACATTAAAAATGAACATATACTGTATCGGCTGATACCAATATGGTGGCCGATATATTGTGCAACCGTAGTTGTTATCCACTGTCGTATTTCTGGATCCTGATTTCTTGAGTTCGTATATTCTTGCAGAAACGTTGAAGTATGTTCTGTCAAGTGTCTTGCAGTATATTATTATCTCTTAGGTATCAGACGTACAGCAATTTGCGATGACGGGGACCGGAAGATATTCGCTTACAGTGGAAGTTCACATGTCTGGCGATCTGGAAAAGTGCCCAGATATTACACTGTTTAAAATACTGCACTAAAACTAAACTTTATATATTGCAATCCACATGTATCTTAGTTTCATCAGGCTTTGTGTTCTCTAATCACACTACAAGTCATAGTTGATGAACCTTAAACGTTTATTTACTGAACGGACTTGAGCAGAATAATGACACTATTGTCTTTTTAGAGCTGCCTTACAGCAGAATTTGAATTTGTCTCATATTTGATGAAGTTTGCATCACTGTTTAAGTTACTCTGAAGCTGCTTTAAACAGTCTGTAGTGTACTGGATCAAGCTAAAGTTATGCAGCCCACCAATAACATTTGGCCATCCAGCAGTAGGAGCGTCCTATCATAAATCCCGTGCAATAAAGAGGAAATGAACTTGTGATCCTGTGGATCAGGTAAATATTTAACTTTATTAATGTTGCTGAAAGTGAGCTGAATTCTCTGTGAGGGAATGTTGTCTTTACTCAGGATTTGACGTATAGATTTAACATGTATTATCATGTGACGGACGATCCACCTACCTTCCGATTATTATTGTCCTGGCCTTTCCATTCCCTGCTCTAGGGAAGGAGAAGCTGAAGAATGATGACCAGTAATCTTTTTGGAGGGAGATATGATGGAGGATCTACTGTAGGAGTGTGTGGCTGAGAGATGGGCTGTGAAAAAATGCTGACAGCACTTGATAAAGCTCATCTGACACATATTGTGCTTTGTCACTGCTGCTATAAATCCAGTGTTGTTGCTCTCCTTTGGGAAACCAGTTTCCCCAGAAGCAAGACTGCATGACATACAGGAATATACAGTAGGCCACATCCTAAACTAAATAAACTTTGATATATATAAGCATGACTTTTGTGCCTTACTGTAGTTAATAACTTTATAGAGCACGTCCTGCAGTTTAGCAACAGTAGACTGTATTTTATGATAATCGCTGATCTAGCTAATATGAACTTTATATTGGAATATTGGCCTATAGGGAGGAACGAAAGCCACCGCTGTGAAGAAAAGAAATTGACTAAAATCATCGTTGCTGTTGTTGCAGTGTCGTTGTGAGATGTTGCAAATGGATTGTCCTTTTCTGACACCTGGTAGATACATAACTGGGTAATAACTATGTAATAATAACCCTGAACCCACCTCTAAACCTAACCTTAAAGGGATAGTTCACTCAAAAATGAAAATTATCCCATGATTTACTCACCCTCAAGCCATCCTCTTCTTTCGGGGATATATATATATATATATATATATATATATATATATATATATATATATATATATATATATATATATATATATATAAATCTGCTCTTCCAAGCATTATAATGGCAGTGAATGGGAATCCAAACAGCTCCAGGGGGTTAATAAAGGCCCACTGGAGCAAAGCGATGGGGTTTTATATGAAAAATATCCATATTTAAAACTTTATAAACTAAAACTAGCTTCCAGCAGACGGCCTACGCAAGTTGATTTGCGTACGAGTAGGGATGGGACGGTATGAAAATTATAGTGGCCAAAATTATAACAATTATCAATATTATCATGGGTTTTTTTTCAAATGAGATGAAAGTGTGATATACACACACTGAAAACATTTCAACAAGTTTTATATTTAAAAATAAACAAATAAAACGAGCAGCTCTACGTACTTTTTATAGCAAGATTATATTCTGTGGCATTTCCTTTCTTATAATGATGACCGTCGTCAATAGCAACGCATTATAACAGCGCATGTATCACAGACGGCTCTCTCGGTTTATTCAAATGCACTTGCCGTCTTGCGTCTCCATTTTTGATTGTAGTGAAAATTATATTAGAGTGCTTTACTACTATAATATTATTGTGATTTGTCTGGATGATTGTTTTGTACGCTGTACAAAAATGATTTATAAACCAGTAAGATTTCAATTTAATATGCCCCCGTAATTATTTACGTGGTGTAATAAATGTACAATGAATATTCATTGTAATCCTTAAATGTCACCCTTAATAGTCTTGTCTGAACTCGTTTTTAGGCAAGTTTACTGTAAGTACTGGGCTTTAGGGTACAAAATCAGGTTTGGATTCATTGATGTATTGAAAGTTGAAAAGAACAGCATTTTTCTTTCTAACTTTATGAATGTCTTCACTGTCACGTTTGATCGTTTAATTGCATCCTTCCTGAATAAAAATAAAAATGTATTTAAAAAAAATCTGACACCAAACTTTTTACTGGTAGTGTACTTTCACTCCCTGAACCCTATATAATACATGATAGAACTGTCCTTATTGAAAATGAGTTTAAACCACATTGCTGCTACATGAACCTTCGCTGTGATGCGGTTTACTTTGCATTATGCTGAATTTTTTTATGGCCCACTTGGTGTTGGTTTACGCTGATCCATTTTATTAGCAAGGTAATGTTATGTCAAACAAGATAGGCCTGCTTTGTCTGATGATTATCTGCACTCTTTTCTTCTCTCCATGCAAAAAATGATTAGGATTGGCCCGTATTGTTTCCTCATCAGGCGAAATGTAATAAAGCAAAAAGTGATTAAAGCTCATTTTCTTGAATCACGTAGAATTTTCACTTGTTGCATATACAGAATATTATTACTGATTAGCTCTTTAACATTTTGTCCAAAAACTACATCTCATGACCAACCAAAAAATTATTTTGGGGTTGGTAAATCTGAAATTGAGAATATCTTTGCATTAGTGTACTAAAGGAACTATTGTATTCTAGGTTAAGTAAATGCTTGATGCTTTGAATCTTGCTAAGATATTGTGTACACATCTTGTTCAGTGTGCAGTGCACCTCGTGTTGTTTGATCTGAGGATGAAGCAGACTGTAGTTACCCTAACAGGCAGCAGGGGGTGGATATGAGAGTCCCACTTTACCCATGACTTTAAACAGAACACTGTACGCTGAGTCACATTTTTGGTTTTCAACAGGCCTTGATAATGATAAGGTCATGATATCACAGCTAATTTTAGTTCCACAAATGTAGAAGCATATCCAGTGAATACAGGTACATGCTTATCACAAATACTTGGTTTATCTTATCAATTTGTTATGATCTGTTTGTGGTTGATTTCAAGTTCCATAGCAACTAAATGATTAATCATGCACAGCTCAGACCCTAAGGATGAGAAACTAGGATGTTTTTTTTTGCGGCCTAAAGGGTGCGTGAGCCAAGCAGCTCAGTGCGCTTCATATTAATGAATCTCTTTATGATAAAAATGAGTGAGCTTTCCTGAGCTATTACATATTAATGTGCCCTCCAGGCTGTGAGAGTGGGAGAAATCCACTGAGCACAATGTCTTTGTAACTTTATTCTCAGATCTTGTCTTTACTCTTATACTTGACTTACATTGCCATCATCTAGGGAGTGTGAGTGTTTCTTTGTTTTGTTTTTTATTATACTTACATCGTTTGAGTTTATGTCTATGTGAATATAGGGTTTTTTGACATGAAGTTATGTGACCTTCACAAAGAGAATTTGGAGTCTGCAAGCACTGAAATGTGGATATTGGGAGACAATAAGTATGAGGAACATACTGTATTTAGTGTTTTTGCAGAAAATAGGCAATTCAATTGCTGTTTATTTCTAAAAAGTCTTTCAAAAACCAAATTACAGCTTTTGTTCTATTACTCTAATAACTGAGGCTTTGACAACTCATACAGCTATAACAAAAATACTGAAGATGAATACAATAAATACACGTTCTTTGGCAAATAAACGCCTTTTCTCAGTGTGCAGGCCTTTTCTGATTCACAGGCTATCTAAATAAATTATATTTTTATTTAGCAAGGATGCATTAAATTGATCAAAATTGTCACTAAAAACTTTTAGAATATAATGTTACCTATCATTTGTATTTCAAATGATACTTTTTTTATATTCACCAAAGAAAAAAAAAATCTGTTTTTCGAAAAGAGAATATTACATAGCACAGCTATTTTTTTAGCATTGATGATAATAAGAAATGTTTCTTCATCATAATAGAATGATTTCTGAAGGATCATGTGACACTAAAGACTGGAGTAACGGTGCTGAAAATTTAGCTTTGACCACAGAAATAATTGTTTTGATATATTTAAATATAAAACGGTTATTTAAAATTGTATTAATATTCACATTATATTATATAAATAAATAAATGCAGCCTTGGTGAGCATAAAAAACTTCTTTAAAAAATACATTTAAAGTCTTAGCGACTCTAAAACATTTAGTATCTTATCTTTCAACTCACAAACTAGCAAAAGTCTGCCTGCTTTCTACCATCTTTTAATATAAGATTGTTAGATGCACATATTTTAAGAATATATATTAAATTAATTCTGCATCAAAACTTTACTCTTCATTCAAACATACTAATTTACATATTGATCATGTTCATGCATACATATAGATGTTCATTACAGATTTGAAAGTAGATATATGGTTAAAATTAATTTGGCATAAAAACTACTAGACAGCAGATAACAATGCTGGACATCCAAACAATCACTTTCACACCACAAAATGACTGATAATTGCAGAGAAAGCCTTTTCTCGCGAAGAGAAAGAGCTCTGAGCTGAATATCTATCATCGCTCTAGCTTGTTTGTGATTGAAGATACTGTCAGAATTGCCCCCAGACTATCTGATTGCATTGTCTTTTTTTGCTGCTATCATAGCTATGCAAGACAAGTCAATTAAAATGAGCTACAGTACAGAGAGAAAGAGACGGTCTGATTAGAAGATTTTTTTTTCATCTGTTCCACCTTGTCCCATATCTGATGCTGGTAGAGGGCACTCCACCTACATCTCTCAGGTCACCTTCTCCAGATGATCAGGCTCGGCGACTGCACCGCAGGATGCCCTCTTTTACCACAGGAGAGGATTTCTGAGTCGAAAACCCTCAATCCTCAAAATGCTCTCTTTTAGCAGTGCATTATGACATACGGTAAGAAAAAAGTTAAAAAAAAATAATACTAAAAATTATAATGATTTAATTAATAACAATAATACTATTATTATCAGCCAAAAATTTCACTGCACCGCAGGATGAAAATAAAATAGGCCTAGTTATTGTTTTCGTTATGACACAAAACCTTATCAATTTTAAATATTAATAAATGAGTAAAACTGTCAGTAATAAAAAAGAACAAATAATTCATTTACGAACAATAGCACAAATAAACACAATTCTTTATAATAATCAATTGTAAAATAACACTGCTTAGTTTATATGTATAAACTGTATAAATTAAATATAGATGAATCCTTATTAAAGTTACAAAAGTTATTTAGACATGACCAGGGGGTGTTTTCTTTCTCTCTTGTTTGTTTAACATTTAAAACAGAGCAGCAGGTTTATTAGGCTGCTGTCACTTTAAGAGCGGCATGGATCCAATTACATGCGTTTTATTTCTTAAAGGGGCAGTGTGTAATATTTATGAGGATATTTTGACAAAAAAGCCATATAATATACCTTACTATGTTTTCAGTGGTGTTTTTTAACCTTAAAATTAACTATTTCTATCTATATACACCGTGGGTTCCCTTACAGTGAAGTCGCCATTTTGCGGCGTCATGTTTTTACGGTAGCTCTAAACGGACAAACGTTTCTACAGAGTGCTAGTCACTCTCTGCTGTCTCAGACAACGAAGACATCTTTGTCCTGTGTCGGCCACCGTAGCTTCTCTATGTGCTTTGAAAAGGAGGGGTGAGTGATGGGTGATTGTGATTCGCAACCTCACCACTAGATGCCGCTGAGATTTGCACACTGTACCTTTAACTATTTACATTCACTTAAAGGGTTAGTTCACCCAAAAATCCGATGGCTCAGACAGGCCTCCATTGACACCAATGTCATTTCAAGACCCATAAAAGGCACTAAAGATGCCATTACAAAGAATAGTTTTTGTGCACAAAAAAACTAAATAACGACTTCTATGATGGGCCGATTTCAAAACAATGTTTTGAACGGATATGAATCAGCGTATTGATTCATGATTCGGATCGCCATTGTCATGTTATTTCAGCAGTTTAACACGCGATCCGAATAATGAATCAATACGCTGATTCATAACCGTTCAAAACATTGTTTTGAAATCGGCCCATCACTATAGAAGTCGTTATTTAGTTTTTTTGCGCACAAAAACAATTCTCATCGCCTCTTAAAATGATTGTAAAATCACTGTAGAGAGATGGGCTTTGTAACGACGGCTTTGGATGTGTGCTGCACACAAAAATTTGCACAAAGTGAGTATTGAATTTGAGTTTCTCGTTTGTGTATTGTCTTCTTGCACTTAGGGCTTAAACAAGTGCAAATCATAAACTTTCATGACGATGCAGCACTAGCCCAGTCGGGCCCTACAGTTCCATCAACTGTCCCAAGCGTTGTTTACAGGCAGTCCTTATTGTCGAGCCCTGGAATTGTTAGGCACGTGTTTTATATGGTTTGTAATGTCAGTGTTACTGCTTATGGAACCGTGTTCTCTGTCATGTCTGCTTGTGATGGATATCATTGGCTGTAGGCTGTATGTTGGGTTCTGCAGGACAGAACACTAGCTGGGGGTGTCGGGACAAAGGAGAAATTGAGAGGCAGATGAGGCTAGCTAAAGGCATGCTTTGTGAAAACCGGAGGCGTTAGCTCCATGAACCCCTAGCGCCCTCACTGCAAACATTACCATTGGCATCTTAGTGCAGCATCAGATCGTGTGTCCTGCCTTGGCAGACTTGGACAGGCAGAGACAGGAGACAGAACGACAGAGACGAGGTCGGAGATGGGGAACTGCTGTGGTCGTGAAGGGGGCTCGGGTCATGAGACGGTGCTGGTCAGACACAAATTTGCATGGCCAAAGACGGACGGGGCCATCTTCGGAGTAGACAGGTACATATCTTTGACACAGTTCTGATCTGTTTAGAGGATGTGGTGCAGTTTGGCATCCCTGTATATCATTTAAAGATACAGTATCTCATTCTGTGTATAAGGCACACAAGTTATTTTATCAATCAGCGTTGTTTTTGGAGTGTTTACTAGTGTGATAGTGAAGTGAACTGGTTGCTGTACTGCAGACTGCTGATTCTGTACAGTTATTATGTATTTATTTATGAGGCTAACGGGATTGAAAACAGCTTTTCAATAAAAACTTTACAAAACTAAAACAGTACATACTCCCCTCATAAACAATTGAGGCCAGAGTTGTGCTCAAGCAGCTCTTCCATAACTTTGTTCATCATCTCAAAAAAACATGATCCGTCCATCAATCCTCTAGTGACGGCTGCCTTATATACACACATTTTCCTGCTTGATGATTGGAGCATACCATATCATTTTATAAAATTAACTTACTTCACCCTTTATAAATAAATACACCAGATTAATTAAAATAAATCAATAAAAAGGAGAGATAAAACAAATCACTGCAAACAAATACACACCACTGAAACTAATACACATCACTGCAAACAAATACACATCCCTGCAAACAAATACACACCACTGAAAACAAATACACATCCCTGCAACCAAATACACATCCCTGCAAACAAATACACACCACTGAAAACAAATACACACCACTGAAAACAAATACACATCACTGAAAACAAATAGACACCACCGCAAACAAATACACATCACTGCAAACAAATACACATCACTGAAACAGATACACATCACTGCAAACAAATACACACCACTGAAACTAATACACATCACTGCAAACAAATACACATCACTGAAACAAATACGCACCACTGAAACAAATACACACCACTGCAAACAAGTACACATCACTGAAACAAATACACACCACTGCAAACAAATACACACCACTGAAACAAATACGCACCACTGAAACAAATACACACCACTGCAAACAAGTACACACCACTGAAAACAAATACACACCACTGAAACAAATACGCACCACTGAAACAAATACACACCACTGCAAACAAGTACACACCACTGAAAACAAATACACACCACTGAAAACAAATAAACACCACTGCAAACAAATACACATCACTGCAAACAAATACACATCACTGCAAACAAATACACATCACTGCAAACAAATACACACCACGTAAACAAATACACATCACTGCAAACTAATACACACCACTGTAAACAAATACACATCACTGCAAACAAATACACACCACTGAAAACAAATACACACCACTGAAACAAATACACATCACTGTAAACAAATACACACCACGTAAACAAATACACATCACTGCAAACTAATACACACCACTGAAAACAAATACACACCACTGAAACAAATACACATCACTGCAAACAAATACACATCACTGCAAACAAATACACACCACGTAAACAAATAGACTCCACCGCAAACAAATACACATCACTGCAAACAAATACACACCACTGCAAACAAATACACACCACGTAAACAAATACACATCACTGCAAACAAATACACACCACTGAAACTAATACACATCACTGCAAACAAATACACATCACTGCAAACAAATACACATCACTGCAACCAAATACACGCCATTGCAAACAAATACACATCACTGCAAACAAATACACACCACTGCAAACAAATACACATCACTGAAACAAATACTCATCACTGCAAACAAATACACACCACTGAAACAAATACACACCACTGAAACAAATACACACCATTGCAAACAAATACACACCACTGAAACAAATACACATCACTGCAAACAAATACACATCACTGCAAACGAAATACACATCACTGCAAACAAATACACATCACTGAAACAAATACACACCACTGCAAACAAATACACACCACTGCAAACAAATACACATCACTGCAAACGAAATACACACCACTGCAAACAAATACACATCACTGCAAACGAAAAAACACCACTGCAAACAAATACACATCACTGCAAACAAATACACACTACTGAAACAAATACACAAATACACACTACTGAAACAAATACACATCACTGCAAACAAATACACATCACTGAAACAAATACACATCACTGAAACAAATAAACACCACTGAAACAAATACACATCACTGCCAACAAATACACATCACTGCAAACAAATAAACACTACTGAAACAAATACACAAATACACACTACTGAAACAAATACACACCACTGAAACAAATACACACCACTGAAACAAATACACACCACTGCAAACAAATGCACATCACTGCAAACAAATACACACCACTGAAAACAAATACACACCACTGAAAACAAATACACATCACTGAAACAAATACACACCACTGAAACAAATACACATCACTGAAACAAATACACACTACTGAAACAAATACACATCACTGCAAACAAATACACATCACTGAAACAAATACACATCACTGAAACAAATACACACCACTGAAACAAATACACATCACTGAAACAAATACACACCACTGCAAACAAATACACACCACTGAAACAAATACACATCACTGAAACAAATACACATCACTGCAAACAAATACACATCACTGCAAACAAATACACACCACTGAAAACAAATACACACCACTGAAAACAAATACACACCACTGAAAACAAATACACATCACTGAAACAAATACACACCACTGAAACAAATACACACCACTGAAACAAATACACATCACTGCAAACAAATACACACCACTGAAACAAATACACATCACTGCCAACAAATACACGTCACTGCAAAAAAAACATATTTTTTATTAGGAAGCCTCCTAATAATCCCCATATAATGATTGGCTTAATCACTCTGTCTCCTCTCCACCATGCAGCTGGTGTGTGGTGGGCGTTCTGGCGTAATATGTACGCCGTCGCATCATCCAGGTGGTGCTGCACATTGGTGGTGGTTGAGGAGATAGCCTAGAAAAGCGCTATATAAATGTAACATTATTATTGTTATTATTATTATATTGTTTATATTTTAGTCATAGTTTTATAACTTTGATTATTAAAACTTTAAAGAATATTTCATTCTAATTATAAGATAATAGGCAAGTTCACACCATAGTTATAACGATAACAGAGGAACAACAAAATTATAATCAAAAAAAGTTTTAAAACAATTTTTTTTCTCTCCAAATGATGAATAATAAAAGAATGAACAGCTAATCAAGGGGTTTTATTTTGGTATAAACTTGGTGCCTAAGTACCATTTCTTTAGACAATCTAGTACTAATGAGGGTTTCTCTAAGATGTATGCATTATATTATACCAGTTAACTACAGTCGAATGAAACTGCAACAGTTGCAGGAATGTAAACAAATTCATTTGCAATTCGTCTTTGAATTACCAAAGATCTTGGTCATTTTTATACCCTGTTTGCAAATCTCTTAGCCTTATCTAATGCATCCTATGCAGCATGAATGCTGTAAAAAGTCTGCCCTTCTTGTTTACTGATCATCTTCAAGCTCTGGTTTTCAGCTGAAATATTTCTTTAAGTCTTTAATGAGGACAGAAAGAGACCGGCTTCTGTTTGATGTTTGCGCTAATGCGACGCCTCACATGATTCCAGCGAGAAGTCGTCATGTTTAGGTGCAGTTGTTTTGGATTTTCTTCACATTTGCTTTGATAAAGCAGGGACACTGCACATTGATATTGTCGTGGGATGTGTCATCTGTGCATAGGGAGGTTTTGTATAAAGACCAAGCTATTGGAAGAATATCCAGCCTAAAATGGTCTCTGTTCTTTCTGTGTCTTCAATTATTCATAATGATTGCTGTTTGAAGTCTCTTTGATAGCACCAGGCTGTTTCATTGTTTCTGAATCATTAAATCCCGCCTTAGTGGCACTGTTGTACTGATCTGTATAATAAGGCAAATTATTAAAACTACTGCTAAATGCTAGATTTAAAACCTCACATTATCAGAAAAAAAAATCAGGTTTAAGGTATCCATATTTTTTATTTATGCGTTACATTTTCTATTAGTGGTAATTTCAAGAACAGGGTCACATGACAAGCAAGTGAATTTACTTCAAAATTACCGTTCTGGTCTGTCTAGTAAAAAATAATAATTTTACATGTAGACTGATTTTGTTCATGCGCCTCAAGGTCTATTCAAGGTAGGTTTCTGTGATTTTTGCCTAGTTGATATTTACATGGATGGAACAACATTCACATCTGAAAATATAGTCCCAACCCTATCCCACCTCTAAACCTAATCTTACCCATAAATTCTCCCTTAAAGCAGAGGGAAATGATAGGTGAAAAACACTGATTTAGAAGCACTAACCCTGGTTGTAAGCTTAAACTTGACATAAACTGTAAACTTGTCCCTCAAATCTGATTGGAATGTTGTTTCAGGATCAGCATCTTTGTGGAACATGTACTTGGTGAAATCATGTTCAAGGCAGTTGTACGAGATGTTGTAAATCAGGGATGTCCAATATTGCTCCTGGAGGGCAACACCATCCTGCAGAGATTAGCTCCAACCCCAAATAAACACACCTGAACCAGCTAATCCAAGTCTTACTACAGAGGGTATGTCCACTGAGTGGCAAAAAGACTGAGGCAGCATTGGTTTTCAGCATGAATGCCTTAAAAAAAAGAAAATTTGGGGGGGAAAGAGCTTTGAGATTGACTGTTCAAATCGATTTGGCGAGAAATCTGAGGTGTATTTTTATAGACTGCTGAAAGATACAGAAGGAAAAGCAACCTGATCGCAGAAATTCACAGAAACAACTGGACTCCAGGCAGCAAAAAAAAAAACGATACAAGTTTTAGGGCAGGACACTATGACGATATATACACAGATGAGGCATAACATTATGACCACTGAGGTGAAGTGAATAACACTGATTATCTTTTTATCAAAGCAGCTGTTAGTGGGTGGGACATATTAGGAGCGATTTTGCATTTTGTCCTCAAGATGTGTTAGAAGCATGAAAAATGGTCAATTGTAAGGATTTGAGCGAGTTTGACAAGGACTTACAGGACTTAAATGCTCTGCTGCCAGAAACCACACTTTATATTTTATATATTTTAATATTAATGTTATGCCTGATCGGTGTATACAATTTATGTAAGCGACCACACAGATTTAGACTTGACTTGATAAGTAACACTTATATTGAGCCAACCAAATTTAAACTGAAAATCATTTGTTTTACATCGAGTTTTAAATCCAGTCATGCAGCAGCTCTTTTGACAGACACTCAGTCCGGCTGAAGGGGGATGTGCCGGCAGGAAAGTGACGTCAGTGCATGCCATCTATTCTAGAAACTTCTAGGCAGGTGTTGAGGCAAGTTTGAGTTAAACTCTGGAGGGCAGTGACCCTGCAGGACCGTGTTTGGACAGCAATGTAGTAAAGTGCTATAATGTGCATTATTGTTATATGAAATTCTAGCAGTTTCCACCATAGAAAAAGCACTTTGAAACCCTATAAGGTAAATTAAAGAAAAAATCACTATAGTCACTTCCAATAAATTGTTGAAAGGTTGTCTACTCATAACTTTTGTAATTAGCAATTACCATTATATGACTAATTCATGTATGATATATTTATTTGTACAGTACTGTTTACATCCCAAAGTGTCTATGCCTATTTTAACAGGACTGAGAAGGAATCAGATGCCTTCTCAAAGTGTGGCCTCAAGACATTTGGCCTGTTTATATAACATAAAAAAATCTTCCCCACAGACACCTTCCACAGTGAGCGATTATCCCAATTTCAGCTGTTCAGTGAAGTCCAAAGCCTGTGAAATGAAGATTTTCCCGGTCTGTGAAAACTTTGATTTAGTGCATCCATATTTCGTTTAAAGTTGAACCTTTGATGTTGCAATGTCTTTTATTAACTAGGTCAGTGACTGTTTGTTTAAGGAGGTAATGGAGGTTAATAGAGCTTTAATGAAAGATGATGGTCGACTGGTTCATGGCACATTTTTATAGCTGTTATGAAAAAAGCACACACACACATTGACAGATTTTGGATTCTGCCACATGCATCATAGCATACATAAGCATCACGAGGTTCTTTCAGAAAAGTAGCCTACCTAGTATTTGCCTTTTATTTGATTCTGTAACAAGAGTCTCGTGATATTCTTTACATTACCCGTATTGACAGGGAAGCAGAAGATTTACATTGGGAGATCAATTTAGTCATTGATTATGATGTTGAATATCAATGTCTGTTACTTGTTTTAATACAGTTTTCAAGACTTATTTAATTGAATCACATTTCATCTCAGCTGCAGTAAGCTTTCAATTGATTCCAGATTTCTACTGCTATTACTGTCTAATATTTCTCTGTCTTGTACCGTTCATGAGCATTACTGTTTTTGGAATAGTGTGGTTAAGCCCTGTAGGCTATCTTGTAGTACAATGTTTAAAAATAGTAAGGTCTGTGAGTCTGCTGAGATCTGGAATAAAATATCTGGTTCATAAATGCTCTTGAGACGGCAGTAGTAAAGATACACCATACTTTTTTGACTGAAGTATATGTTTAGATGCTGTGTTGAATTTGCATTGTGTAAATGCCACTATACTACAGTTCAAAAGTTTGGGCTCCGTTAAATTAAAGTTTTAAGAAATCAATACTTTTATTCGGCAATGACCCATTCAGTTAAAGGGGTGGTTGATTATGATTTCACTTTTTTAACTTTAGTTAGTGTGTAATGTTGCTGTTTGGACATTCAATGCTATGACGCTCACAGCTCAATGCAAAGGGAGATATTTTCTTTTAAAGAAATCACTTTTCAAGGACTACAACAAACAGCTGGTAGAATGACTACAATGAGCTTATTCACAGCAGGTTAATGACATCACTAACCCTAAAATTGACATAAACCCTGACCCCAAGAACACAACAAAGGGGGTGAGATTATCATGACAGAATATAATCAATGACTTAAAGATAGTAACTTCACATCAGCTTCATTAAATTCATCAACTAACCATTCAGAAACGTCCTGTCTAATTCTATATCTTGTCACTTCTTCTCAAGTCTCTTCATCATGCATGACTCCAGTTTGAACATAAAAGGCTGAACAGTTTCATTGCTTGTCAGCATGAGGTAATCAGAGCTGCTAACTGGAGATATTGAAGCTCCGCCTCGTGAGCAGCAGCTCATTTGCATTTAAAGGAACACACAAAAACAGCATGTTTTTGCTCAACCTCAAAAAGTGACAATTTTAACATGCACTGAAAATTGATCTGTGGGGTATTTAACTAAACCTTTACATACATTATTTTATTTTAACTTATTTTGCATCTTGTTAAAAGGGGCAATTAACCGTCCCTTTAACCAAAAGTTAGTTGTTGTTTTTTTTGCAACTATGTTAAAGTTTTTACTATTTCAAATAAATGCTGTTCTTTTGGACTTTATATTCATCAAAGAATACTGAAAAAAATGTATCAGTTTCCCCAAAAACAGTTACAGTTTACAACATTGATAATAATAAGAAATGTTTCTTGAGCAGCAAATCATCAAATTAGAATGATTTCTGAAGGATCATGTGACACTGAAGACTGGAATAATGATACTGAATATTCAGCTGAATATATATATATATATATATATATATATATATATATATATATATATATATATATATATATATATATATATATATATATATATATATATATATATTTTTTTTTTTTTTTATTATTTTTTTTTTTTTAATTTATATATTTTTAATATATATATATATATTTTTTTATGTATCGATTTTAGCTTTTTGACTAGTATTTACATCTCCTCATTCTTTAAATTTCTCACACCCAGGTCTAAACGGGTCTTACATCCCAAAATGTTTGAACGGTAGTGCACTCTTTAAAATCAATCAATCAATCAATCAATCAATCAACTTTATTTATATAGCACTTTTACAATGACGATTGTGTCAAAGTAGCTTCACAGTGTCAAACAGGACAAAATTGCAACAAAATTCTGGAGAAAACAGTGATGTTATCAACTCATTTCAATTTATCATATAGCGACAATGTTGGTAGATCTGTATTATAGTTTATAGAATTAAATAAGACCTAATAAATTCATTTTATTTGTATATTTAGTTGAATAACTTGGATCATAATTTTAGTGTCCCCAATTGAGCAAGCCAAACCAAAGTAACCAAAGCTCCATCAGGGCATGATGGAAAAAATAAACCTTGGGAGAAACCAGACTCAGTCGGGGTGCCAGTTCTCCTCTGGCCTATTAACAAACAGTGTATGATTATTATTCCGCAACCTTACAGGTCAAAAATTATATTAGATCGGAATATTCAAAATTTCTGGGTATCACGCAAGAGACAAGTTTATTTAGGATGGTGTTTTGATTACACAAGAATAGGAATATTTGAAATATTTGAAGTCGTCGCGCCGGAGACAGGTTTATTGAGGATGACGTGCCGGTGAGGCAAATTCAGAGGAGACACCAATTGACACGCTTTCAGCAGACACTCCAGGATGCGCTGATCATGTCTGTGCGCAGGTTCACCATCCGAACTGGACATGGCCTGGATCCGGCCGACTGCAGTAAACCTTGGGATAAACAGAGAGACTAACGTTAGTGTAGATGCCACTCTTCTTATGATGCTACGAATACATCTGGTGTTATGGGAAGTGTTCCCGGTTCCGGCTGACCTAGTTAATGCAGCCTAACAATCAGTCAATTGATTTGAATAATGCAAGTTAAAAATGTTCTATGTGTATGCCATAGTAAAGAGATGCGGTTTTAGTTTAGATTTAAATTGACAGAGTGTATCTGCTTTCCGAACAATGCTAGGAAGAGAGTTTAGGTGCTAAATAGGAAAAGGATTGACATTGACCGCCTGCAGTTGATTTAGATATTCTAGATATTATCAACTGGCCAGAGTTTTGAGACCGCAATAGACGTGATGGAGTATAATGTATTAAGAGCTCGCTTAAGTACTGGGGAGCTAAACCATTTAGTGCTTTGTAAGTAATAAGCAAGATTTTAAAATGTATGTAATGTTTAATAGGGAGCCAGTGCAGTGTTGACAGAACTGGGATAATATGATCGTTCTTCCTGGTTCCAGTAAGAACTCGAGCTGCTGTGTTTTGGACTAGTTGAAGTTTATTTATTAAGCGAGCTGGGCAACCACCCAGTAGAGAAAGACAAGAATCTAGCCTTGAGCTAGCCTACACTGTTCAGCATTTTGCATTGAAAGTATGTACCATAATTTAGATATATTTTTAAGATGGTATATTGCAGTTTTACAGATGCTAGAAACGTGACTTTCAAATGAAAGATCGGTATCTTTTATTTATGGTGTAAATAATGGTTCTTTATTGGCGTCAATGGTTAATAATGGTTAATAATCTCTTGCAAGTCTGAACTTGTTCGGTGTACCAGAATAGTCTACAGAAGGTCATAACTCAGTGAGCTTGGATTTCTGTGTTGATACACAGAGAAAGAGGCTGCTGGTAAGATTTATAGCGCAAATCCTAACACATCGGGGAAGATGTCCTATTGACTTTGATGACTGTATGTGCTTCAGACTGCTGTGTGCTGCCGATAAGCTGTGTGTACGTCACTAATCACACACTTCCCTTTAGCTGATAACATTGACCAGACCGCACATTCAAATCATATGACCGCAAACATCTGTGATTAAGATGCGCACAGCTTCAAGGAAAATCTGTGACACAGTGTGGTGTGTTTGGTGCGGGTTCAGTCGTGATCAAAGTAGGATATTATAATGCATTAGGATGCAAATTAGGATATTATAGTGATATATGGAATCATGGGGCATTGCATGCATCACAATGTGTTATCATGAGGTAGTTGCTGATGTCTGGCACTGGTCAATAGTGATGGAGGACACATAATTGTGCCAGTCACTGGCTAGCCAGCTTAACCTCTGTGGCTTATTTAATGTAGCTCATTACTCTAACTCTTACTCACTGATTTAAATAAAGCACAGACAACCCTTCAATGCCCCAAGGAGGGATTTCTGTGTAATTGCACATGGAGAATAGGAAGATCTGTCCTCTTTAAAGAAGAATATTTCAAATACGCATCTGTCTTTCTGTTGATCTCTGATTCATTTCTAATATTGATTTTACAAAAATAACCTTCACACCATACAGGTGTAGAATTGACAAAGAAATTGACAATTTATAGATTATTGCAATATTTATTATAAAATATTTTCTGTGAACATTTGCCCTTTAAATTTGTAATCTCTGATCAAAATAACTTCCCCTCCCTTCTGATGACAACCTGTCACTCACATGACATCCACCAATAGCAAAACTCCACCATCCAACTATCCAATCAATTACTGATGGACAAAATTAATTACCGCCTACATTTGTCCTTGTTTGTGATGCCGTTTCACTCAAAGAAACGTCACAATAGGGAAGAAAAGATTATCGCAATTTACGTTCAATGCACCTTTAGAAATAAAAATTCTGCATCAATCACGCATGTAATTTTATTTATTTTTGACGAATATCACAATTGTGTGCTTCTATTCATAATATTCATAATTCTCCAGGGACTAAGTGGACTAAATGGAGAAGTCCAGAGAAAGCTGTCATTTTTACTGGAAGAAGTTGACATTTTGATTGAAATAATATTAAAAAAATAAACGTACATGGACTAATCATTCCATAACATGCATTTACTAAACTTTGTAAGAATTTTCATTTCATGCCAACTTTAAGACAACTTAAAAGTAGACACAGCAGGAATGATTATTTTATAGCAGGAATAAGTATTTTTAATATAGTTATTTTAATGCTTCTTTGTGCTGATACTAATTAAAAACAAGGCATATCTGGACTATGAAATATGTACTCCTATATTAATCTCTGCTTTATGGAGCTAACGTTTTAACTTTGAAGGCCTAAGATGCATTTTTTGGTTCTTGGTTTTCTTGGTTCGTACCAAAACAAACAAGCAAACATTATTTAGTCCTGGTCTACTTTACGTTCACATTGGCATTTTAACACCGTACCTAAAGATACCAAATCTAAAAGCACTATCAGGGTGCTTTCACACTGCCTCATTTAGTTCGGTTGAATCGTACTAGAGTTCATTTCCCTCTTTGGTGCGGTTGTTTGGTCAGGTGTGAAAGCAGCAATCGCACTCGGGTGCGCACCAAAAGCGGACCAAACAAGCGTACCGAGACCTCCTTGAAGTCAGCTGCGCTGACATTATGTGCATGACATTATTACCTAATAGATCGTTGGCAATATTTTCGGAAGATGAGCATGTCAGAGTTATGAATAATAAATGCACGCCTCCGCTTTGTTTGCAGTGCATTAGAACGTTGTTTTACGGTCGCATCCGCGCATCATTATAGAAAGGTAATGTTTGCATACTGAGGTAAATACACACAATGTAGTAGATTATGGCCAGGGACAAAACCAGCCCGCGCAGTCGTCTCTTCATAGTGTTATAGTTTGCTGGCTTTTCCTTTTCTGTTGGAATTTTCCCACGCATAAATTCTGACCAATCGAAAAGCAGTTTAGGAAATAGGCCATGTGCCTGCGTTTTGGTTAATTTCAACTGGTTCGGACCAAAAAATTAAGTGTTGTGTGAAAAGGAACCAAAAAAGCTGAAAAATGCAACAATGTATGATTGTTTGCCCTTGGTTTGGACCAAATGAACTACAAATGTGAGAGCACCCTCAGGTTCACATCCTGATTGGTCTACTTTTATGACGTATATTTTGCAACGGAACTTACTGAACAGCCAAAACAATGCTGTGTGCTGGGCTAAATGTGCTCGTTGTATGTGTGTATAGCCTACATATGATGCTATTTTGAACTTGTGAAGAGCTTATAAAATGTGTAAAGGAGTCAAAACAGTGGCAGGAATTCCTGTCTCTCTCACACACACACACACACACACACACACACACACACACACACACACACACACACACACACACACACACACACACACACACACACACACACACACACACACACACACACACACACACGTTGGTTTATGATGTTTACAGGGATTCTCCATAGGCGTAATTGATTTTATACCGTACAAAACGTATTTTCTGTCCCCTTACACTGCCCCTACCACTAAACCTACCCATCACAGGAAACATTCTGCATTTTTACTTTCTCAAAAAAACATCATTTAGTATTTCATTTGAAATGTCCTCATAAACCACATTTATAGTGTAATACCAGTGTAATATCCATGTAGTTATACAAATTTGTATCCACATAAACCACATAAACAGGCGCACACGCACACACGCACACACACGCACACACACACTGTCTGCTGCTGAGGAGATGCGGTTCTGACGCCTGTACCAAACTGTGATGCCCAAACTCATGACTATGACTAGAAAAAACAGGTGTGCTTGAGCATTCTGTCCTTTTAAGGGCCGCATATTGGGACATCATGTCCTGTTTTTGGTTCGTTTACATGTCTTTGTCCGTCTTGCATTTATAATTCGTTCAGATCGCACCACAGTTGGTTTGGAAACGGAACGAGAAGCATCTTTTAAGCGGTCTCGGTCCTCTTTGGTGCACATCACACCAGGGTTCCAGTGGCAGCGTTCACACTTATTTAAATGAACCACACTAACAAAGCAATCATGCCAGGTGTTAACACACCCTTAATGATCGGAGAAGTCCTGCATGTCACCAAAGGTCTGTTTCACTGGAAGATCAAATTATGACATTATGATTAAAAATTACGATGCACGTTTACATTGAAAGAACAGAGAAAAAGACAGCATATTGGAACGCAGAAACCAACGTATATCCTGTGTGGCAGCAGCTTTCAGTTTCAGACCCAGTCAGTGACTTTTCTTTTCTCAGAGTATTGAGCTAAAAAATGTCCAGATCATTCGCTCACTCTTTCATTAAGATATATTTCCCATCCTGTGCCCAGTCTATCTTTCCCTCCAACAACACTGCACATCCTGCCTGTGAGAGAGACAGGCAGAGATTCAAAAAGAGTAGGTTCACTCTTTTCACCCCTCCCTTCCTCTCTCCCTCCTCCCCGTGAGTGTGTGCAGAGGTACGTCAGAGCAGAAGACTGGTGTGTATGTATGTGTGTGTGTGTATTTGTGTGTGTGTGGCTGGTGAGGAAACAGGAACGTCGGAGATAGGAGACTCCACACAGACAGCAAAATCACGATGCTTACGCCTTTGCCTGCTTCAACGGCTAAACGTGTTGGTTTTACCTATTCTGTGTTTTGACGGCCATGGACCTCTCTGCTGCTCTCTCCTGAGAAATGGATGGGATTTAGATTCTGGAACGTTAGGGCTCTTCTCGGGACTCTTTCTTTTTTTTACTCAGACTTATTCGTTACCTTTCTTGCATTATTTTCCTCCCTTAATGAAGCCTGCATTTACTTTGTTATTAAAATGAAAGCAACGGAACAGGTCTTTCTGTAAGCGTCAGTTATCCAGTCATTCGTTTGGAAGTTTGGCACTTGGAGCTGTTTGGATTAAACATGTGGAGCCAGTCAGGATATTCCAACCACTACCAACCTCATCCCGCTCACCCCTTTTACCATGTACCCTACAGGTGGGTTGGCCTTCCTCTTTTATTTTAGATCGCATTGAATGTTAATGATGTGTTGAATTGGATTTTGGCGACACTGTTTACAGATTTCACACTCATTTTCCTCTTCCTGTAATGGGGAGTGTCCACAGAATGCTGCCGAGGGGTCATGTCAGGATGGATGTGCCTGGCTGTTGATGCTGAAACCGTTTGGCAGGTTTTAGTTGGATAAAACTAGATTAAATCTAAATCACGTGCGTCTGGGGCAGGGATTACACCGCGGTGAGAATGAATGAGAACTGCTTTATTTAAGGCAAGACATTGTGGAATTCCAGCAGGTCCTGTTGAACTGGCAAGTTGAGGGAGTTCTCTGGAAGGGAAGACGTGATGCACAAAAACATGTCATACATGTTTCACTCCCTGTTGCTTTAGTGCCCTTTTATCTCTCCGTGAAGGTGTATAGTATGCTTTAATGTCTGACGGCATGCCTCCATATTTCATTGTCCTCCTGACTGAAGGTTTTGTATTTCTTGAATACCAGCTGAAACATACCAATCTCGAGGTCAAATACTTCTGCAAGTGTGTTTACTTTTCTGATAACTCTTTCCTGATTGCTTAAAAAGAGATTGTTCTTGCATTATTTACTCAGTGCAGGCTTTTGGCTCGGATGCATTTCCGTGATTCTGTGGAAATTCTTCTGTTAGTTTAGAGTTTCTTTGTTTCTGTGTACTTTCAGAAGCACAGCACGGGTTGGTTTACTCCACTTTGTTTTGAGCTGCATCAAGATAATTATGCCAAACCCATTATTGTGAGGTGCATCTTTAATATCTTCTATCAGCATAATGCATTTACCATTCACTTTCCCTAGCTAAAGACTGAAAAGTCAGTGTGACCTACATTTGTTTTATTTTACATAAAATAGTCCTACTTCTCTAGCATTTGTTTACCCACCATATGATAGTGCTTTACTTTAAAATCACCTGATAATGCTTGGATGAAAGTGTTGCTTGGCTGATTTTGAGTAACATTTCATCCACTCTTCTCTAGGACTACAAATTTGAGGTTTGAGCTAAAGATTTTATTTCATTAAAGGCATAGCTCACCCAAAAATGTAAATTCTGTCACCATTTACTCACCCTCACAAGTTGTTCCAAACCTGTATGAATTTCTTCTGCTGAACATAAAAGATATTGAAGAAAATGAGAATAAAGAAAAACATTCAAACAGGTTTGGAACAATTTGGTGAGTAAATGACATAATTTACATTTTTGAGTGAACTATCCCGTTAAGGCACATTGCCAACATTTTTCTGCATGCTAGGCCCCCCTTTTGTAGAGGAAAATATTTTCAAGACCCCATCTACATTGTAACTAATACAGTACTACATCATCTCAACTTCAATAGGGTTCTCTGCGTTTGTGATGTGAAGTCTTTTAAGTGGCATCTTAACTTGTTCGGCTTCATACTGTCCGAATATTTTGAGGCATACAACACACTGTGGTACTGGTGAATCTGAGGATGAGATATTGTCATATTTTCTTTTCTTGAGGCTGTCAAGACTGGAGGTAACAAAAGATCCAATCCAATCCATTTGTCATTTGTGTCAGAAGTTGCATTGATCGCTTGTAGTTATAATAAAATGGGGCATCAGTTTATTGTTGGAAATATAGTGCCGGTCCACATACAGTGTAGACAGCCTCAATGATTATAATTTGTTCTGCGTCACTTTGGTTGCACCGCTTACGTGATTTTTGAAGTAGATTCATTACTTTATTTTTTACCTGGCACTGACAGTTCTTTCAAAAACTTGGGAAACTGCATTAAAGATCTCATGGCATGGATTTTTTTAATTATTTTATAATGTTTCCTGAGGTTAACTTATATTCATTTTACTTATACATCAAAAAAAAATCATAATTTAGAAATAAAAGGCATTTTTGTCTATAATGATATTAGCCCTGGCTTGAATGCTCTGTTTCAAGGGGCGTGTCTGCTGTGAGACTTCAGTGAAAACACCCACTGTTGTGATTGGTTGACATCTTTGCTTTTGAAATGAGTATTTCAAAGTATTCCAGTCCAGAGAGAGACGGAGAGCTGGGGAAAGATTGCTGAGAAAGTGTTATTGTACCGAGTTGTTGAGAGCAGAGTGAGCGTGAGTTTTTGTTCGTATCTGAGAGCTCTGAATAAACACGAGTCCTAGTCACGCCGACCCTTATTCTATGAACTTTGCAACGTTATTTCTCTCACAAAATGCTTTCACCACAACTAACAACAAACACGACATTGACATAAATACAGTAAGAGCTTCTGTTGAGCATAACAACGTAACTCATTATAACGGCAGTTTGGACAAGAGTGCACTGCAGATATACCTGTGATTGACAGATCCGAACATAATAAAGAGTGTTCTTTGATCGCTCTCTGTAGTTTAATCATTTAAATAACAGATTTGTTTCATGCCACTAACAGAAACGACGTGAAGTTGATGGTTTTAGTCACTGGCTTGATTCACTGATTCATCAAGATGGCCAGCGGTGGGACTGACAGTATTAAACGATTTAGAAAGAAAGTCTGTGTGAACTTGAATGATTAGCTACACACAGAAATCACTGATCCCAGATCAGGCATTAATGAACACTGCTACTCACTATTTGAGGCGGTGCTGTTGAATCCATATGGTAAAGTCTGTGCTGACATCGCGACTGATAAACTGAATCCATTCTCTACTAATTCTCTAATCAGGCAAAGCCGAGGAAGGGGAGGAAACCTTTCCTGATGACGTCATAACAGGAGAATTCAAGATGGGCTCGTCTGAGCTCTCATGTTCTCAAAGACAGAGAAAGACAGCCAGAACCCGGTTTACACCGATCTAAATTTCTAGCCACTGGGGACAATATTCAGACTAGGGGAACTCATATTAATGTTGAAAAACCTCATAAAATGAACATTTCATGCCATGGGACCTTTAAGGATTGTGTCATCTTACAAGCAATCTGGTAAATTTTACAATCTCTCTGGTAGGGATGCACGATATGTTAATTTTTAATGTTATCAGCCAATGAGAAAATGTTGCTGATATATTTAGCAGTTATCTGTATCAGCCAAAATTTTCATATCTGTGCATTCCTACTCTTTGATTTTTCTATATATGCTTAGTAAAAGTGGCAAGTTGAGTAATTTTACATAAAATATGTAATGCATGCATGCAATTAAAAAGTCAATAAATTGTAGCTAGCTTGAAATTGCAGATATAAACTGAAATTGCCCATAAAACCCCTGCCCATAAAACGGTTGATGAGTTGGGAGAGTAACCACTTTTTTGGTCTTATCTCATCTTTAACAATAGAATAACATGGCTACACCTAGTCATTTGTAGTATTTGGCTTGTGTTTAACTTATCAATATGGTAATGATCTGCTCTGTTAAGTAACACATTTATAGACATTTAAGATTCAGATCTGTGTTAGGCTCCAGCATCCCTGGATAAGGGGCTTGGAGAATGGATGGATGGATGCATTAATCTGAGCTCCTACATTAAAGGCCTTAAACTTCTTTAAGCTTTGAGTTTGACTTCAACTACCAATCAATCAAACATGATGCAATTTGGGAGTTATTGAATCATCTGTATAATACATAAAGCAGTGTTTAAATCTGCTGCACATATGGTTCTGCTCTCTGTAAAGGCCAGCTTAAGCACAGTGATTGGTTCATTAGTGTGATCATGACCACACATTCAGCCACTGTGTTTTTGTGAAGGCTTTATTGTGTACTAATCTGTAGAATATAAAAGTTCAACTTTAGATTTGAAAACTTGGAGTACGTGTACATCTGTGTCTTTGCATTAGCATGTACTACGTGGATGTGTGCAGTAGTTGTGGTTTCTGTGATTGCAGCGAATGGATTTGTTCACACAGCAGGTGTGAGATAAAGAGCAGATATCTTGATTCAAGTCCTGATTCATCTTAACAGACTTAACCAGTCTGACCTCATTCATATGATGGCGTATAACTTGCCTGTACCTCATAATTGATCAACAGTTTCATTAGTTCCTCCTCTCACACTGTGCATGACAAACACATCCACTTATAATCAATCAATCTGTTAAGTGAACTAAATTGCACTTTGATTTCCATCATGCAGTACTCAGAGACCTCTTATATGCAGTGTAATATCCGAGCTGATAATAAATGCAGCTCTTCATGACTAGATCCGGGCTCTGAGACAAAACTTACAGCAGTGTCTTTGGTGTGATTATCTGTGCCATTTACAAAAAAGCAGAATTTGCACAGGGGGCCCATCTGCTTCACTAGCATTTGCACGAACCAATCACATTCCAGCATGGGTCCCAGAGAGGCCATGCTGAGACCCCAAAAGAGGGCTAAAAAAAGTCCCACGCTCATCTGAGCGGGATCCTGCCTTGTAATTTACGTTGTGACGCGGAGCCGTGATTTATCCAGTGCCGCCAGAAGATTGAGAGGATCAAAGATCAGAGGGATGATCCAGATGTGTGGATATGTGATTTGTGACTCATTCGTGTCTCTTTCTCTGGGATGAGTGGACATCCAGCCAATGAACTGGAACATTTTTATTTCTGTGAGAGGACATTAGATGTTACAGCAAGGGATATTGTCAGCCTTGAATCCACTGAGGGCTAAAAAATGCTAAGCAACTGTTTTCAGAGCTGCTTGGGACTGATCCATGCAAGGTAGGACTAATTGAGCAGTTTAGCTGTTTATTGGTTAAAGGGAACCTGCTGGGATTTTTAGCTGTGATGTCATATATCATGTGATGCGAGAGGAAGATGGTTTGCCATGAATGCAGTGCGCCATATCTGTCATGTGTTCTGCTTGCTTTAGTGTTGTGTTCAACAATACATAGATACATCTTTAAAACAAGATACGTTTATTTAAAGCAAATTTGAATGTGATATTGTATTATGATTCTTATTTCAGAGTGTATATATATATATATATATATATATATATATATATATATATATATATATATATATATATATATATATATATATATAATTTATTTTAAATGTATTTTAAATGAAATATATACATATAAATATATTTTTAAAAGGGTCATGGAGTGTGAAATCTAATTTTCCTTTAACTTTTGACATATAAGAGGTCATCATACTATAAGTATATCCTGTAAATTTCAGAACTGAAAACTTCCTTGTTAGTCCAAATACAGCTTTACATTGAAACTAAGCCTAGAGAACGACTCATTGGGGAATGTGCTATAAGTGCTATATCTATAGGTGAAAGACAGAAGAAAATCAACAGCTACTTCCTCATTACAACTCTGGCCCCACCCACTGGCGTGTTAGTGAGATGATAATGAGAGAAGAGCGATACAGGATCACTGGACTAAAAATAACATTACCTTTCAAAGTATCCTAATGCTGGCAATGTGGTTATTTATTTTCAACAATGTCAATGTCTCAGTTAAGCATAATTTATTTGTATTCGATACATTTCACTTTTACGAGATAGACTTGACAGTAATGTGACAACATGTAAGTAGCCGTGTTAATTCTAGTGCCTGATTTCTGATATGTTATGATTAATGTACAGTCAGATGTTCTTTGATCTTTGTGTCAGGAATAAATCAAACCAGCGACTAAACAGTCAACTTCACATTGTTTCTCTTAGTAGGATAAAAAAAGATCTTTTATTTAAACTGTGATTAAATTATATATAGAAAGTGATCAAAGAAAGCTCATTTTGCAATCGCTGGAGCTGTCAATCAAACAGCATGAGTCTATTAGTGACTTAGTTCTGGTCTTGCACCAAAACTCCTGTAAATAATCAACAAATCTCTTATTAACATTGTGTTTGCACTGTTAGTTATGATGAAAGCATTCATTAGTGTGCAGAAATCGAGTTGGAATGACGAGATCGCTGCATTCATGCGCTCAGCATGTCTATGATCGGCTAATGCTCTTCACTGCAACCTTTTAGGCTGTCATGATCTGAATGCTATAGATCTACATATAATGCCATAATCAACACTTTTCATGATTAGTTAAACTTGAGAGCTGTAATAGTAAAATCATGCTAAAAGTTTTCGAGTGTTCCACATGCTATTTCATATGCATAAATGTCAGCCAATCACAGCAGTGTTTACACTGTTGCCTCAAGCAGCCAATCACAGCAGCGAGCGTTTACACTTAAGTCTCACAGCAGACACGCCCCTTTAAACAGAGCGTTTAGAGCAGAGGGATAAAATAGGGAAGAAAAATAGGAAAAATGTAGCCTAGAAATCTAGACGCACCCTAGCGGCAGCATCTAATCTGCCGCGAGTATCGTCTAGCAACTCTCAATACCCTTCTGAGCTGTAAAAACCAAAGTCTGGTCGGGCCAATCACATCGTGTATAGAGTCGGTGGGCAGGGCTTAACATAATGACGGCTGAGTTGCGCTTGCGTGCTTCTAGTAAACACAGAAACTGGCGAACGGTGGTCTTTCGAATCAGCTTTGACTGCGACTCTTGAAGACTTCGAGTTAAGCTTTTCTCTGAGAAAAGAACAAAGAGCGGCACTGAAGTCATTCTTGAGAACGGTAGATGTGTTTTGAGTTTTGCCGACCGGATACGGCGAAAGTTTAATCTGTCTACTAGCTCCACTTCACCTTCGTTGCTCTGGTTGGTGTAGCGCTATCCTATCGCGTGCAGAGGGAGTTTGAAAGACAACCGTTTATCCCGCCCCTCGGATTGAGCCGTCAATGGTGAGTTTCCAGACCAAACATCTTAAAGTGTTTCTGGCTTGTCAGGCTAGGAAAATTCCTTTTTTTTCCACAAATTATGAGAATTTTTGAAATAAAAATCATGCTAATATTATAAGTACACCACATAAAACATTATAGAAAAATGCAGTTCTTGACCCCTTTAATATTTCACAATTGTACAGTTTTTGTTGTTTTGTTTTGTTTCTCAAATAAATGCTTTGGTGAGCATAAGAGACTTTCAAAAACAACCTTACTATAGATGAAAAACAAGAAAAAACAAGGCAACAAATGTATAATTTCATGATCTCGTTCTCTAAACTTCTCACGCCTTCGTCTAAATGGCCTGTCTGACATTTAAATGTCGCTTTTCAACAAGGGACTCAAGTAGCAGCATAGGTCTTGCCTACTGTCTGTCAATGTGTGTATGTGTGCAAGATCTTTATTATTAATTCATGCTAGTCATTTATGAAGGTCTCTTATTGTTGCTGAGGAATGTTTCTCTCTTTAATTGGGAGATCCATTATAATCCCTCTTAGCTTTGTGTGAAATTACAGAATGTAAATCTGCCATTGTAAAAGAGTCAAGGCCAGCAGCAGTTCAGTTCTCATTCAAATGAATGTGAAGCCCTGCAAATATTGACAGCGATGTGAATTGAGCTGTGCAGAATAATAAAATGGGCATCATCTGTCTTTGTAGGATGACAGAGGACTAAAAATAACTTTGGTGTGAAGTGTGTGTGTGTGTGTGTGTGGATAAGCACCAGGTGTTTGGGTTCAGGGTCTGAAACAATATATTTGTCTTTCTGCCACATACAAGAACATGGATGAGACACCTACTGGAATCGCCTAAATGCAAATGTAATACTCGAGAGAAAATATAAACAGACTTTGTTTACTCATACAGCAAAGCAGCGCTTCTTGAGGAGGGCACAGAGCTTCCATGAAGACCCGGGGAAATAGAGGGGGAGAGCTTATCGTAAATGTCTTGAATAATTTCAGATGTCATGGTGGGTGGTGAAAATTCCAATGTGTGAATATTTGAGAATAATGTTGCTTTATGTTACTGAATGGTCTTTAAACGCATGCTTTACACGACTCCCGTAGTGTACAGAAAAATAAGTGTTTTTATTGAACTGATGGAGCAACACATTTTGTGGGAAAATAATTATACAAATAATTTAGGTGAAGTAAAAGTTAATACTTGTTGAAAACAATCAATTCAGCAAATAATTTATTAAAGAATGAAATACACTGTCAATAAAATGTTTATTTTAAAATTTAGAAAAAATATATTTTTAAAAGTCTCCTTATACTTTTAATATGGCTTAACAGTAGCAACAATAAATATTATATTTATTTATATGTCAAAATTAATTTGAAATGTAATGGTTTCATCATAAATATGGTGATTATCACTAGGTGCATGGACAGCCGACTTATCAGATGAAATCTAAAATCTGAATCGAACCATGTCATGTCAACAATTGGAAAAGTCAGCCAGTTATTGTCACATGTTCAGTCTGTTTTGCTTGCGTTTGATTTGTTCCTTTGTTCAGTTTCCCGCCACTCCTTGTTTCCATGGTCACCGTCATTATGAGTTAATTTAGTTCAGCTGCATGTGTCTGTTTAATTATTTAGTTTGTGTTCACCTATTTAAGTTCCTCTTGTTCACTCAGTCTTTGTCTAGTCCCTGTTATGTTGGAGTGTATTTCCCTGCCTTTCTGTTCGTTCCTGAGCGTCATTATTAAAGCTTAAGTTTGTATTATTGAATCTTCAGCCTGTTCCTGGTTCAACGAGCATTACAGTTATTTATTATCATGTTAATTAGTGTGCCTTTAGTCCCAAAGGCAGGGGTGATTTTTACCCCAAATACCATGCATTTACATATTCTTCAGTTATTGATAATAAGTTGATTCAATGATCATTATCATTAATAAAAATTTTGTCTCAAATTTTTTTGTGATAGTTTTATATCTTCTCATTTGCTACATAAATCTATATAATTTGAAATAACATTAAATATTAAATATTGCGTTGCTGGGCCTCTGATCACTGTTTAAGATTCAGTCAAACACCCATGTTCGGGTATCAGGGATTGCGCATAATTTTACACATTTTCACAGGTTTTGCAATTATTAAGAGGCAAATTCCCTCAGACATTTATGCACTTTCATGTAGGTTGAAAAAGTATGATAGTCCACATAGATTATCAGAGCAAATCGGTTAAAAACCTTTCTGTTAGAAGTAAATTCACAAAGAGTGTGAGTGATTTACAGCATCTTCTATCTCTCAAAATGCGCTAATGGTGTTGTATGGTCACTAAAATGTAGCATTTCCATGGCATTTTAAGCCCTGAAAATTTAAACAACCAAGCGGTTTTAAACCTTTCAGTACCTGCAAGCTCGTGCACACATAAAGCTGCCTCTCAAACAGCTTGAGGGCGTCAAATTGACTTATTCCACTTAAATGGTCAAATACACACAACCCTATGTCAAAATCTCCACCTTGGTGAGAATTCATGTTAACGCAATCAGTTATGTCTTACACTCTAATTTTTTTTGTTTCAACCCAAATTTGGACAAACCCAACCATTGGGTTAAATTTTTTGAATCACATTTTTTACCCAACAGTCGAGTTTGTTCATATTTGACCCAATTGAATTGAAATAGCCCGGCATTTTTTAGAGTCTAAGCTGAATGTAAACAGTCGAGAAAGAAAACGCATGTGTATCAGTATATTGTATCCGTGCAATGTGTCTTAAAGTGACAGCAGCGTAAAAAACCTTCTGCTCTCTTAAGCATATAAGGTTCAGTGTGTAGTATTTATGAGGATATATTGATAAAAATGCAATATAATATATATTACTATGTTTTCAGTGATGTATAAAGACCTTACATAATGAACCGGTACATATGTTTGTATTACCTTAGAATGAGCCATTTCTATCTACATACACCGTAGGTCCCCTTAAGCCTAGTTCAGACTGCACGATTTTCAAACTCGTCGGGTCACTGCTCTTTTCACACTGCATGACTATCTGGTTGTATCATTCAGTCACTGCTGTGTTCACACTGCACGATGGTTTGACGACAGAGTAGTTCACACTACATGACTGAACAAGAGGAAGAATCGCAGACAGCTCTCTCTCTCCGGTGTGCAAACTACGTTTCCCGTGCGATGTGACAAGTAAATAACGGGAGATCACACGTGCGTCAGACCGTGTTTTCAGTCCATGTTTTCAGATTTTCAGTCAGAATGCAGTTCACACAGCAGGAGTTTCAATCGCCGACAGGTCCAGATATTTAGCATGCCTAATATCTCACCGGCGTCGGTGACTCGTCTGCGATTCTCTCTGATCGCGTCTTTGATTATTCACACTGCGTGATTGTCACTCGCGTGCACGAGCACCGATTTGCCTGTGATCTCGGGCATTTGTCGGCGATTTCACAAAACCTGTCGGCGACTCAAAATCGGGTCAAAAATCGGGCAGTGTGAACTAGGCTTTACAGTGAAATCACCATCTTCATGTTTCTATGGTAGCCCTAATAGGACAAACTTCGCTATAGTGCTAGTCACTCTCTGCTCTACTCGACGAAGACATCTTTGTCCTGTGCCGGCCACCGTAACTTCTCTATTTCTCCGAAAGTGAGGGGTGAGCGTTGAGGAATGCAATTCACAACCTCACCACTGGACAGTGTTATTTTTATTATTTACTTTCTTACTTGAATACTACATAATGCGTTGATTATTTCATTTGTCCGTATAAGCTAGTGCAACAAAATGACCCCATTGTAAAAACAAATGCATTTAGTGAGAAAACAGGTAGGCGAGATAATTATACCCCCCCCCCCCCCACACACACACACACACACACATTTCAAAAGCAAAAATTCAGCCCCCGTGCCTTTAGCTCTGTCGTTCTCTTCTGTTGGTGGACTTTGCAGTGAAAATGTGACTTGAGATCTGATTAGATTTGTTGTGGCAGGAGAAAAAATGTGTAGCAGTGAGCTGGCAGTATAACTAAGTTTCTGGCTGGAGCAGGCTGTCTGAGAGAAGCTATTTTGTTATTTCTTTAAATAATTAATCTGTGAAGCACAGTTTTCCGGTCCCTATAGCTTTGGGAAGTCTGGCACATAAATCAGTTTCTTTTAAACAGATTTTAAACCAGTTGTAATGCCTCACGTTATATAAAACATCAGGAATGTAAGTTGGGAGCAGGTGGAAAATTCTAGGAGCAGGTGGGCACAAGATGGAAAAATCTGTCCCACACAGACCAAAAATGTTGCTCGTTTCTGTTTTTAGGAATAATAATATATTTCAAAGACTGTATAGCCTATATCATTTTTATTTTATTTTATTACAGCAGTTCATGCTCTAGTGCATTCTTTGTATAATTTCATTATTTGCATAATTGAATGAGCTACTACAGAATGAGATATGAGATAACTAACATGCCTATGCATGTGCATACTAAATAATAGTGCTAAATGTTTTTAACACTTTAAAAGGAAAAATGTTTTACTCCAAATAATGTATTATATTTTTAGTAAAATATAGATCTATGCATTTTAAATGCGCAAATTGTACACTAAACATTTAAAACAAAAATTATGTATTTTTGTTCAGTAAGGAAAAAAAGTTAGTGACATTTATAATGTTGCAATGATTTCTGTTTCAAATAAATGCTGAACTTTCTATTCATTAAAGATTCCTGAAAAAAATAACACGTTTCCCACAAAATTATTAAGCAGCACTACTGTTTTCAACACTGATAATAATAATAAATGTTTCTTGAGCATTATTTTAATAATATATATTAAGAAATGTTACAGTATTTTTGATCGAATCAATGCATTGTGAACCTAGGAGACTTTCAAAAGCATGAAAAAATCGAATCGACCCCAAACTTTTGAACAGTAATGTAAATATCTGGTGCCTATATATGTAAAAAAAATTATAATAGTTGTGTTCATACATTTAAACCTGAAACATCAACATGAAACCATTGCTGAGAAAATGGTCTATGTTTGATATACTCTAGCATCCAATTTAGTAACAAAATATATTTAAATCACCTATCCCTACTTTGAATTGACTTTGTTTATCCTTCATTTTTGACCTATGACCTCATTATTTCCCCCAACAAATGCTTAAAAGTGACCTGTGATCTTCATTCTCATACCAGCCTGAATATTTTAGCTATTTTGGGAGCAAAATTTCGGCAGGTTAAACCTAGAGTCAGGTCTGCATGACTCATCACGTAAACACAAACATTCAGTGACCAGGGGTATTACAATAACACACATCTTTAGTTGAACGTAATCTGTCCTTCCTCTGCCTGTGTGTGTGTGTGTGTGTGTGTGTGTGTGTGTGTGTGTGTGGGCATGAGTGCAGTGACTCATACAGGCAGCAGATTGAATCAAGGGGAACAATAGATTTGAGCAGAACAAATGGTCAGATGAAAAAGGCATGGATCAAAGAGCCGTATTACCCGTTTCCTGCCTCGTTTTACCTTCTGAAGGACATGACAGCAACACTCTTGATTCTTCTTACATCCTCCTCAATGACAAAACAACATCTCCTCTCCCAGAGAGGAAGGGCCACACCGCTGGGCCTCAGGCAGCTGGAGCCTATTTTAAACTGAGATCCATGTTTCCTCTGGCCTCAGTGGACCTCCGCCTCTGCTTTATTCTTCAGACATCAAGTATCAGTTTTATGCAGCATCAGTAAAGCAATGAGTAATATGAACAGTAGACTCAAAGCAGCTCAGTTAGATGTGAAATGCAGTTTTTTTACGTTCACGCCTTCTGGGCTCCTTATCAGGGTTTAACAAATCTGCATCCACAAGTGCCAACTTTTTCTAAGATAAATGCTAACAACTGTGTTTTGCATATGTTTGCTCTCAGGCTACACATTTCAAGATTCATCTTTTGTCCTTGAAAAATCTGTTAGTCTGTCTGCTTGTTTTTACGGTCACATTTACCGTTCTGCAAATTTTCATTCCATATTAATAGGTATCTTACACAACTGCAAATTTCACTCAAGGGCAAATATTTCCAAATGCAGATTTCGCATTGGGTTCAAGTTGATCATGCAAATTCGCCGTGTTGACCGACTGAAAGCTGCTTGGTTTAAAAGTGACTGTGAACAAATGCAATAAATGCATTTTGGAAAAGATGCCTGGGAACGCAGTCGTGTAAAACAGTTCAGATGCTTACACCAAACTGCTTTTTACGACAGAATGACCAACAGCATTCAGATGCTGTGCAAAAAAAACTGCTCCGTTGGTAAGTCCCGTTATACCATCCAATCGCAGTCACATTATTTTTTTTGTTGCGCAATGAGGAATTTATTTAGTAAATGTGTTTCCGTTGTAGTTTATGCGCATGTTTTCTTATCGGATAAAAAAAAGTATCTGACTCAAAGGAGCGCACACTTTTTTTTTTTAATGCACATTTTTAGAATTTATTCACATCTTGGCCTTTCCATACAGCATTTCTTTATGAAGTATCCCAAAAACATAGCTTTTGATGTATGAAAAAGAGCCAGAGCTGCTTCCCTGATTGCAGCAACTTAACCTTTGGCACAAAACTTTATTTCCTAGGAAGTGACAATTTTGTTCTCTTGAACACTTGGGATGAAACTTTGCTTATTCACAAATAAACAATTATCTCTGATATTTCAATTGTGTGCATAAGTTAAATTTTCAACCTTGGATGGAAACATAACTACAGGATAATGGAATTTTTTTGGCTACAAAATTTTGCAGAAATTTCACTAAAATGACCGTAACCTTAAGGGCTCTATCATACACTCGGCGCAAAGCGATGCCAGGCACGAGACAGGTGTATTTTGATAGTTTCAGCCTGACACAGTTATCATTTTCACGTCCAGTGACCACGTTGTTTAAATAGCAAATGCACTCGTGCCCATCTGTTTGCCCATGGGCGTGTGTTCAGGCGAATCGTTGGTACATTGCTATTTTGAGGAACTGAAACCGCAGTATTTTTTGTGTAATTTAAAAGGCGCCTATAGACGGGTGCACAATGTACTCTGCTTATTACACACGGTGCTACACAGCAGCACACAAACATTTTTAAATATTAAAAATAAAATTCCTCTGGAGAAGCGGTCAGTCTTTCCGCTTGCAAATTCCTTAATGTATATAGCGAATCCGGCAATCCGCCGTCGATGCAAGCACAACTGGCTTTTAAAGGGATTGGGAGATGAGGCTCTGGCTGGTTTATCGCACGTTAGGCCCAAAACACACCCATGACTCATTAAGAGACAGGTACAACCCTTTTGGGCCATGCGCAGACCGTTTTTTTTTTGTGTCGTTAAACTAGCAAAAGTAGATTTGGACTCGCATTGGCAAGTGCATGTGCTCAGATCATTAAAATACAGTCCTTAGTCTTATAGGGCAAAATAAAAAAAAAAAAAGCTCATGTAGAAATATATTTCTAGACCATAACTCTGCCAGTGGCACATTTTCTTCAGAAATACAAAATTCTTGTTTATTTTCTCATTCTGAGGATGCCACAGAATATCATGATTGATCGAATTTATTATCAAGACAGATATTTAAAAAAACAATTTTTAATAATGATGGATCACAGAAAATGGCATTCTGTCAGAGAGTCGGCTTAGGAATTCAACTATAAATTGGGCTTGCAATTGCAGACACCCTGATCCTGGAAAACAAAATGACTGCACACACACATTGTCATTTTATGCAAATTAAGATTAGTTCCTTATAGGATCTTCGTTAAGAGATTTTTCCTTCTGATAAGTAACACTAAACAAATTAATTTATGTAGGTTTATTCACATATTTTGTTAAATATAAAATGTTTGTTTAGACGTAATAACAAATATTGACGAGGTGAAACATTGTTCCAGAGAAGAACTAACATACCCTTTAATCTGTTAACCAGCATAACAGGCCAATCCAGTTTATTTGGTTAAGTTGCTTAACATGGCATTTGAATACCGTGTCAGAGTAATTCTGTTGACTCTCAACCGCTCTTCTGTCATAGTTTAACGTTCCCATGACATGTCAGGTTCCCTGACATTTGATAGGAGATTAGAGAGAAAGACGGAGGAAGGGATATTCCCTCACTTGAAATGTGACGAGTTTCTCGTAATGTCTTTTTATACCCAAAGCCAATTATCTTTACACCTATAGCCGATGTACTCCTTTGTAACAGTATAAATGGTGTCACTTCTTTTTAGTGAACATGTTAACACAATGCTCCACCCACGTCTGTTATAATTAATGTGTATATATTTTTGTCTGTCATAATTAATGTGTATATATTTTTGTCTGTCATAATTAATGTGTATATATTTTTGTCTGTTATAATTAATATGTATATATTTTTGTCTGTCATAATTAATGTGTATATATTTTTGTCTGTCATAATTAATGTGTATATATTTTTGTCTGTCATAATTAATGTGTATATATTTTTGTCTGTTATAATTAATATGTATATATTTTTGTCTGTCATAATTAATATGTATATATTTTTGTCTGTCATAATTAATGTGTATATATTTTTGTCTGTCATAATTAATATGTATATATTTTTGTCTGTCATAATTAATGTGTATATATTTTTGTCTGTTATAATTAATATGTATATATTTTTGTCTGTCATAATTAATGTGTATATATTTTTGAGTTTCGTAAATTATGTAGTCTTTAATTTGAATGCAGTATATATTACTGATGAATATATGTGTGTGTGTGTGTGTGTGTGTGTGTGTGTGTGTGTGTGTGTGTGTGTGTGTGTGTGTGTGTGTGTGTGTGTGTGTGTTTTTGTTGTTTTTCCTTCTTTTTTTGACTAATTAAAGGTGCACTATGTAGTATTTTTGCAGCAAAATATCCAAAAACCACTAGGCAAGTGTTATCTATTTAGTTCAGTAGAACACTTACAATATCCCAAATGTTTCCAACTATTTGTAAATTGTGAGAAACTTGCTATTTTAACCAAGGAGCCAGGAGGTCTGAGGCAGTCGCCTGTCAATTGCATCATATCTGCGTTACCCTCGGTTTCCGGTTTTATTTGGCAGAAACGTTTAAATTGAGTAGTGCAACAAGTGTCACAGCACCAGCCGCTGAGCGAACGCACAGAGTAACGTCATGACATCATTTTAAACACACTTAAATGTATCTAATATGATAAACAGAGCTGCTTTACCTTATACTCGTGACCGGAAAATAGAAATAGCGCCGGCGACTGCGTCCCGTCATAATAAAAGTCCTGCTGCTCTCGAGCCGTGTGTTGTTAATCTCATTACCAATCGCTCCAGCGGCCTTGCTCAGATCCAGAACACTCGGTACTGCTCTGCTTCACACTACAGTAATGTTAATGATCGCTTCCATGAACATGATTTCTACCCGAGTCTGTGAAGACCATGTCCCAAGATTCTGCGCTCAAACTTGGCGTCATCAAGCTACACCTTTGTTTTGAATAAGCACCCTCTAGCGGACGGAAAAGTTGCATAGTGCACCTTTAACAAGTGATTAATTTATTTATACACTCTATATTTTGCTCTAAATGTCTTAATCACTGCTCAGATAGCTAAATCGCTCTCTAGACACAATATACAGGAAGTATTGACAAAGATTACCTGTATGCTTTCTCTCTCAATACCTCGCAAGGCTCAGTTTGCCTTCTGTTGACGAGTGAGAGGACTCGCTGGTTAATCTCATTTCCCCAGATGTCTGAGCTATTGAATATCCTGATGTTTCTCTTCTGCTGGTGTTCTGAGGTGAAGGAGGCTTGTGAATTACTTCTGACATCATAGACAGGAAGAGACAGTGGTGTGCATAATAACGGCAGGGTTAGAGAGTTAATTGAAAAGACCTTTTGAACCTCGTTTCATCCAGAGGAGTCTTTTTGTAAACTCTTATTCAATAATATATGCTGGAATCCAACAAATGAAAAATAATTGAACGACTCCTGTTTCTGCCCTTGTGAATTTGAACTGGAGGACTTTTAAAGATCTGCTTGTTCCATTAGTTGTTTTGCTTTTTAATCAGAGGTCATTGGAAACCAGGATATCACTAACCTGATTCAAACTAAGTTGACTTTAAGTTAAAGGTGATGCATATTCATAGTGTCGTATAGATTTTTCGATGTTAAGTAAAATAATGAAATGCACTTGAAATGTAAATTTATTCAATCTATTACAATAATAATATATTATGTCTTATTAGTCTATGGCAACCCTATCAACAGAATATAGGAAAATTAAGAAATTTGGCACACTTGTAGTGATAGCAGTGACTAGAAATGTTGGGGTCTCTATGACCAACTCTATAGCGCCACCGTCAGTTCATAAGTTCACTAATTAAATGCTCATAACTTTTGAACCCTTTGATATGGAAAAATGAAACTTAGTATACCTGATTTCTCTCAGCATACTGATCACATTCAATATCTTACATTAAGACTTTATCTTACATTAAGACTTTACCATTACAGTAGTGGCCATTCAAAAAATCACTACTTTGTCCTCCTGGAATATGGCCATTTGTGTCTTCCATGATTGTTTAAGAGATGAAAATCTACACGCTCCATCAATTAGGGTTGGAAGAACTGTTGCCAAGCATAACATGCTACAAACACAATAATCACTGCAACAATGAGCCAAAGATTAACTATTAACCAATTACCTATTTAAATCTAAACAGCAACCTTTTTTGTCTTTTATTTTAGATTATAAGTAGCTGCTATTATGCGTAGTTGGTAAATGAAACCACAGTACTAAAAGCATGTGAAAGGGATGTTTATCCTCCCTGATTCATCTTCTTTTTGATCCCTCTTGCATTTTCCTCTCTCCAGCGTCCCGCTTCTCTGACTGTCGCAATCGATTTTGGAGATAAGCAGCCTTCAAAGTCTCATTGCATGCTGCCAGAGCTGCATCTCCAAGCTGCATGATGGATTACGTCAAATTGCCATCTATATTTATACGTGACTGAGCTCAGTTTGTGACAGCTTATTGATGCTTCTATCAAATGGTAGGATGTAAAACAGACATTAACTGAGATAAGTATTTTGGGTTGAGCAATGACGATATAAATTTGTGCCATATAGCGACTCAAATTGTAGTCATATTCTGGATATGATGCAGAAGACGTTTGCTCTTTATCTTGAGACATGGAAAGCTTTTCCATCTCACGCCTCTCAGAGAGGTCATTGGCATGATAGTTGAAGTGTCTTTTCCATGTCATCTCCAGGGTTACTGACTGTCTGATAAGCTTTAAGGTTTGAGAACGTTTGACCCAACACACCCTGAATACTGCTATCAATATTTATGTAAGCAGGACTGTATAAGTCTAGGCCTGGGTGCAACTATGGCTGGGCAATAGATTAAACTTTTTTTTTTATCAAAGCAAATGCAATATTTGATATATCAATATATAAATATCAATATTTATCAATAAGATTGAATATTACACATTTTTCTTATCACGAGAATGACAGCTGATAGGCTACTGCTTTTAAGGTTTTTACTTAAGTTAATTTAGTAAAAAAAAACAGTAAGCTATCACAAGATTTTTTTGACATACACTCTTAGAAAAAGGGGTTCATTGGGGTTCTATTTAGAACCACAGGGTTCTTTACTCAACTCCAAAGAACCTTTTATGCTAAAAAGGTTCTATAATGACAAGAAAGAACCCTTTTTGTCACAAAGGTTCTTTAGGCTATTATTCATACATTATTCTGCAACATTTTGTAGTTGCAATTAAATTATTGTTTATTAAACTATTGAAGTAACTTAATATCACATTTTAATCATGCTGATTTTTGGAGGAGAAAAATGAACTGGCACTCTTCGCGTGATATTGATTAACTAGATAAAATGAGAGAAATATATACATTTTCTAACCCCTATATCTTGCATTTTGTGATCATTCACACGCATTCATAAATGCATTTGAATAGACTGAATAATGCAGTGAAATTTTTGTCAATAATATGAAATATTTAATCCTGGAAAAGGACAAAACAAATGATAATGAATGAACCCCTAAAAGGTTCCATATAAAACCTTTTTCCTGGTTACAAAGAACCCTAAAGGGTTCTATATGGAACCTTTTATTGGTTCCAAATACGTAGCACCGATAGAACTTTTTAGGGTTCTGTATAGAACCTTTTCTTTTAAGAGTGTAAGATATTGAATATTGTCCAAAATCTCACAAAAATGACGTGAAAGGCCGTCAAAGGTTTCTATTTACAGCAGTGTTGAGCATTGTAGCCAGTGTTCAGCATGGAAATGGCATTGGCAATTAGTGGTGTGTCTTGTGTCTTCAGCAGTTACTGCGTGAATTCTCAGTTCTACATGATCGCAAACCCTTTCATTATAACTATCAAAGTGTAAACACAATGCAAATAAGAAATTAATTGCACAATGTAGACAGCTTCATTGATTATAATGGAAGTTTTTGCAAGAGGTTTTGCAAATAACGTACTCGGTTACTTTCGTAACCTCGGTTCCCTGAGAGAGAGGAACGAGTATTACGTATGGGAAAAACTCCTTTTCTCGAGAATGTGAAGCAAAACTTTTAATAAAGGTATCTATGTAAAGCGCAGTGAGCTGCACGGCCATAGCCCAGCGCGAGGAGCGCTCTGATTGGCCGGGCTGCGGCAACTGCAGGAACCTATGGTGAGGCGGCTGAGAGGAACGAACCAATGGGGGGCGTTCCAGAAGCCCGCCGAAAAAGGTGCTTATATTTGCATACAGGAGGCTATATAAGACCCTAATTCGCCATAGGTGTCAGGTTTTAAGATCGACTGAAGCGATACCTGAGAAGCATAAACACGGCACGGAACGTAATACTCGTTCCTCTCTCTCAGGGAACCGAGGTTACGAAAGTAACCGAGTACGTTCCCTTTCGAGAGAGGTTCCTCGTATTACGTATGGGAACACAATGTAAAGCGCCGTGTGTGCTGACTGACCCAGTATACCCAAAGCACATGTTATAAACCCCCGAGACACCGACAGAGGCGGCTTATAAGGGGAATGAAGAACCGGAAGAGTCGGTTCGTTTGAACAGCTGATCGGACATAGTCGGATCTTATGATGAAAGAATAGTGCTTAAGGACTAATGTGTACAGGCCAAAATGTAAGGCAATCTGTTTGCCAGGGTCAAGATAGAGCCTAGATGGAGAGAAGCCCTGCTTGTAGAGCTGGAACCTCCAACTTGTAGAATCTGATAAAAGTGGACGGAGAGGCCCAGCCTGCCGCCGCACAGATATCTTCCAAAGAAATGTCACACGACCAAGCCCAAGATGAGGCCATGCCTCTAGAGGAGTGGGCTTAAATGCCTGTAGGACAGGTTAGGTCCTGGACCTATATGCTAGTGGGACTGCATCCACTATCCAGTGTGAGAGACTGTTTCATGACAGCACAAACTTTAGTGCGGCCACCGAAGCAATGAAGAGCTGATCCGACTGCCTGAAGGGGGCGGAGCGCTCTAGATACAATCTCAATGCTCTGGCTGGGCAGAATAGGTTTGCGTCTTATTCTCTCTGAGACGCGGGTTAAGCAGTGCAAAGACCTGCATACTGAAGGGGTTGATAGCACTTTCAGCATAAAACCATGCCTCGGTTTGAGCACAACCTTGAAGTTGCTGGACCCAAACTCAAGACAGGAAGGGCTCACGGAGAGTGCAGGTAAGCCACCCACTCGGTTAACCGAGGCCACAGCCAGCAGAAAAACGGTTTTGAGTGATATGTGCTTCAAGCTCGTGTTCTGAAGTGGTTAGGAGGGGGAACCCTTCACGGCCTCCAAAACCATGGCGAGGTCCCAAATAGGGACCGAGGTAGGGGCAAGGCGGGCTGAATCTCCTGGCCCCTTTAAGAAAACACACAATAAGATCACTTTTCCCTAGTGAATGTGCCGCGATCGGAGCGTGGCTAGCTGCTATGGCGGAGACACACACCCCGAGTATGGAGGGGGGACGACCCGCATCCATTAGCTCTTGGAGAAAGCGAGCGGTTCCGCCAGTTCGCATGAGTGTGCGTCGATGTTTCGCGTAGCACATTGGTTAGAAAACCACTGACCACTTCAAAGCAGAGCTGCCAGATAGCAGGGGCTCTAGCTTCCGAAATAGTGTTCATAACTTGTCAGAGAGGTTCCCGGATACCGTTGATGGGCCATACGTGGAGGGCCCACAGCTCGGGATTGGGATGCCAGACCTTCCCTTTCATTGGCAGAATAGGCATGGGGCTGTGTCTGACAGCTGAAACAGTATGGAGAACCATGTGCGGTTCTTCCAAAGTGGGGCTATTAAAAAGCACAGGCTGCAGCTGGATCGCGATCGGAGGGAACATATAGAGGGAGTCTGGGCCAACATGGGCCAGGGCATCCCTGCGTTTGCAGAAAAAATATTGGGCAGCGTGTGCTGTGCGAGCTGAATTGTTTGCGGGTAAAGGGACCATCCCCCTGGGGACATGGGTCCTCTGGATAACATGTCCGGACCCTGATTCAGAATACCTGGCACGTAAGCCGCCCTTAGGGAGCTCAGATTGTGCTCTGCCCATAAAAGGAGATGCTTAGCCATGCACGGTTCTTATGCCGTAAGTCTTGAGTCTATGACAATGACTGTACTGATAAGCCTGCCCCTCGAAGGCGAATCTCAAGAATGGCCTGTAGTGGGGGTGGGGGGGTTATCGTAACGTGAAGTATGCGTTTTTCAGATCTATTGAGAAAACCCAATCCCCGGGGCGAATGTGCGCGAGGATTTGTTTCACCGTCAGCACCTTGAAACGAGCGTGTCATAAGTGCTTTGTTCAGATGCCTGGAAAATGGGCCTGAGACCGCCACCCATTTTCGGCATGAGGAATTAGCGACAGTAAAAACCTGACTCGCTAGCGTCGGGTGTACTGTTTTCGCCGCTCTCTCCTTTAACAGTCTCAATGCCTCAGCGAGAAGCACGTGACTGACACTGCTTCTTACAGAGGGCTCGACCACGGCTTGAATCGCGGGGTCTGCGAGCAAAACTGTAGCGAGAACCTCGTTTTATATGTTCAACACCCAATATTATATACCAGGAATGGCCTGCCAGGCCTGGGCTCGTAAAGCCAGGGGTTGAATTAGATTCGGGGGCTGGCCGCTTAGTAATAGGGGCCTGTTAGCCGGGTTGCTTGTGCTGTAACACTGCTTGTAACACTGTGGGGATAGTGTTAGTTTTGGCGGTGCAGGCTTTGCAGTGGGCGCACGCCTCACATTTATATTGTGTGTGCGAGAGTGAACTTTGTGAAAAGTGCTTGGGTGCAGGAGTGCAGACTGTAAAGTGGGCACATTTCCTACATAGAAAGCTCTTTTGTGTGTAGTGTAAACAATGTGCAGTGGCGCACAACCTACGTAGAATACCCACGGTGCAAACCAGTGAGCAAATCCACAGGGGTAAACGCACACAGCATAGTGTGCAGACGAGCGTGTTTAACACAGGCTAGTTGACTGCAATATTTCATCTCCAGTCACTTAACTTAAGGGAACTGGGAGAATGTAAGGAAGTGCGGGTGGTATGTGAGCCATTCCACAATGCCGTTATGCTCTAGTCTAGACTGAAAGCGCGCATGCAGACAAGCGTGTTTGACCACAGGCTAGTTGACTGCAATAAGGCTAGTTGACTTTATATGGTGTAATCCGGCCGCGGCGGGATTTATTTGTGATTTTGTGAGGCTGAATTAACAGTGCTTATGTAGGGGTGCACACTGTGTAGTGGACACTTTGTCTACAGTGTAAAAACCTTTCCAGCCGCCTGAATAAAGGGGACTGGAAGTGATAGAGTGAAAAAAGGGCTTAGCTTGGCAGCCATTTTCCGACGCCCTTATGCTCTGACAGTGAGCGCGTGCTATGACGTAAGCCGCGCTCTAGTCAGCAACGCGCTGTGGAAGGGGCGCGCGCTATCATGACAAGGCAGCCATTACAACTTCCTTGGCAGTAAGCGCGCGCTGCAGCGACATTGTTCTTGACATACCCAACAGCCCGAGCTCGCTCGTCTAACTTACTCTAGTATTCTCTGTCCGCAGCGCTTCAGCACGGCGGCGGTAGAATGAGCACGGCGAGAGCTTCGGCTCGAGTTTGTTTATTCACTCTAGTATTCTCTGTCCGCGGCGATATCGCGACAGGACGAGAGAATTGGAAGCGTGAGGTAAAACTCTGTCCGCGGCGCTTCTAGCACGGCGAGAGCTTCGGCTCGAGTTTGTTTATTCACTTTAGTATTCTCTGTCCGCGGCGATAGAGCGACAGGACGAGAGAATTGGAAGCGTGAGGTAAAACTCTGTCCGCGGCGCTTCTAGCACGGCGAGAGCTTCGGCTCGAGTTTGTTTATTCACTCTAGTATTCTCTGTCCGCGGCGATAGAGCGACAGGACGAGAGAATTGGAAGCGTGAGGTAAAACTCTGTCCGCGGCGCTTCTAGCACGGCGAGAGCTTCGGCTCGAGTTTGTTTATTCACTCTAGTATTCTCTGTCCGCGGCGATAGAGCGACAGGACGAGAGAATTGGAAGCGTGAGGTAAAACTCTGTCCGCGGCGCTTCTAGCACGGCGAGAGCTTCGGCTCGAGTTTGTTTATTCACTCTAGTATTCTCTGTCCGCGGCGATAGAGCGACAGGACGAGAGAATTGGAAGCGTGAGGTAAAACTCTGTCCGCGGCGCTTCTAGCACGGCGAGAGCTTCGGCTCGAGTTTGTTTATTCACTCTAGTATTCTCTGTCCGCGGCGATAGAGCGACAGGACGAGAGAATTGGAAGCGTGAGGTAAAACTCTGTCCGCGGCGCTTCTAGCACGGCGAGAGCTTCGGCTCGAGTTTGTTTATTCACTCTAGTATTCTCTGTCCGCGGCGATAGAGCGACAGGACGAGAGAATTGGAAGCGTGAGGTAAAACTCTGTCCGCGGCGCTTCTAGCACGGCGAGAGCTTCGGCTCGAGTTTGTTTATTCACTCTAGTATTCTCTGTCCGCGGCGATAGAGCGACAGGACGAGAGAATTGGAAGCGTGAGGTAAAACTCTGTCCGCGGCGCTTCTAGCACGGCGAGAGCTTCGGCTCGAGTTTGTTTATTCACTCTAGTATTCTCTGTCCGCGGCGATAGAGCGACAGGACGAGAGAATTGGAAGCGTGAGGTAAAACTCTGTCCGCGGCGCTTCTAGCACGGCGAGAGCTTCGGCTCGAGTTTGTTTATTCACTCTAGTATTCTCTGTCCGCGGCGATATCGCGACTGAACTAGAGAAGAGGAAGACTGAGGAAAAACTCCGTCTGTCCGCGGCGCCTCCTCAGCGCGACGGTATAGTGACGAGAGCTTCGGCTCGAGTTAGCCTATTCACTCTAGTATTCTCTGTCCGCGGCTGTAGCGCGACGGAATGAGAGAAGAGTGGGAACAACTCTGTGGCAGCGGCGGAAGAAGAGCCGCGGCGGCGGCAGAGTGAAGAGAGCTTCGGCTTGAGTGTGCTCATGTCCTCTAACATTCTCTCTTTCCGCGGCGCTATTCAGCGCGACGGGACGAGAGCAGAGGGAGAGTGAGAAGAGCTCCGTCTTTCCGCGGCGCTTAACGACGCGGCGGAACGAGAGAGTCCTCGAGTAGAACAAGCCTGTAAGCTCTAGAAGTGGCGTTGCAGCGGCAACACACACAAACACATATAACACTCAACATAGACACAGTTTAAAGGATATATAACGCCGGATGGCGTAGCTGGAACGGCAGAGAAGGCGGAGAGGGAGTCCGTCGTCCTCAGCTGCAGGTTCCGCTGGTGCCTTTTCAACGGCGGTGCTTCTTCCGGAGACCAGCGAAGGTATCGCTGAAGGAGATAAAATCTGACACCTATGGCGAATTAGGGTCTTATATAGCCTCCTGTATGCAAATATAAGCACCTTTTTCGGCGGGCTTCTGGAACGCCCCCCATTGGTTCGTTCCTCTCAGCCGCCTCACCATAGGTTCCTGCAGTTGCCGCAGCCCGGCCAATCAGAGCGCTCCTCGCGCTGGGCTATGGCCGTGCAGCTCACTGCGCTTTACATAGATACCTTTATTAAAAGTTTTGCTTCACATTCTCGAGAAAAGGAGTTTTTCCCATACGTAATACGAGGAACCTCTCTCGAAAGGGAACTACATATTGCAAAGGTTCAGGATTAACAAACATATTTCAAACTGAATCTGAAAATGCAATAATTGACAATAATAATAGCAATAGATCGGAAAAATGGGACCTGCCATGTTTTCTATGTAATGTGTTTTTATGTTTTTTTGTTGTTGTGTTTTTAAGTTTGTTTAATTTTCTTCATATTTTTGTATTTGTACATTTAACTAAATACGATTTGTGTTCACATAGTAAAAAAAAAGTAAGTGAACACTAGATTATTGTTTTTAAGAGTATTGACTTTAAAATGCAAAAATATTGAGATATATATTGCATATTGTCAAAATGTCAAGATATACTATTTTTAGCTATATTGCCCAGCCTTAGACTCAAGGTCATAGGCTTGAGTTTTACTTAAATAGCTCTTTTGTGTCCTTTCCCTGACCTTTCCCTGTTTGTGTCTGAGTAAGTTTTGCGTCCCATTTCATAGAGCCTCTTCCTACTTGGTCATTATTGCATTTACAATGCTGACAGCTAGATTTTCATTACCTTTCCAACGACAGATTTAATCAGTAATCTTTTGGTGGTAATTTGCTCTTGAGGGACAAAACAGTTGGTATAGCTTAACTATGCAACAGCTGGCACTGAAGAGATTATGGTTATGATGCACAGTCTTGACAAAAGACAATGTATAGTATTGCATTTCTTAACCTTAACCACACATTTTCCAATAAAAAAACTAAGTGCACAAATCATGTTGCCGGTACTGTGAAAGCCCATACTAGGATTAATGGCACTTTCAGCTCCTGTTACGAGAGAGATGGCATAACTTGGCATACTTTAATTTATCCACTCCAGCAGCTACTTATTTTTAGATACAATTGGGGCCCAGCTACATTTTCATTAGGGGCCATGCTCTATTCTTATTACTCTGTTGGCAGATCTCAAGAGGCAAAGTTTGGCTGCATCCCAGCATTCTATTACTTAGTGTCTTTTGGACATTATTAATATCTTTTGTATACCAATAAAACAAAAATTGAAACTTGAAACTGAAACTTCCCTAGTCATTTACTGTTACCTTTAGCTGCTTTTATTGGTGTTCATCCATCAACAACTTTTTGTAGACTTTGTTTTGTACACATTAAGCAGCAGTTTTGTGGTGTTGTGTAGAGTTCAGTGCCAAGATCATATCTGCCCAATGCATTGAGCAGTTCCAATCCAAAAAAGAGAGAGCCAGAGCAAGAGATAATTCTTTATGGTGCTAACTGCAAATTTGCAATTAATGACCTGGGACAGGGTGGGGATGGGCATTTTTTTCTTTCAAAAACTGATTAGCTCAGTCAAACGATTAATTGGGGGGTAGGGCTGGGCGATAAAATGATAACGATAATTATCACAATATAATTTTAGTTCATAAATATAACAAATGTTTGATAAATTCGAAAACTTACTAAAGCTGTCTTGACCACGTAACCACTTAAAGCTTTACTATGTAATTTCTCCGTCTGCTTTAGGGCGCCGATTCAAAACAAAGCGTAGCTTGATGATGCAAGTTTAATCCTTGGGACATGTGGTCTTCACCTCACAGCCAGTAGAAAAGAATCAGGATAGGACTCAGGCAGAAATCATGTTCATGGATGCGTTTATTAACGTTACTGAAGTGTGAAACAGAGCAGGACGAAATGTTGAGGGAGCTGATCAAGGCCGCTGGAGCGATTGTTACACAACACGGCTCATGAGAGGCGGGACTTTTATTATGATGGGACACAGTCGCCGGCGCCATATCCGCTTTCCCGGTCATGAGTATGAGGTAACACAGCCCTATTTCTAAAAATGGTGGAGTGTTCCTTTAAAAGATCAAATTCAGTTTACACCTTTTTGATGATGCATACTATATACAGGCGAGCAGATGAGTCAAGAATATGAACGCAACGTGTTTTCTTTATAATGGGTTTCGATGGGAAAAATATGCTTAACGAGAAACCTTGTGTTGGATTCTGTGTTCATTTGTTTTCCTGTACAAAGTATGCAACATCAATAAGGTGTATACTGAATTTGGTATTTTGGCCTTACTCCATTAATACTGACTAATACGGTCTTGTTTTGCCCTCCTGGAGGAATATGCGTGACGTCACATGAAAACTATGAATACTTGACGTTACACATCCTGCAATGTGGCCATCTCAGATGCTTAAACAATATATCATACAGCCCTAATGAATGGCCAGCGGTTTATTTTATTAAAAGTTCTTATTAAAATCTTTTTTGTTTGTTTGTTGAGTGTTTGACTATAACACAAGCAGAAGGGTCATTACTTTACAGTTTTGTGAGCTCTAGCAGCTCTCTCCAGGGGTCGTCTCTCAGCACCATAACACTGACATAAGACACCACTACACCGCTGGCATTTTACCCTCCCAGTCCCAACCATACGAGACAACTAGACACACTAAAACCTGCAACAGAGGCAGAGCGCTGAAGCCTAACCAGTGACGAGACCGGTAAACAAAAGCCTGCTGCTATTCTGCAACACTGTATGTGGCATCAGAGGGACGCTTATTGATTGTAAGTGGAGACCAGGTCATGTTCACCATTGTGAAAATGCTCTTAGTGCAGTAATGGGCTACGGGTTTAGCTTACTTTAGTACAAGCTGTACTGACGTGTTTTCTAAATGAGATGCCTGCCTGTTTAGCTGGGTGTGAAATTCTGTCTCGCTTTAGTTAAATTTTAATTAGGCTGGTTTACTGCTATGTGCTTCTGAGAAAGGCGAGTTTAAGTTTAACTAAGAAGCTTTCACTGTGGCGGAAACTTGATCAGGCTAGTCGAACACAAAAATGAAGCTACTCATTAAATCACTGCGCATGCTATAATATTAAATGTTGATATATTATGACTCATTTCTGTCATATGAAATGATTTTGGCTGATCTATATGGCAGCAAATTGCATGCTGACCCTGAGTCGGTGTGTGGGATTCTAACTGATTATCTAGTGATTCATTGTAACCAGGGGACCTGCATTAAATGTCAGAAGCTGAAATTTGTATCTCGGCTTTCTGTAAATTTCATCATTCTGTGTGATGTGAATGGAAATGTCCTTGTCCCAATGAGAGAACCCTTTAAAATGCTTTTCAACCTCTTGCTTGTGTTCAAACACAGCTCATTTGAGCATTTTTAAATAAACGCCAACATTACACAGCTATTGAACAAATAAAAATTTTAAGGTCAAAACGTATAATACAAAGACAAAGCTCTCACTTTGGGGTAAATAGTCTTGGTGCCCGACACATTTGACGTGCACTGCTTAGCTCGATATAGCCTTGCATCCTCAGATAAATGAATGCATTTATATTTATAGTCATTCTTGCCTTTCACTTGCAGTTTAGCTTGTGATGTGCCAAGTTTGCTTGAGAGTCTAATCGCCGGAAGACCACTTGATGACTTCCACTCATCCTGACATTTGATTCAGAGAGTTGTGTTTTTTCAAATTGACAAGAAAAATCAAGTATGTCTGTGACCATTTCATAACACAAGTGACTAGAGACAAGTTACGAAGACCGAAATATTCGCAAATATGCAGTTTGTTGAGGATCGCTCAGTTAGACAGGAAAAAAACATTCTGATTGACTTGTAAAGCAACTAATTTTGTTCCCATTGCATTCATTCATCTGAAAAAGATTATATCACAAATATGGACCAGCCATATCACAATTTCAGGTTTGTTTCGAGTAGATAAGGAGTAGGATAAGGTGCACACGTGGTTTGGATGAGGCATTGCAGCGAGTGTTTCGTGATCACATGAGACTAAACAGGTGTGGTGGTGATTATAGAGATCCGGGGGCTCCAGTCAAGGATGGATGCCATGTTTGTGCACACAACATTACTTACCACAGCCTGTCAGGAAGAATTGTAAAGAGCTCCATTATCAACAACCGTAAAGCTTATATAGCCGCCGCAACCTGTGTGGCATCTCCATGCAGTGACTTATGGTCTTTAAATATATAGACGTGACTGGAAAGGAAACAATGCGCTCTGACCTCACCTTTACCTCTCACTGCTTCAGTGGAAGTGTTAAAGCATGTTGAGTTCACATGTTTACACTGTTGATGCAGCGTGTTCTTCTGCTGAAATGGCTTCACAGCATTCCTGTTCAGCTAGGGAGTGCTATACGTTCAAGGCTTCGAGGTCAGTCAAAAAAGGGGGAAAATAATAAACACTCCGTGTTTGTAATGCCAAGAAACCACATGTCATCTAGTTCTACACTCTTTAAATCTTAAATAGTGACAGAGCTTTTCTGTGGCTCTTCTTCAGGGCTTGTCTGCCAAGCGTGGGAGATGATAGTGGTTGGAGTCATGTCTGACACAAGTTTCTTCATCTCTCAGGGACCATTGAGCTTCCTGAGTTTGCCATGATTAATACAATCTCCAAGGCTGAATTTTTCCCGGCTCTTCAATAGAACAGTGCAGGGCTTATTCATGCTATACTGTGTGCTTTCAGTTAGACCAAAGACTGTCTATATTCTATACCTTGGCGGTTCACTTTTATTACTATGAATGGAAGCAACAAGCAATAGAGTGCAACAGTTGGGTTCCGGAAGTAAAAATCCCATTCATTTGTTCCATAGGTAACTCACTTTGAAACCTTTATAGAGGCCTACACTGTATCTCTTTAATGGAGGTTTACATTTAAGGGCCCTATCTTGCACCCAGCGCAATTGACTTTGTACACCGACGCATGTGTCATTCCTATTTTGCACCCGCGCAAAGCGCGCTTTTCCCTCCACAGAAGCACGTCGCTAAACTAGTGAATGAACTTGCGCTCCCTGGGCGGTTCAGCGCAAAAAAGGAGGCGTGTTCTGGCGCAAACAATCCCTGGTGCTATTTTGCTGTTCCATTAAACAATTGCGCCACTGACCAGAAAAAACCTAGTCTAAAGTCAGTGGCGCGTTGCATACACTTTGCTCATGTAATCTACACAGATGCAACAGTTATTTTTGCAAATCATAAATTGTTACACTAAAAAAATATTAACACATGAGATGAGGGAAATCATTGTGGTGTGCCACGAAGATGTAAAAAAATAGGCATAAATCTAGCTTACAAATTATTCAGGCTAATTGTAGTAATTAAGGATCAGACCTGTTTGCCCAATAGTGGCAAGACATATATGTTTCTCCCATCCCCATACAACACAACTTCTCTGTCTTTCACTGCTCTTACAAGAACATCAGTCTCCTCGGCTGTGAACCGCTCCTGGCGTGCGCCTGGTAAATACGCCATAACAATAGCAATCCCATAATGGAACTTGCGCAGCTGCTTTTAAAGGGAATGTTGGATGACGCTCTGATTGGTTTATTCACGTTACGCCCAAACCACACCTATGAATAATGAAGCTACTTCAGACCAACCCATTTTAGATTTGCTCCGGGCGCAAGAGCCATTTATCCCGCCGGGAAAATAGCAACAGCGCCGAGACCCGCCCACAAAGTTACTTGCGCTCCGCGCTTTGACACTTGCGTTTCAGATTGTAAAAATAGGGCCCAAAGTCTGTATAACTGTATGATGATTGAATCCTAATGAATAAATAAAAATACTAAAGGACCATGGTCTTAAAATAGTGGGTGGGCATGGTTGCACTCTATATGGCATAATTTGTCTCGCCTTGTAAATAATACAATACAATAATACAATACAATACAATATTTATTTATAAAGCACATTTAAAAACAACCAAAGCTGACCAAAGTGCTGTACATAGGAGAGAATAAAATGCAGAGCAGTACAGGACAAAAGAAACAACTGAAAAAATAAAACAAAAAAAATAAATAAAAAGCAGTAATCATATCAGAGGCAATGAGCATCAAAAGCAAGAGAAAACAAAAAAGTCTTTAAAGAAGATTTAAAGATGGAAACTGAAGGAGCCAGTCTGATATAGAGAGGCAGACTGTTCCAAAGTTTTGGGCCTGCAGTCGCAAAAGCACGCAAATAAAGTATGTAACCGGCAATAGATAAAGTAATATCAGCTGTCCTTAGAAGAAGTTAGCAGATTTGCAGAATTGGCCTACATTTACACTGTTGCTGTGGGTAGTTTTTGTGGTTCATGGATTGAAGCGACTAACTTGGGCTAGTTTTGGTCAAGATTGGGCTAGTTTTGGTTAGCAATTGGGCTTTTTGATCATAAGAATCAACATTTATGGGCCAGTTCATGTCAAGTATACACTGTAAAAAGCATTTCATCATTCATCATTTGTTTCCTTCCACTGGACCCATTTTTTTCTCACCTTGGTTTTTGCATTAGTCTAATCAGAAGTTAATTCACAGTAGTAGGATTAGGTTTAAGGAATTACACAGGACAAAGGTGTGGTCACATTTACTGCATGAGTAAAATCCACACTGTAAACCCTAACGCTCAAAATTGTTTTACTTAATCTTAGTTTGAGTAGAGCCAACTTAAATTAACAAATTAGTTCAAATAAATTAACTTTTTTGAGTATTTAAAACTTTCTTTTTCTTTTGTTCACAAAACGGACACATTAAGTAATCTGAATTGTTTCGTTATTTTGATTTTTATGAACTTGTTTCTTTTCATTTAGACAAACTTAAATGTAACTGAAACTGGGCTGGAATTTTTGTTTCCCAGCATGCTTTGCAATTAAACTTAAAAGGGAGAGTGAATGCCAAAATTAAGTGTTATATACGTTTTTGTAGCCTGAGAAGCCAGACCCACATCAAGATGTTTGGTCTGGAAACTCACCATTGACAGGGCTCAATCCGAGGGGTGGGATAAATGATTGTCTTTCAAACTCCCTCTGCGCGCGATAGGATAGCACTTCAACCAACCAGAGCAACGAAGGTGAAGCGGAGCTAGTTGACTGATTATACTTTCGCCGTATCCGGTCGGCAAAACTCCGAACACATCTACCCTTCTTAAGAATGACTTCAGTGCCGTTCTTTGGTCTTTTCTCAGAGAAAAGCTTAACTCCAATCGCGGTCAAAGCTGTTTCGAAAGACCGCCGTTCGCCAGTTCCTGTGTTTACTAGTAGCACGCAAGCGCAACTCGGCCATCATTATGTTAAGCCCCGCCTACCGACTCTATACACGATGTGATTGGCCCGACTAGAGTTTGGCTTTTACAGCTCAGAAGTGTATTGAGAGTTGCTAGACGACACTCGCGGCAGATTAGATTTGCTTCTGCTAGGGTGCGTCTAGATTTCTAGGCTAACATTTTTGTGCAAGATTAATTTTAAGGTGGATATTTATTTAGTGTATAACATACAGATGTACAGTATGTTAAATGTTCTATATTGCTGTACTCATTCAGCAAATGCTATCAAAGCATTGTGTTACTAATTTGCAAGGTAGCATTTATTTAATTATCTAGTTAAAGCTAGCCAATTTTCCACTACTAAAATATATTTAAGTTGATCATTTTAATTCAAATGTGTGAATTAACTTATGCAAATATTTGAGGTTAAGAGCAATTAAAATGTGCGAATACAAAATCAAAATCTGCAAGTTCTGCTTACTAAATTTCTTAACCGATTGACTCCATTTTTTTGAGTTATGTCAGCTTATTCGGGTTTACAGTGCAATCACTTCAAAAGGAATCCACACGATTGGGAATTTTTTGTGAGGATGACCCACAGAAGGCTACATTGACCCACAGAAAAGTTTGAAACGGACTTCAGTTTGAACTGTGCTTCATACTGCGTGATTTACAATAGACAATGGACCCTTTTTTGCACATAACATTTTACTAATGTGATCAAACTACACATTTAGTGTAGTGACGTTGTGTTACTACACTAAATGTAAACAACATGTGTATGTGTGTGTGCGTGGGTGTGTTTTAAACTAAAGCACTTTGTGTAAGGTGCTGTTAAATGCACTACACGAAGGTATACTGTAATTATTACTGTAATTACCATCAAATATTGACTCATTTTGTGTTTCTTTTTCAAACAACATTTTCCCTAACACTGCAGCCATTAAACAGACAGAAAACATGCTTTTTATGAGCTCAGACATAAATGGAAGCATACCACTGATTACATATGCAAGCACAGTTATTTAATCTCTTTAGGTTGTTTTAGAAACAAACTTTCATGAAGCACTTGAATACATACAAGAGACAATTCCTCTGTTCATATGGCCAGCATATTTCTACTTTGCAAAGTGTCCCCCTCACATGTAACTTGATGTTGGAGCAGTTTCTTAAAATAGGCACATTCATGTCATGCTGACTTTTTGCCAAACCTGATACTACGTTACACTGAGAGAGTAAATCATTTCCAATGACGCTTTACTTACTGAATGTAAAATTTTAGATGGTATTAGGTTATAAACAGTCATTAGTCACTGGCTACTGTCTCAAACGTGTAAACAACCTGATTATATTCACTGGTGTGTGTGATTCATTTTGATGGACACGTCTGGGAAAATCTAAGGCTCTGATTGTGCTGGCATTCAGCTGGTGATATGCGTTTTTGCTTCAGGGAAGCATAATAATCATGCTAATGCGATGCTGCTTTGTTTTTGTCTTATCCGCAGCCATAACCAGAGAACGACTACATTCATACATCCAGTGACAGGCCAGATCTCTGCTGAGAACACTGATTTCAGACTTCAAGACCAGTAAGTATTGCCTTTTGACATTGATCATAGTAAAGGTTGACTAGGTCATTTCTGATTCAGTTATATTTATGTCCTGTCTCAAACTAGCAGCCCACACCTTGAGTTTAGTCTCTAATAACTGCGTTCTAAAAACCATCCTATCTCGCGCTCCATGTCAATAAGGGATTTAATTTAAGGCACAATATGTAAGTTTCACCACTAGAGGTTGCTTATTGAATAACCAACGCGTAGCTTCATGATGATGTGAATGAGCATAGAATAATGTGAGACGTCAACTTCGCCTCCACAGCGGATGGTAAGCGATCTGATGGAACTCGGCATGAGAAATTGTGTAGATGGATGAGCTAATGTGTTAAAGTTTTATTAATATTTCTGTGGGATGAAGCCGGGCGGGGCAGACAGAGAGCCTTTTACCTTGCTTTTATAATTACGCTTATATGCTGCAGTTGGCCGCTGCCGCTCCTTTTGTTTTGTTTATATTATTATAAACAATAGTTACTTTCCTTAACTTCTTCCCTAAACTTGAAATTTGTCACAATTACATTTGATCACTTAAATTCATATTATTTTATTTCATTCAAATGAATAGCCACAAGTGCTGAATTACTACTGAATTACGCAACATTTGATTTGTTTTACTTGATCAATACAATCATACTGAAAATACATTGGAGTGTGTGGAAAGTGGGTATTTTAGGATATTTTAATCCACATTTTTACATATTATGCCTTTTAAAGGATTCGTTTACTTTAAAATTAAAATGTTCTGATATTTTACTCACCCCATTTCATCCAAGATGTTTGTGTCTTTGTTTCTTCAGTCGAAAAGAAATTAAGTTTTTTAAGGGGGGAAACATTTCAGGATCCACATAATAGACTTTTATGACAACCAACAGGTTGAAGGTCCAAATCAATGCAGTTTCAAAAGGCTTCAGAGGCTCTGCACGATCCCAGCTGAGGAGTAGGGTCTTATCTAGCGAAACCATCTGTTATGTAAAAAAAAAAAAAAAAAAACGTTTTAACCTAAATTTCTCATCTTGCGCTGCTCTGCGTCACGCCACAGATTACGTAATCACGTCAGAAAGGTCACACCCTTTACCAATAAAAACCTACATCTCCAACTTCAAAATCATTCAACATTGTTGTTTTACCATATTTACATATTTACCATATTAGATACATTTTTGAGTGTGTTAAAAGTTGTTATATTGCTTAGCACGTTCACTCGGCGGCTACTATGAAATGGACTGCATTTATATAGCGCTTTTATCCAAAGCGCTTTACATTTTTGCCTCACATTCACCCATTCATACACCGACGGCGATGTCAGCCATGTAAGGCGCCATCCAGCTCGTCGGGAGCAGCTGGGGTTAGGTGTCTTGCTCATGGACACTTCGACACTTGGTCAAGTGGAACCGGGGATTGAACCACCAACCTTCTGGTTTGTAGACAACCTACATGAACCACTGAGCCACTGCCGCTACTATGAGACACTTGTTGCACACTTCAGTATGATAGATCGATATTAGGCATAATAAAACATGATACTCGCGGAAAATCAAGAAAACAAGATTTAAACAATAAAACTAACTGTGTTGAACTATATAACAATGATTCGTTTTCTGTCGATGCATGTCTCCAAACAGTTGCTCACCTGTCTAATAAAATACATATATTAGAGCGTCTTTGGTGTTTCCGTGGTTTCTACAAAATAAATGAGGGTAACGCGGAAATGTCATTGATAGGTTATGCACGGACATGGTCCAAAAATCCTGGTTAAAATTGTTTATTTCTCTGGATTTTAACATTCTTAGAAACATTTGGGATAATCTAAGTACACAAGTCAACAACCTGGTTTTTGGATAAATGAATCAACATTGATAATAATAAGAAATGTTACATGAGCCGCAAATCAGCATATTAGAATAATTTGTGTGATCATGTGACACTGAAGACTGGAGTAATGATGCTGAAAATGTAGCTTTGCATCGCAGGAATAAATAGCTTTTTAAAGGGAAAGTTCACCCAAAAAATGAAAATTGAATGTTTATCTGCTTACCCCCAGTGCATCCAACATGTGGGTGTGACACATACATGTTGGATGCCTTGGGGGTAAGCAGATAAACATACAATTTTCATTTTTGGGTGAACTATCCCTTTAAAATATATTAAATAAAGAAAAAGAGTTATTTTAAATTGTTAATATTTTACAATATTACAGTTTTTACTGCCTTCATGAACAAGAAGAAAATTGTACCGACCCCAAACTTTTGAACGGTAGTCTATTTTAGTAGCTCTTTATTATGCCATTGAACAGGACTCTTTACTTGGATTATAAGGCAGTACCATCATACCGTTATGATCTATATGTTGGTAGAAGCAGAGCTGGAAGGATACAGCTGACTTAAGTATCACTAGTCTTGCTCTTTATATTTGCCCTCTTGCTATCAAGTTGTAACTTATATTACAGCTGTCTGTTTTCTCAAACGTGTGTGCAGATCACATGGGTTGTTATGCTCTGCATCAAGAATGGTTTGTACAGGAAAATGTATCGTTATGGTTTTCACGCACGACACAGTTCTGGACTGTTTCATTTTATGCTTTTAAGAGATGCACCGAAATCTTTCAGGTTATGTTAGGGAACTCTATAATAAGGTTACACAATCCATGCTCCGTGTTCGAGAATAAGCTGGCATTAGATCTCCATTTCAACAGCTGCCCACCGGTCTTATCTAACCCGAATCTCTCTAAAAGCTGCTCATATTAGCACATATATCACAAAAGACTGGGCTTCTCTTAGCATCTGACTGCAAGCAGGAGGCCGTATTCTCCTGCCATATCCTAATGGATGCATCTCATTAAACGCTGTGTGGGTGCACGAGGCTTTCTGAGAACGGCAGGTTATGTGTCATTGGTTGTTAATGTATCAGCCATATCACATGTTGGAAAGAACTAGTCGTCTGTATAGAACTGTATAATAACAGAACTGCTATACATCATGCTGAGTATGATGACAGATTGTGCTGGATACTTGACAATTTTATTTATTTATAAGTATAATTTTTTTTAGACTTTGCTGCACAACTCATTTTGCACAGGCATGTAGTATGCTATTACTTTTCTAAGCGATCATCCAATTTTCTTCTGGTGTAAAACAAGAAATAACATCCCATGGACTTACATCAATGAGCTCCAGTGTTATGTCCACCTGTCTATATCCCGTTGGTCCTCTGCATTCTGCCAAAACGGCACCGACCCACCAATGCATGGTGAGGAGGAGCCACCGTGGATTGAACTTGTTGGTCCAGCACATCCCACAGATGCTCAGTCGGATTGAAATCTGAGGAATTTGGAGGTCGGTGCAACACCTTGAACTCTGTCATGTTCCTCAAACCATTCCTGAACAATGTGTGGAGTGTGACAGGGTGCATTATCCTACTGCTCGCATGCCCATTGCTTTTGTCGGTGGACAGAGATCATCATAGGCACTCTGATTGGTCTCCAGCTACACAGCAGAGTATCATGAACTGTGTGTTGTGACACGTTCCTCCCATAACCATCATTAACATTTTGTGTGAGTTGTGCCTCAGACATTCTGTTTGCTCGGACCAGACGAGATAGCCTTCGTTGCCCTTGTGCAGCGATGAGCCTTGGCCCCCAACACCCTGACGCCCGTTTATTTATTTTTTAGTTTGTTCTTCCTCTGACCACTGTTGGTAAATACTCACCACTGCTGACCCACAAGCCTTGCCGTTTCAGAGATACTCTGACTTGCATAACTTTTTGCCCTTGTCAAAGTCACTCAGATTTTTATTCCTGCATCAAACACATTAATTATAAGAACTGATTGTTTGTTTGCTCTGATCTAACCGGACCTTAATATGTAGCCTTGTTTGGAGATGATCAATGATATTCACTTCATCTGTGAATAATGTTTTGGCTCATCAGTGTATAATGATAGACTATTCAGTCTCTGGTGACCCCAGCCTTAGAGATATGGAGTATGCTTGTTTGACGTGGTGTCCACAGGCCCTGTATGGGGCCCCAGAGGCCACTTGACATATAAGCACCAGAATATCCCAGAGACCAGTGCTATTTTTAGAAAATAAAAATTCTGTCATTAATTACTCACCCTCATGCCGTCCCAAAACCAGACTTTCATTCAGAAATGAAGATCTTTTTGATGAAATCTGAGAGTTTTCCATCCCTCCATAGACAGCTATACAACTACCACTTTAACACTTAAAAAAGTTCATTAAGAGATCGTAAAACTAATCCATATGAAAGCGGTTTAGACCAAAGAGACTTAACAGCTTTATATGATGAACAGATTTCATTTAGGCTTTTATTCACATCCATTACAGCTCAACCGAACCTGTTTGATGAGTGAGAACAAACCTCATTGGTTCTCGCTGAAGCTCAAACGTGCTGCGTAACACGAGAATGAACCTCATTGGTTACTGAAGCTCAAACGTGCTGCGTAACATGAGAATGAACCTCATTGGTTCTTACTGAAGCTCAAACGTGCTGCGTAACACGAGAATGAACCTCATTGGTTCTCGCTGAAGCTCAAACGTGCTGCGTAACACGAGAATGAACCTCATTGGTTCTCACATGTCAAGTGAGCATCCTCAAGCTTCCGTTTACCACAACTGTGTGCGTTGATGAAAGTTTATAAGTGAATAAAATCTGTTTATCATATAAAGTGATCGAGTGTCTTCAGAAAATTTGGATTAAACCGCTCAATTCATATGGATTCGTTTTATGATCTATTTATGAAAAGTAGTAGTTGTGTAGCTGTCAATGGAGAGACAGAAAGCTCTCAGATTTCATCAAAAAGATCTTCATTTCTGAAGATGAACGAAAGTCTTATGGGTTTGGAACGAAAGGAGGGATTAAATAACTATCCCTTTAACTAAAACAACACTGCCAGACTCGGTCACAGTCAGATTGTATCAATTTGTATAGCATTTGCACCATGCTTATTCTTTCTGCGACTAGAGGCATTTGAGTGCCCAAAGCCCATGGATTTCTCAAATGTGTACAGCTATAAGGACAATCTGTTTCTATCTCTTTTGTATGTTGGCTCTTTGCATGTCTGGCCATCTGTTTTAAGATTCTAAGTGTGAGAATCGTGCTGTGAGGTTTCCTCGGCTCTCTCCCTGTTGACTCTACCTCTAAGACAACCTGATTAAAACTGATGAAAAAGAACAAACATATGTCATGCAGGTTTGTGTTAATGTTTGGGTGTTATGGTAGTGAGGCTTATGGCATATTGTATGAGAAAAGGCTTAGGATGACTGAATGACAATATTTTGTTGTTCTGTTTTCAGGCGGCTCAAGGTCAGACTGTAATGACAGTTATGAAAAACACAACGTTCGTTGTTGTGTAGGCAATAGATTGTGTTTACTTAAAGTGGTTTCCTTTGTAATTATGCCAGCTGGAATCGGGAGATGAGACATTTTATCTGTAAATGATCAGACAAAGTTTTCAGTCTGGCAGTGTTTTTGCCATAAAAGACAGATAATACAGATTTAACCCGCTTAACTAAGATATAGCAGCCGTATATTGAGTCAGCTCTGATTATTTTAATATTGACGGATACCTTTGGTTCCTCTCTGACTGAAGAGGAGCCAAAAGCAGTAGTTCTGTCCTAGTTTGCCAGGAGCCTGTGCTGTTCTGAGTTTTCATAGCTGGGATATATATTTAACTCTTTCCCCGCCATTGACAGAATTTTCCTGCTTTCCATGTTTTCACTGTTATAAGGTAGGGGGCGGTATTATGCATCGTCTGAAAGAATACAGAATCTCCTGATCAAAAGACGTAAAGAAGAAGCAGAAACATGCGATGATAGCGTATGTAAGCAGATGCATTGTAAAATAAGGTGATCATCAACGGAAGACAGCATATTAACAAAACTGCGTAATGGTACTGAATGAAATGTCGACCCAGGACGAACTAAAGGACTGTGCAAGCATTTAGGGGTGTTGATGGACTCAATCTACTTCATCTGTTTGATCATGGTTCTGAATCTGATCCAGACGTAGTCTTTGACAAAAACACAATTTTCTGAGCTTTTTGCTCAAAATGTTTATTTTTTATGAAACTTGCCCACATTCAGAAAAAAAAGAATGCATGAAGCTAGAATAAAACAGGTTTTGTTTAAAAGCTGAGGCTCGCTTCTTTCTTTTGATATATTGCATGTTCAGATATTCATAAAATCAAATATTCTGGGGTCATGAAACTTTTGTGAAAATTATCAAAAATGCTAGCGCTGACTGGCAACTTTTTGGCAATCGTTCAAAAGTTTTGGCTCTGCTATGTTTTGTTGTTGTTGATTTTGGAAAGAAATTAATACTTTTAGTCAGCAAGCATGCAATACAAGTATCAAAATGGACAGTCAGGACATTTATAAATTTGATATGTAGAATATTAAAACAGTATTTATCAGAAATATGTTTTAAAAGTTATTTGTGAGTTTGCATAAGTTCATAACCCTGCAATATAACCTGCCTGAGGAATTTGATTTGACATGCAGGCCAGTGAGTGCTGAAGGGAAAGTTCATTCTTTGTCTAATCATGGGGAATTATACTTGACACATCACAGCAGCTGTAATCTACTAAAAGCTTTTTGAAGTGAGCCTGTGATATTAAAAACTGCTACTATGCATCTCTAGTGTGAATTAGTAAGGGACAGAGCAGTGTTGCATTAGAATGGTTGTCAATCCTGTTCCAAATCCTATTGAGCCACTTCACTTCCTACTACCTACATAGTCTGCTGGCTTCCAACAGCCATGGAACCTTATAAGTGACCAATTTGAAGTGTTCTACATAGGCAGCTAGACACTAAAATTGCTCTTAATGGCAGACTTAAAGGTATAGTTCATGCAAAAATCATTTTCTGTGGAATGCAAAATAGTTTTTTTTTTTTTAATGTTACCCTTTACTTCTGTTGCATAGACAAAAAAAAGTTTCTTGTCTTATGTTCCAAAGAAGAAAGAGAAAGAAAGTTTAAGAAATTTTATTTTAAGCCTTTAAGCCAAAATTGATTTCAATGGAAACATTGTATAGACATTTCATTTCAATATCTAATTACATTGGATAATCCATTTTTATTTGAACTGAAATTTGTATCACTTCTTTTCTGTGTGGAATTAAATATTAGTTTATTATTAAGTTGAATGAAATCAGGATTCAAGGCCCATTAGTGATGCTTTGGAAGTGTCAGAAGGCTTAAAGGGTTACTTCAGCGATTAGCATATGGCTTTGTATCAGTAGAAACCCTGGAGTGTATTCAAATGATCGTGCTCCCCCCCTCTCATATCCCCCTGAGTCAAGAGATATATGCATTCTAGAAAAATTCCTCCGATGACACAAATATCGTCAATTTGCGTCATCGGAGGAATTTTTGGCCAGAGGCTAAAGACTACAACTAGCAGAAGGAGCCATTTCCTGCATGGGGGATGGATATCGCACTCACAGTTCAGCTTGGGCAGCCGCGGGCATTCATGTAAACAGAGCGGCCAGCGGAGCAAAGTGATTGTTTTAACTTCTCAAATTAATTACTATGAAAGTTAAGCTTCCAAAGGCATGGACTGAAAACACGGCAGACTCAACACGCGCTGTGAATCTATGCCGCGAACTCGATCACGATTACCTCAGCTCTCATCACGAGCTCATCCATGACTGTCATTGTAATCTGACTCCTGCAGCGTTTTGGGCTGTGAGACTTCAGTGAGACTCCAGTGAGACTCCCTCAACGGCTAAATCATATATTGAACAGACATGTTCAGTTTTTAATTGTGGTGTCTGTTCTCTAACTGAACTGATTTTCTGAAAATGAACGCGTTCGCAGTGGGAAAGTGAAAGTGATTCAGTTATCCAGTAGTGGTGGCTTCGGGAATGGTCTCACAGGGCAGCGAAGCGTTCTGGGAATTGTTGCCTTTCATCCCCATTAGACAAAAATACATTTTCTGTCTTTTCTCAGTCTAGAAAGCACCAAATTAAAAAATGTATTTCACATTTCTACTACATTAATGACCCAGTTTAAATACAGGTTCATCTTCCCAGCGCTGAAGTACTCCTTTAAACAGTTAGGCATTCATATTTAAAACTAGCCACATATACTATTACCTGTAACCATTATTTCCACTAAGATGCCATAGTTCTCTTTCAAACAGTACAAAGTTTTCAGAGCTTCTGCTACTTTTTAGTGACAATGGTGGCTAAAATACATTGTAACTGTTGTAACAATAACTGTAGTATCTATGATAGTTTGGTGGAAACTTACCATTTTCAATTTAGGAAGTGTAACATTAATATCAAACTCCTGAGAGCAGTGAAACACTTTGTCATGGATGACACCATGCAGAGTTCTAGTCAAATGTCATGGTTTGCCACCGGCTTATTGCATCATATGCTAGCACTCAACTATACGAGCACTATGACTGAGACTTCTGATTACAGAGGATTTCACTTCCACTAATGTGAAATTGTCATGCCATTATCAGGTAGTAATATTGTGATATTGGTATATAATGACATTTTTCTCCAGGTTTGGGAAAATGGTTGGAGCATGTTATGTTCTCAAATGCATGTTACTGTGGTCCAAACTCAGAGCTGATGCAGAGATGTGTTCCTGTGGAGCAGTGTAGCAAAGTTTAAAGGCTCTGGAATGAAGAAGGCATGAACGGCGAAAGATCAACGTAATGCTAAATGACACAAACACAAACGAAAGTAAAGCAGCGGCTCCTCATGGACGACTGCCGTATATAAACACAATAAAAAACACATAAAGTTCATAAATAGACAAATAAAGTCCTTCTCCTGGAGACTCTAGGTTTATTTGCACTCGCGCCACCAGCCTTGCTTTGTTCCCGCAGCTCTCTGCCTCGCCCTGCTTGCCACAAGCAGCTTTTACTGAAAACCGAGCGACTCTGAGATTCTGAAAACATCAGAACTCAAGCGATTTAAGGTGTGCAGCACTAATGAGATGCATTGCATGTAGTTAATTCCTCAAAGAAACTGCTGTACCTCTTGAAAACCATCATTGTGCTCTCCTCTACAGGACTGGCGGACACATGCAGAGGAAGCCTGAGACGACCACAAGACCCTCCAGCACAATTAGCGAGGCCTCCACTACCGTTACCACCTCCACTGTGGACACCAATTCAGGCTCAAAGGTCAGTCACAACCTGATCCTGTTGGATCGGCAACAAAACGAGTCAAAGGGTAGGAAAATAGTCCTGGTATTTTGTAGAGACAGAAGTAGAAGGCCGTACCTCTTTGTATAAAACGAAACGAACAAGTTAACTTGACAAGACTCCTGATGCAGAACATTGTCCATGCTTGGTTAGCATCTGTTGTGGTAATTAGAGTGTTTATTCTTCTGGGCTGAGGCGTGAATTCCCTAGTGCTGGTGACACAAACACAGAGTGATCAGAGCGCCTGACTGCCATCTCTGAGCAGACACAGAACATCGATGAAACGGATTGGGATTCGGATTGTGAGTGATTTGGTGCACATCTGTGTAAGGATGCATTGTTTGGAATAGGATGCACATGAGCTGAATAACACTTTTTTAAATTAAAGGTATAAATTACTCTATAAGTACAATTTCATCATTATTTGTTACTGTTCCAAACATTTCCTTGTGAAAAAAGCAGTATACTTTAGAAAATTTTTAAAAGAGTAAAAAAAACTTATGGTAAGAAGTGCAGACTGAACTGCAAAATAAGTAGGACTTAAGTAATTTCTTCTGTTGTCTTTGAAATATGGTTAAAGGAACACTTCACCATTTTTAGAAATAGGACTTATTCAACTTCTTTCCTACATTTAGATATGTGGGCAAATGCATTTTTGTCTCAGTGCATGCATTGTTTTAGTTTGGCAGGGTCGCCGCTAGCTTAGCTTAGCATAATGAATGGAATCCTATGTTGTTAGCTAGCATATCCCGAGTAAAAGTGATAAAAAAAACACATTATTACTTCTTGTGGACTGCATAATCACAACGAATACAAATAGTGACGCAGATTAAGACTAGGCGATTTCCTAGGCAGGTATTGACTTGGGACTAGCACAGGCGAAGCACTGCTACTTGGGCGCAGAGATATCACGGCTCTCATCCTCACATCCTCCGACTGTTGAGCGATCGCAATGTGTTGTAATATCTCTGGTTCGCCTGTGCTTCCCCATAATATAGTCCCAAGTCAATATCTGCCTAGGAAATCGCCTAGTCTTAATCAGCATCGCTATTTGTACTGGTTGTGAATACGCAGGCCACACGTAATTAGGTGGGATTTTTTTGGGATCACATTTATTCGAGACATGCTAGCTGGCAACATAGGATTCCATTCATTATGCTAAGCTAAGCTAGTGGCGACCCTGCCAAACTAAAGCAATACATGCACTGAGACAAAAATGCATTTGCCCACATATCTAAATGTAGGAAAGAAGTTGAATAAGCCATATTTCTAAAAACGGTGGAGTGTTCCTTAAAATGTACTGCTCAATATACTGACTAGTATTTATGGTAAGATAAAATAATTTAATTTAATTTCTATTCAAACATGTATGTATTGTATTTAAATGCATTTGTAATGATGTTGCCATTTTTAAAATATATTAACTTTTAATGTAAAATCAAAAATTATAAATGTGATAATTTACATAAACATTATGTTAGTCAACATATAAGTGTACTTTAAAAACATGAAAAAAGATTATTAAAACAATGATTTCAAATGTACTTCTGTAAATTTATATTGCTTCAAACTTTATTTATTTTAAAGTGCACTTAAGTTTGTACTCTCTAAATAGACTTAAAGGGTTAGTTCACCCAAAAATGAAATTTATGTCATTAATGACTCACCCTAATGTCGTTCCACACCCGTAAGACCTCCGTTCATCTTCAGAACACAGTTTAAGATATTTTATATTTAGTCAGAGTGTGTATCTTAGTGTAGGCACACTATACTGGCTTTGGTAACATTGTATTCATCATTGTTATTTTACCTCTCACAATGCATGTGCAAAATATCTGAAGAGTTGTGACGGCTGACTGCCATAGTGGTCTTTTATTTAATTAATATTATTTTATCTGCAAGTACACTTAAAAAAAATCATTAATTTAATCAAGCTACAATAACAGCTAATTTTTATATTGTGGGATATGTGATGTCACATGTCTATAGATATTATGACCAATTTAATTTAATATAATTTAATAATTTAATTTAATTTAATTTAATTTAATTTAATTTAATTTAATTTAATTTAATTTAATTTAATTTAATTTAATTTAATTTAATTTAATTTAATTTAATTTAATTTAATTTAATTTAATTTAATTTAATTTAATTTAGGGCCTTCAAATATTATAATGGGTATTATAAAACATAAAACATAATAGGTGCCCTCCGAGTCAAAAAGTTAAGGAACCACTGATCTAAGGAAATAGACTTTTGCTATATAAAAACAACTGCTGTTTGATGCTAACTTATTGCGTCATAATGGAGGCTTTGGTAACATTGTATTCATCATTGTTATTTTACCTCTCACAATGCATGTGCAAAATATCTGAAGAGTTGTGACGGCTGACTGCCATAGTTTGATTTAAGAGATGCAGAGAAGTGCACCAGCAGGAACGCTGCCCGTGTCATCTCCTGTCTGCGTTTGGATTATTCTAGATGAATGAGTGCTTGTAGCTCTCGTCGTTGGCAGTGACGGCACGCACTGGTGATGTATTAGGCGTATTAATGCATTGGCATGTGTGATTGGCGGTAGCATGTAGGCTTACGTTGCTGTGCCCACAGAATGCCAGTGGATGGTGTGTAAGATCAGCTGTGCACCCTTGGCAGATGGTCTAGACTAATGGGTGATGAATGAGCTTTCAATCCCCCTGCTCATCTTCTCTGTGTGTGTGTGTGTGTGTGTGTGTGTGTGTGTGTGTGTGTGTGTGTGTGTGTGTGTGTGTGTGTGTGTGTGTGTGTGTGTGTGTGTGTGTGTGTGTGGTGTGTGGTGTGTAATATAGGGATCCAAGTCCAGTGGAAGGGTCCATAGCTTTGGCAAACGAGATCATGCCATAAAGAGGAATCCCAGCGTTCCTGTAGTAGTACGTGGATGGCTCCACAAACAGGTAAGAGAGTTTGATCACTGAGTTTTTATTTTATTTTATCATATACAAAACTTTTGCTTTCAAATTATACTTTTCATGAAAGGTTTTTAGACTTTACACACCCAGAGGCCAAGCCTAGAAATCTAGACGCACCCTAGCGGCAGCAAATCTAATCTGCCGCGAGTGTCGTCTAGCAACTCTCAATACCCTTCTGAGCTGTAATCGCCAAACTCTGGTCGGGCCAATCACATCGTCTATAGAGTCGGTGGGCGGGGCTTAACATAATGACGACTGAGTTACGCTTGCGTGCTTCTAGTAAACACAGAAACTGGCGAACGGCGGCCTTTCGAATCAGCTTTGACCGCGACTCTGGAAGACTTGGAGCTAAGCTTTTCTCTGAGAAAAGAACAAAGAACGGCACTGAAGTCATTCTTAAAGCTACACTGTGTGATATTTTCCCCCATCTAGTGGTGAAACGGTATATGACCATCCAGTGTATAATAGTTTCTGTTCCTCTTAATTTCGATTTCGTTTCAACTCCTACGGTGGCGGATTTAGTCAAGGCTTCCAGTTCGACCTCTTCGGTGAGTGTTGCAAGTGATGAGGTTACTTTTGAAAACTATTATAATTTGCAGTTATTTAATTTGCCAAATGATCTATGATCAAATTAATATATGTAAAATGAATAATAGTTTTACGTTTTCGTTATTTTTTACCATTTCATTGCTAACATCAGCTGTCAGGTTCCAGACGAATGCAAGCTATTCTTAGTAAAGGAACTTTTTTTATCAGTGCTATCGTTATTCTTTATATTATATGACATCACTAGCGTAAGGCAAACAAATTATAATGCAATTCAAATATTAATCTCATGTTATCCGTCATAGAACACTGATTTATGTTATAAGGTAAACAATACTTTTTCATCATTGACGCAAGGAAAACTATCCTAGACGTCGTTCTAGTGTTATGCTCAGCACACCATGATATAATTAGCCAAGCAACAATAAAAGGCTGAATTAATATTACCTGTCGAGAAGAAAGCAGGAAACGTCGGCGTTCTTTTTAAAATCGTTGCTCCTCATGAGCTCTTTCCATCTTGGAAAGGCCACTGCAATATTTACTTTTGTCTTGTTGATTTGCCCGTTGCGTTGCCGTCTTAATTCTCTTTTCCGCTTCCTTGGCGACTCTGATACATATCCAGCAATGCTACTAGGTCCCCGACCCGGGTCGAATTCGGTAATCAATTCCGGGACGTGGTTGCTTTCACACAAAAGGCGACCCGGCAATGTTCCGGGAATATTGCGGGTCCGACGTGCAGTGTGAGAGGGGCTTAAGAGTGATCCTCCATCATCATATAGCAGCCTCAAGCAATCCTCCTCTTCACATTCGACACGGTGCCATCGAGTGTAAAAACGCGAAAAGCGAAGCTTGAATTTACGGGTATGTCCCTCTTTGGCAAATGTACTTTCAAGATGGAGGAGCAACATGGCGACCGCCATCCGAACCCCTAACACTTATGCATTTTCAATGGTATATTATAATATTACGAGAATGCATTATTACTTGAAAGAAGTAAATATACATTAATGAGCACATATATTTTTGAAAGAACTAAGTGATTTTAGCTAAGAATAAACTAAAAAAGTTACACAGTGTAGCTTTAAGAAGGGAAGATGTGTTCTGAGTTTTGCCGACCGGATACGGCGAAAGTTTAATCTGTCTACTAGCTCCGCTTCACCTTCGTTGCTCTGGTTGGTTGTAGCGCTATCCAATCGCGTGCAGAGGGAGTTTGAAAGACAACCATTTATCCCGCCCGTCGGATTGAGCCCTGTCAATGGTGAGTTTCCAGACCAAACATCTTGATGTGGATCTTGCTTGTCAGGCTACCACAGGCCCCAAAACCAGGAACTCCCAGTATATTTCTGACTGTAAAAATCATTGGACTATTCATTAATCGTTACATTTCAGAAATCACTGGCATCAAATCAGACATTAGAATTAACACGGTTACTGGCATGTTGTCGCATTACTGTCAAATCCATCTCATAAAAGTATTTTTGCAAAGCCTGCATCGAAAATTACAAATAATTAACCGAAGAATCCACAGTGAAATGTACCGAATACAAATATATAATGCTTAAAGGAACTGTATGTAAGAAATGTATTTTAATTAATCATAAAATGGCCCTGATATGTCACTAGACATTAAGAAATAATGTTAATTTCAAATACTTATATCACTGACAGCAGTAGTCTGGCCAGGATATTGTCATTTAAAAGTTGTTGTTGCAGCCCTCAACTGATGTTGATGTTGACATGTTGTGTTTTGGCCTGAAGCTCCACCCTCCACCTATCGACCAATCACAAAGTCAATAGTGTTTCTGCATCCGGGTTGCCAGATCTGCTCTAGTTACCACAGCTGCAGATCTACAAACGTTCCTGCTGATCCTGCAGCCTATCTGGCAACCTCGAGTCAGGGGGAGGGGGATAGTGATTGCAGAACCAGTTTTTTTTATATTGTGCACTTTACAATATTAGGCTGTTTTTGGACTAACATGGAAGTTTTCAGTTCTGAAACTTACAGGATATATTATTATAGTATGATGACCTATAATATGCCAAAAGCTCAAGGACAATTTGATTTCTCAGTTCATGACCCCTTTTAAATGTAATAATACTTCTCAATATTACAGTTTTTACTGTATTTTGACTAAATAAATGCAGCCTTGGTAAGTAAACAGACTTTTCTTGAATGATATTACTACATTATATAATGCTCAACAGCTCATCAGTTAGAAAGTTATCATTAGAAATGAGTTAATATTTAGGTAAGTCATTGTTTTATAAAATTATATTTCATGTCTTGTCTGGAGTTTCTTAATAGGGACATTCACAGACCCTAGTTTAAAATATACCCTTTGAAATTTGACTAATTGTGACAGGAAAGCACAAGTTACTCATGCAATGCAAACAGTAATGTTGGTGTTTCAAAACCTAGTGAGCTGCCCAAGTAGACCATTCAAACTAGTGGGACCAACAAGACCAAACCTTTACATTTAAAATCACATTTTATTTGACCACAAATCTATTTTTTTTTCCATTTTGGGTGAAATGTGTCTCCCTAAACATAAGTAGTGATCACAGCCATGCAGGACAGCATTTGTGGGCATCATAGGCACTTTTGAACAGTTGAAATGCATATTTTGAGCATTGAAATGCCTCAAAAAGCTGTCTAGGTTGGCAGCTCGTTTGGTTTTTCTTTTTGAGAGCCCATTTTACAGACACAAACACACATGAACACACAAGTCTCTCATGGAATGAAAACATCAGGAGTGTATTTACATGAATGGTTTTTCATAATAGACTTTGAATAAACTCTTTACTGGAAGTGAAATGTTGCTGTCAGGGGGAATTGCTGTGAATTGTCTTTTCGAAGTCTGTTTGAAGTGCTGCTGTTCGCCATCAGATGTCTTCAGCTGCCTGAGGGTGTGTGTTTCTCATCAGTTTTTGTGTTGCTTTGTACTTTCAGGACAGCTCAGGGATGAGGCTGTGGAAAAGAAAATGGTTTGTTCTGGCTGATTATTGCCTCTTCTACTACAAAGGTGAGTTGCTTTACCAACCATCAAACAGAATTACATTCACACATGGAAATTTCATTTCTAACTTTTCTCCCAGATAATGATTATCGTTTTGTTAGTATTAGCATTATGGCCACCGAGTCCTACTTCAACAAATTGAAAATTCAGTCTTTTTGCCCTATACTGTCCCCAGAGTTCAACATGACACATTTAGTAAACTCTGAAAGTAGTTTACTCAGGAAAATTAGTATAATGCTTTTGGGTTAATCTCTCGCATACGCATGCAGTTTCTTGGATCACACCAAACTCTCTCTGGGAATTCAGTTTGCTATTTGAGCATACTCAAACCTTGTTTGTGTTTTTATAAACACATTATACTTTACATTATTTTTATTTAATATATTTAAGGTCAATTAAAAGCATAGTTTATGTAGTAAGTTAACTAAAATCAGTGTATTAGCTTGTAAGTGTACTATATAGTACATAGGACTAAATTGGTGCACATTTACTTTTAAGTGTACTTTAAGTGTAACAGTAGTAGACTTTGAGTACACCTAGTTTACACCTACAGTTTTCTTTTCTATGCACCAATACTGTGAACTATACTACAAGTAAATATAAAAGAAACACATTTTTGAGACAAATTGTTATAGGTACTAAGAATACTAAGTAGACTAATTCTTAGTAAGTATTCTTAGTTCTCTACAAATATACTGTATACTAAGTATACTTATACTATTTATTAATTAAGTATACTTAATATCCTGTTCTTAAGTAATCTTGGTCAAAAAAATTAAGTTAAGCTATAGACCAAATATACTTTATTTTGGTAGCACTTTATTGTACAGTCCTGTTCCCCATGTACATACTATGTACTTTTTACAGTAATTATACTAACTGGGTAATAAATAGATACTAACCCCGAACATCCCCCAAAACCTTTAAAAACAGTAGTTGCCTTATATTACCCAGTATTTAAGTAAACTGTAAGTTCATGGAAGTAAACATACTGTAATATAAAGTGCAAGTCCAAATTTGTCTTTATCCTTGTCAGAATAAGCCATGTATACTTGCATATAAATGTGTATCTCTGATAATTACATAAAAAGTATACTCTTGTTTTTTAGTTTAAAAGAAGGATTTAGTTTAGCACAGTTGAATAAACTTCCTTTTTGTAAGCGAAAACATTTTTTCACCAAAAAATGTATAATCTGTCATTATTTGCTCACCCATATGTTATTCCTAAACCTTATGCTGTTGTTTATGCAACACAGTAATTGGTTACACAACCCTTACCATACAACTTTCACTCTATTGCCAAAAGTATTAGGACACCTCTCCAAATCATTAAATTCAGATGTTCCAATCACTTAGATCACACATTTGTGAAAGGGTTTCCATGGCCCAGCAGTTCATTCAAGCCTTACATCAACGCAATGCAAAGCGTGGGATGCAGTGGTGTAAAGTACGCCGCCACTGGACTCTAGAGCAATGGAGACGAGTTCTCTGGAGTGACCAATCACACTTCTCTGTCTGCCAATCGGATGGACGAGTCTGGGTTCGGCGGTTGCCAGGAGAACAGTTCTTGCCTGACTGCATTGTGCCAAGTGTAAAGTTTGGGGGATTGTTTTTCAGGGGTTGGGCTTGACCCCTTAGTTCCAGTTGAAAGAAACTCTTAATGCTTCAGCAGGCATTTTGGACAATTTCATGCTCCCAACTTTGTGGGAACAGTTTGGGGATGGCCGTTTCCTGTTCCAACATGACTGCGCACCAGTGCACAAAGCGTCGGTCCATAAAGACACGGATGAGTGAGTTTGGTATGGAGGAACTTGACTGGCCTGCACAGAGTCCTGACCTCAACCCGACAGAACAGCTTTGGGGCGAATTAGAGCGGAGACTGCGAGCCAGGCCTTCTCGCTTCAAGAAGAATAGTCAAATATTCCAATAAACACACTCCTAAACCTTGTGGAAAGCCTTCTCAGAAGAGTTGAAGCTGTTATAGCTGTAAAGGTTGGCTCAACTCCATATTAAACCCTATGGATTAAGAATGGGATGTCATTAAAGTTCATGTGCACGTGAAGGCAGGCGTCCCAAAACTTTTGGCAATATAGTCTATGAAGCCAAATTTATGTTTTGTGCGAAAAATAGACGGAATGTGAGTTGTTAATCACTGATATTCTGATATATACAGTATATTTAAATTAATCAAAGGAATACATTCTAATATCTTTTATTTATTAACAAAAGAGTAACTGCAAACAGAAGATAACTGAGTAAATAAACATTTTTGGGTGAGTTATCTCTTTTACTGTCAACTTTATTTCTTGTATCATATCTGGTAACACTTTCTATGTATTTCTGTTGTCATGATAATTTATGAGATGATACAGCACATTATAAGGTTGTTTATAAGGCATTTTGCATGTATTATAATGCATTAAGGATATCCTTATAATGCATTATAAATACAGGCTTCATAGAAAGTGTTACCTCAAATTTCCCCCAATGTTATCATAATGGGATGTAATCCACCCTCATTTTCCAGTCTGTCTGCTCTTCCCAGACCCAGACCCCCCCCCCCCCCCCCCCCTAAAGCCCCCAAACCTGCCACGGTTGATCTCCTTCAACCAACCTTGAAGTATTTTTAACCCATTATGCCCTAATCAAGCCACCCTTATCGCTTGTCAACCCGCCACTCAATCTCTGTTTCAGCCAGAGCCACACATAAACACAGTCTCACTCCCACTCACATCGGTGTCGCCACTGCACCACCGGAAAGAAATGGTCAGGGCAAAATAAAGAGGCAGAGCCAGGCTAAACTTAAATGTGTGAAATGTGAGGATGTTATCAGAGTGGTGTGAGAAAGACAGGTCAGAGAGTATCGGATGCCAGGAAGGAAGAGAGCAAGAAAGAGAAAGGCACAGTCAAAACCAGACGTGTTGCTCAATTGGATTGTTTTCCCCCCACAGACAGTCGTGAGGAGTCGGTTCTGGGTAGCATTCCTCTGCCCAGCTACACTATCGCTCCTGTCGGACCTGAAGATCACATTAGCCGCAAATATGCCTTCAAGGTAAGATCGCACACGGAAACACTTTATTTGACTTTGTCATTGTCATGTATTGCATGTAGTACTCCACATTAAGCAGTATTTAAATGTATAATTATAGTGTAACAAATTCACCTTAAACTTAAAATAAAGTGTAACCCACAAGACTTTAAGAAGAATGATAAAAAAGTATTCTTCAAATTGCAACTGTTAACCCTGTACTATGCGGTAATGATGTTAACATTTCACCAAAAAAGTAAATGACATTCTGTCATCACTTAAATATTTACTGTTGAATACAAAGTGAGCATTTTTGGAGGATGTACTGTAGTTGGTCATTCTTTTAAAGGGTTTCCCCAAAAATGAAAATTCTGTCATTACTCACCCTCATGTCACTCCACACTTTATTTACAAAATATTCATCTCCAACCCGTATTTTTAATTTTTTTTGCGCAAGCAAAGCACTTGCTTCGCTTCATAAACTTGAGGTTAATCCACTGGAGTCACATGGGGCATGAAAGTGTTAGTTGCATAGCTGTCAACATGAAACTGAAAACTCTCAGATTAATAAAAAGATCTTCATTTGTGTTCTGAAGATGAGCGAAAGACTTGTGGGTTTGGAAAAAACATGAGGGTGAGTGATTAATGACAGAATTTTTTAACATGAGGGTGAACTAACCCTTACAACTATAGTGAATGAGTACTGGAGCTTCTAAAAAGATACATTAGCACCAAAAAATTACACTTTACCCACTGTAGCCTTTTGGAGTCATATAATAGATTTGGGTGTAAAATAAACCATTCGACTGTTAGCGACTCTGTTTCTGATGTAATTGTACACATACCCACTAGTGTTGTTATTCTTAACTAAAACTAAAACTGATTTAAATCCTTTTTATTAACTGAAATAAAGCAGTAATAAAACCGAATATGAACATTAGATGAAAAATGCTAATCTTAAACTATTCAAAAAAATGTTCCCTTGGTTGAAATAAAATAAGCAGAGTTTAAGTATTAAAATTACTCAAACAAAAATAAATTGAAATATTAAAAATAAAAAGGCAAAAATCTAATTATTAAAACTAAATTTAAATACAAAAATGTCCTTTTGTGTTCCATGGATGAAAACATGTCATACATGTTTGGAACAACATGAGCATGTTTAAATGATGACAGGATTTTCATTTTCATGGTTAATAATTGACAGTTGTCCCAAGCAATCCATCAACTGAGGTAGCTGTGTACATGTAGTCATCACAAAATAAACCCCTTCAGGGTGATCCAGGTTTATATTTTTCTAATGACCCCACTGACTGTAAACACTCCATGCTTATTCATCTCAATTGTTTCGCAGTAGCTGCTTCCTCTTTGCCAATACGCCGTCTTTATGTTTTGTCATGTGCAATGGCTAATTACTTTGGGTCACTGTGCAGTTATGAATATGCATGCTTCATTCTCTTGCATGGCTTCAGCCCTGTGTATAGACTGCAGACAATACTTCAAAACTTATCTTAAAAGTTCAGTTATTATTCAGTAAGCTTTTAGTATAATCATATTGGCTGCACAAGTCTTTTCAATTCATCTAGTCTAGTTGAATCTCATATAACAAAAAATGAAGAATGAGTTGCTATGCCATGATCACATTACTATTCATTTTACAAAATAACCTTTTAGTGTACTGAAAACACCACATGGGTATTTTTCATACAATATAGAATACATGTTCCCCTTGAAGGCTGTGAATTTTACATAACCCTTTATCCAAGCTGTTTTTAGAGCTTTTCTTATTTGGTGCCTATCTATGTGCGAGTGTTTTTGTAGGCAAAGACTTCAGCAGTGGTTCATGTGGATTCATACCCTGCAGCTTGTGCGGTTCATTGTTGTCCTCATGGGGTTCATGACACAGAGTAAATGTATGGGTCTGTACTCATCCTGAGGGCAACAAAGTTACATAACCAGTCTACCTCTCTCTGCTCATCTCCTTCCTGCCCCTGTTCTCAGAGCTAGCAAGATTTTTGTTCAACGTGGGAGCAGAAGGACGACATTCCAGTTTTCAAGAAGAAGATCTTAATGCTTAATGGTTTAAAGTGCAAGTTGATCTCTGTTTGCACTTTGCAGCACTCCTGTTACACTTTTCTTCTTAAACGGATAGTTTTACACAGCCTACGGTGTCACGTTGTCCTCTTGGAGTGCTGTGAACAAAACTATTCACCCTTTTGGTGAGTACCCAGCTAACAAAATATGTTCTAAGAACATTTAGCTAACGTTCCCTTTAAAGGGATATATTTAACACAAAAATTATCTTAATTTACTCACCCTCATGTCGTTCCAAATTTGTAAGACTTTTTTTCATCTTCAGAACACAAAATAAGATCTTTTTGATCTTCTATCCATTGACAGCTACGCAACTGACACTTTGACGCTTAAAAAAGGCCATAAAAGTAATCCATATGAATTGAGCAGTTCAGTCAACATTATCTCAAGAGACATGACCACATTTATTTAATGAACAGATTGACTTAAGGCTTTTTTTCACATATAAACATTCATCAACGCACACAGTTGTGATAATTGGAAGCTCAAGCATGTTCGTCTGCCGAGGTAGAACCAGTGAGGTTCTTTCTCGTGTTATGCATAATGTTTGAGCTTCCACAAGAACCAATGAGTTTTATTTATTTGTTACACAGCACGTTTATGCTGCCGCAAGAACCAATGAGGTTCATTCTTGTTAAGCATCATGTTTGAGCTTCCACAAGGACCAATGAGGTTTGTTCTTACGCATCAAGCAGGTTTGGTTGAACTTCTGTTTATGTTTGCTGATCAGTGTTTAAATCTGACTAAAAGCCTAAATTCTATCTGTTCATCGTATAAGACGATCAAGTCTCTTCAGAAAATTTGGACAATCTCTTTATGAAATTTTTGAAGCATCAAAGTGTCAGTTGCGTAGCTGTCAATGGAGGGACAGAAAGCTCTCAGATTTCATCAAAAAGATCTTAATTTGTGTTCCGAAGATGAACACTTACAGGTTTGTATTGACATGAGGGCGAGTAATTAAAGGGGGGGTGAAACACTCAGTTTCAGTCAATCTCATGTCAATCTTGAGTACCTATGGAGTAGTATTGCATCCTTCATATCTCCGAAAAGTCTTTAGTTTTATCATATTTATAAAAGAAATATGGGCTGTACCGAGTCTTTCCGGAAAAAAACGAGCGCCTGGAGGCGTATCGTGTGGGCGGAGCTAAAGAATGACGAATGTGCACAAAGCGGTGATGTCCTCAAGCGTGGAGAAACCCATCACTATCTCAGCTAATACAGATAATGATCCACAATCAAATCTGAGGCTGAAATAAATTGAACAGGAGAAACGGCAACTTCAGGACGTCCGTCTCTGTGGTATGTACTGTATTTAGGGGCCTTTGTGTGTCTTTACGCGCAGTTTATGAGGACATGATTCGGTTTATGGACTATTGTATGCGACTAGACCTTAGAGGTAGCAAGCAAAACGGTTTTGCACGTCAGAGTCAGACTAGTGTAACGTTATTAGAGAGTGTTTATGGACGTGCATTTCCTCTCTCTCCCTCTAGCTACGCGCACGCGCACCCTACCGGGAGAAGAGCCCGTACGGCCCATACAAGGACCTTCCGATCTATTTAACGTCAAGTAGACCCATACTCGAAAAAAACTTGCCGAAACTTGTGAGAAACCGGAAGGAGTATTTTTAACACAGAAATACTCCATCAAACGTCCAACATTAGTTTTTGAAACTTTGTCTATGTTTAGGATGGGAATCCAAGTCTTTAAAGGTGTAAAAAGCTCAGTATGCATGAAACAGCATTTCAAACCCCCCCCCCCCCCCCCCTTAACAGAATTTTTAGTTTTTTGGGTGAACTAACTGTTTCTGAGAACATTATTAAATACCAGATACCTCTTAATGAACCTTAATGTTTAATGTTACTGGAAGAACATTTGTTCATTAATTTGAGAGAACCTTGCCTGAACGTTAGCCATCGTTCTGAGAGCATTACCTTGTCAGCTGGGTACCTAGTAGTTGTATCATACACTCCACTGAGGGTTAGGGATCATTTACCGTAAGCTTCACACAAGAGAGAATGTTTACCTTGGAATCTGGATGTCGATTTTGAGTATTGAGTGACTCAGATGGGCAGCAGAGAGTCTGTAATCTGTACTAATCCCCTATGAAAAAGAAGGCTTACTGTGGTGAATTCTGCTCAGCCAGCAATCTCACCCCACATGCTGGTAGATAGACACGTTCCGAGTGACTAAATCTTTCACTGATTCGTCAGTAAGCTTCTAGATATCAGTACGAAGGTGTGAAAAACCTAGGCTAAAGAGCTAAGCAAATTGTGTCTTTTGTGTTTTTCTAATGGCTTCTTTCTGTGGGCGTTTGTGCTTTGTGTTTCAGGCTGTTTTGCGGTCTGGTGTGCTGTTTTGTGCTCTTTCACTCCTGCTATTTATTTCTGTCACCCTTATCTTGATGGTGCTGACAGTCCTTAAATTATACTGACAATTTCCCAGCTCTTGTATATATCCTAAACAGGAAATGCCAGTAGGTGTTTGGTTCAGTTGACCAGTCATTGTCCTCTATTTGCTGAACTATGTCCTTCTTCTGTTCCCATTGGTGGGCTTCCTGCCTGTGATGAGTGACTGACAGTCCAGAAAGGCTCTGAGACACATTCAGCATCATCTGTAAATAGGTACACTTTCAACTCTATGGCTTCGCTACATTAACCACTGGCATGTGTAAACTCTTTGAGAATCTGTGTGACTTTTCTCACTGACAGCATTTCCTCTTTTTGAGATGTGTGAAATGATCCTTTACAGGAAATGATATCTACTGAAAATTTAAAGTAACCCTATTATGTTTTTTTTGCGAATATTACCTTTCATGCAGTGTGTAATATAGCTGTCTGTGAGTGTAAATCATCTGCAAAGCTGTCAAGTCGAAAGTGCACAATATATAAAAGTTGTCTTCCAAAAAAGTCTGTGCAAATTCTCTTTGTAAACACTTCCAAAGGATGAATATATGAATAGTCAGTGGTTAAAATGACCACAGCAATACAATAGCAACACAACCTTTTGACGATTGTTTCTCATATCATCTCTGTCTAAATGGGATTTACAAATCACTTATCCATTCAACGTATGCGCTGTTATTGGTACAGTTAATGACAGTTTCCATGTGCACCACAATAAATTAGAAATCATATACACATCTTTTCATATTTAGGTTCAGGTTTAATAAATAGTTTTTCCAATGTTTCATCATCATATTCACTCTGATTAATATGGTAAAATCGACTCCATCAAGGATTTTAGAAGCCTCCGGAGCTGAAGTTCAGTTATGGCAATTGGAGTTTCTTTCAAGACACGCGATGTAAGCGGTAGACCAATCACAACAGACTGGGTCGTCTGACCAATCAGAGCAGAGTAGCTCGTTAAAAGGAGGGATTTAGAGAAACTGATTCATCCATCGAGTCACTTGAGAATCATTGAAAATGTGATGTGCAATGTGTATTATGATAAAATGTAAGTGTTTTTTTTTTTACCTTTGATGCTTGTAAACTTATTGTAGTAGACCTCCAAAACAAAATTAGAAACCTTAAAAATACCAAAATAGGGCCACTTTAAGGGACCTTAGGATATAGCTGATATCCTATAGCTAATATTTCTTCTTAATTTGCATAAGGGACCTTTTTGGGATCAAAAATTGAATGTATCAGATAATATTGTAATATTTGGTTTAGTTTACTCAGGGTTCCCAGGATCATGGACAATTTGGAAATATATATTTATTTTTTTAAATAGTTCTTCCAGACCAAGAAAATCATGGAAGTAAGGAGCCTGCTTGATGCCGTCACATGGGGAAGTGACGGATGGAAAACCCTGAGGCCAGAGTAATTTAAAAATACTACTGTTATTATGTCACAAAATGGAGTTTTAAGAGTTTTTCAGGCGAGGATGTAGTTGTTTAAAGCTCAAATCGGTGGTTTATTTATAAAGAGAGTGCCTATTTGAAAATTTGATCTGGTGTTTTCGGAGATTTAGGCAATCAGCGGCGCTCGTTAACCCCAGCGAGAGCAGCCTTAACTCGGCTAGTCCTTCTGACGACTGCCGCTGCCTGGCAGAAGCCCCTCCCATGACGCGAATTAACGTCTGTTGTGTAGTGAATGTCACACGCGAATAAAGCGGATTTCACACGCGAATGTATTCAAAAAGTTTAAGCGTCTAACTTCGAACAAATAGCGCAATTCATTCGCTTCATTCGCATCTGGTGTGAACGCCCCATCAGACGTTCTAGGTTGTCTATGAAAGGCTGATTTTTATGTGGAGGACTCCCAAGGATGTGACTGTTACGTTCGCTCCTGAGAACCTCTCTTCCATTCAATGGCACATGAAATTAAAGCTTATTCTGTACAGTGATGTCAATTTTTCATTCAAATAAAAGGAATTAATTTAAACTGTAGTGTCACATACATAGCCAGATCTGTATAATCTATAGTCTCAAATATATTTTACAATCAAACTATCATGGCAGTGTAACTTTACTTACCTTATCTGTTGACATGATCGCAGAGCTGGTGCAAACATTTCCACATCGCTATGATCAGATGCTTTTAACTGCTGTTTTCTCTTCGTAGTCATTTTTGTTGTTGATTTTGTTGAGGAAAGCACGCAGCACATATTTACATATGCATTTTTTTTTTACTTCTAAGCAAAGAACGAGTATATTTTGAGTATATCGCTGCATTAAATCAAGTTCAGTCTCTTGTATGTTAAGTGTGCACGAGCTTGCGCATGAGCAATAAGTTGTTGCAGTTCACTTAACGGCCACCAGTGTCACTAATAAGGGTTTCTGTATTATTCATATAACCCCTTTAAGTAGTTTTTCTAAGTCAATTAGTCGAAAATCGAATTGAATCAAATCTAATCTCATTGTGGTTTGAATCGTTCTGAATTTGCTTAGAAACAAATACCTGTGAATCATGAGTTGATTCACGCTCGACCCAAAAATTCACACTGTTACTAGACAGATTTGCCACACACCTCACTATTTTACTTGATAGGTATATCTGATAGATATGTATAATGCACAGTGGAGTCCACAGATATTCAAAGCTCTCCTGTTGTGGTTGTAAGCAAACAGGACCGTTAAACGTTTGCCATACCAGGGCGCTGTATACTTATAATGGATTGTGGATGACATAATAGAAAATGCTATTAATGAAAGCTAAAAGCATCTTCAACTAGTTCCACATGCTGCAGGGTCCCAAAAAGAAAGGAAGCAGTTTGCTATTGTTAGCTCTTTGTTTTGTCTCCAAGTGTGTGTACACAGCTGTGTTTTTGCATGCACATAGTTTTAGTTTGGATCCGAGTAATGATTTAATAACACAAAATTAAACTTTTGGTTTGTAATATGAAGTTATATAGTTATACAGAAGGCTAATGAATATTAGCATTTTTGAGGTATGATTTTTCTTCAATTTTGTTGTGTAACTGCTCTGAGACTTTGGGTTGGAGATCCAAATGCAGCTTTATTAAAAGAACAATCCAGACACTATCCAATGTACAGGCAATGGGTCAATAAACAGGCAGGCAGTCCAAACAAACAAGGCAGGAGTGAGAGGTAAAAGGGAAGTCCAAAAACAGGCAGAGTCCAGATAACAAGATACAGCAGAAGCCTGGGATAAACACTCAGAGATGCAGCGTAACGCATACAAAACCTTGCAATGAATGACAGGCTGAACAGGCTAGATATAGGCAGAGGTATGAGGTAAATGAGACACAGGTGTAAACAATAAGTGCTGATAAGTCTGGGCAAAGGATTATGGGTAATGTAGTCTTTGATGGAATGACAGTCTGGGGTGGAGGGGTGGCCCTTAGGTGGTAATCAGGGGCACTCTCACCGGTGAATCGTGACAAATCTACTCTTCTGTTTAAAAGTTTGGGGTTGATCATTTTTTTACTGTGTTTGAAAGATATCTCTTATGCTCTCCAAGGCTGATAGTTGATACGGATACTTGATACAGTGATACATTAAAACTTTTTTTTTTGTTTAATGTCTTTTCTTATCATAAAAATGTTAAGTTAAACTAGACATTATACATGCTAAATGTCTCACTTTTGAACAAATGATTGTGTCCTTGCTGAATTAAAGGCCACATTTTTTCCCAAAAGAAAAAAATCGTACTAAACCCAAACTTTTGAATGACAATGTAGGTGTAACATACATTTTATGTGGGCATATTTTTAAAAACAATTCTGCTTTATCATACTTAACCTACCATATAAGGGGCTTTTACGTTCATACGCATTCTATTGAAGTAGGGATAGCGATAGTTCTCCCAAAAATGTGAATGTTTTTCCAAACCTTTATGGCTTTTTCCTTCCAAGGAATACAAATGGAGATGTTTTCAACTATTATTAATGGGATTCTTTTTCATACATTGAAAGCATATAGTTAACAGAGACTGTAAAGCTAAATGTCATTATAAAGGTAGTTTTTTTGCACTATATTCCAAGCATTCTAAGGTTATTTGGGAAAAGACTGTAGTCATAATCCACTGAAAACTGCCATAGGAATGAAACCAAATGCCATTGATTGTCAGCAAGTTTGAATATATGGAAGTATACATGAAATATGAGAGCTATGACGAGTTTTTCAACATAAATGTTGGTTTGTCACATAAGGCTTGTAACGGACTAGTTGCATGCACTATAGTTATGGTGCATTTTTGTATTTTATGGAGCTTTTATTGTTATACAGCCACTGCACGCGTTATGCTTTCATTGTAAGGAATAGCACAGCATGCACATTAATCAGAGTTCTATAGAAGAATGACAGTGACTGGTTTAAAATGGCATAAAGATGAATAAATAATGACACTATTTTTACTTTTGGGTGAACTATCACATAAAGAACACGAGTCTCATTTGTCCAAAGGAATTAGACAGGTTATTTATTTCACCGGTTGTTGGATGGTTATGTAGCATCCAGCCCTCTGCAGTGGTCCAGGCACCATGCATGATTCAAACCGATCAGCCATCTGTCTGCGCTTTACTGCCTCATTGCAGAGCTTTCCCTCAGTGGACTATTAAAACACAGGCAGCAGCTTAGCACCTCACTGCTTGCCTTTAATGAGCCTGTCATGTAAACACACGTGTGTCTTCACGCGTATGTGTATTTTGTCTTGTGCTTTTTGCTCACACTGAGAGAAAAAGAACAGATTAGTGAAGATGAGAGATCAGATGACTATAATGAACTCTAATTGTCTCTTTGTTTCATTTTACGTAATTGAATGCAACAGAAGTTACTCTCTGAATCTATTTTTAATGAGGAAATTGCAGACTGAGTTCATGTTAATTACGACAGTGTCTGTGCTCTCCTTTTGTATGGCAGTCTGTCTATGTTTAAGACTTGCTGGTAAATACAAAAAAAATTATATATATACATTTTATAAATCAATTATGTATACACCAATAAGGCATAACATTATGACCTTGTGTTGGTCCCCATTTTGCTGCCAAAACAGTCCTGACCCGTCAAGGACTCCACTAGACCCCTTAAAGTGTGCTGTGGTATCTGGCATCAAGACATTAGCAGCAGATCATTTAAGTCCTGTAAGTTGCGAAGTGGGGCCTCCATGGATCGGACTTGTTTGTTCAGCACATCCCACTGATGCTCGATTGGATTGAGATCTGGGGAATTTGGAGGGCAAGTCAACACCTCAAACTCATTGTTGTGCTTCTCAAACCATTCCTGCTTGCTTTCTTCCCATAGTGCATCCTGGTGCCACGTGTTCCCCAGGTAAGCGACGCACATGCACCCAACCATCCACGTGATGTAAAAGAAAACGTGATTCATCCAACCAGGCCACCTTCTTCCATTGCTCCGTGGTTCAGTTCTGATGCTCACTGTTGGTGGTTTCAGCGGTGGACAGGGGTCAATCTGGGCACCCTGACTGGTCTGCGGCTATGCAGCCCCGTACGCAACAAACTGTGATGCACTGAGCATTCTGAAACCTTTCTATCAGAACGGCATTAACTTCTTCAGCAATTTGACCTACAGTAGCACGTCTGTTTGAACGGACCACACGGGCCAGCCTTCGCTCCCCACGTGCATCAATGAGCCATGGCCGCCCATGACCCTGTCGTCAGTTCACCACTGTTCCTTCCTTGGAGCACTTTTTATAGATACTGACCACTGAGATGTAGTTTTGGAGATGCTCTGACCCAGTCGTCTAGCCGTCACAATTTAGCCCTTGTCAAATTCGCTCAAATTCTTATGCTTGCCCATTTGTCCTGGTTCTAACAAATCAACTTTAACAGATACCGTGATGAAGAGATAATCAGTGTTATTCACTTCTCCGGTCATAATGTTATGCCTGATCAGTGTATTATTAAACTTGCCTTTGCTTATATTACTTTTTATGACTTTTTTTTAAATATTTTCAAATGTCTTTGCTTTACACTTATTGGGTGGTGTGGTGCTTATTTGACTTTTTCGTCCGTCCTTCATGCTTATTCATATCATTGTTTCTGTAGCTTGATTACATAACTGATAAGTTATGTTTAGTCGGTGTGTATTTGTGTTTCTTATCACAGTGTGGCGTTGGCTTGATCGTCATTTTCTCCTTAATTCATTCTGCATCTCGTCAGTGTGCGCTGTGTTGTAATCCTTCACGCCTTTGATTATCATGCTGAAACCTCAGATGTTCCTCTGGCCAACACTTATCTGCTGATGCAGTGTTTCTCCTTTTCCCAGGGCTGGGCTGATTTTAGTGCTTTCTCTCTTGCAGGCTACACACACAGGCATGCGCTCCTACATTTACAAAAAAAGCTCTGTGATTGGCTCGCAGGCGGAGCACACTGGGATGAGGACGTACTATTTCAGTGCGGACACACAGGAGGACATGAATGGCTGGGTCAGGGCCATGAACCAGGCTGCACTGATGCAAACCCATACAGTGAAGAGGTCAGTGAGTCACAAAACTTTCCAAAATCATTTTCTTAATCAGTATTTTGGTATTTCTGGACAGGACAAATATATGTTTATATAATTAAAACAAGACACATTTACTTCAGATAGTTCATCCAAAAAATTTAATTCTGTCATCATTTACTCACCCTCAAGTTGTTCCAAACCTGAATGAATTTCTTTCTTCTACTGCACAAAGAAATTGAATAAAGGCTTTTTATTTATTGCCTTAGCTCCATATGTTTTTATGGCAAAAGAAGATATTTTGAAGAATATGGGTAACCTTGCAGTTGATGGGCCGTTGACTTTATAGGGTAAAATAATACTATGTAAGTCAATGGGGTAAATCAATTGTTGGGTTACCGATTGTAATACGGTTTGTAGATGGGAAGGAAGGAGGCGGGAACCGGCGAATGTTCAAACAACTTTTATTAATTCAAAATAAATAAACAAAACGAAAGTAAAACCGCGGGCAGCCCCTCACGGACGACTGCCCGCAAACACACAAAATAAAACGTGGGCAGCCCCTCACGGACGACTGCCCACAAACACATACTAACACGTAAAACAAAACATAACATAAATCCAGGCCTGGTCCTCTCTCGTCTTCCGCAGCTCTTGTTCCTCCTTTTATGCTCCCGTCACATGGCCGCGAGACGAGACCGGTGTGCCACGCAGCTGGCACTCGTTAACATTAATCACCGGCCCGCTCTCGTGGTCCCTCGCCCCGCTGCTTGCCACACCACACCGATATCCTTGAAAATATCTTATTTTGTGTTCAGCAGAAGAAAGAAATTCCTACAGATTTGGAACAACTTGAGGAATTAAAGGAATTGAGGATTTTTTCTTGTTTTAAACATGTTCAGATGTTCAGAATAATGTATTTAAATATATACAATTTCCAATCATGTGGATTATGCTGTTTTAACACAAACAAACTAGTAAACCTTATGTTATTTTTAAATTATTTTATAATGTTTCCTGAGGTGTACTTATATTGTTAGTATGGTTTTTGCATCAAACATGTCATAATTTAAAAATAAAAGGCTTTTTTTTTCTATAATGATATTAGCCCTCTGGCTTTAATGTTCTGTTTCAAGGGGCGTGTCTGCTGTGAGACTTCAGTGAAAACACCCACTGTTGTGATTGGCTGACATCTTTGCATTTGAAATAGGGGGCGTGGTTTACTGAGGCGCAAGCAGAGAGAGATGGAGAGCTGGGGAAAGATTGCTGAGAAAGTGTTATTGTACCGAGTTGTAGCGAGTTTATTTTTTTAGTATCTGAGAGCTCTGAATAAACACGAGTGAACTTTGCAACATTAATTCTCTCACAAAATGCTTTCACCACAACAAACAACAAACACGACATCGACATGAATACAGTCAGAGCTTCTGTTGAGCATAACAGCGTAACTCATTATAACGGCAGTTTGGACAAGTGTGCACTGCAGATATACCTGTGATTGACAGATCCGAACATTATAAAGAGTGTTCTTTGATCGCTCTCTGTAGTTTAATCATTTAAATAACAGATTTGTTTCTTGCCACTAACAGAAACAACGTGAAGTTGCTGGTTTTAGTCACTGGCTTGATTCACTGATTCATCAAGACGGCCAGCGGCGGGACTGACAGTATTAAACGATTTAGAAAGAAAGTCTGTGTGAACTTGAATTATTAGCTACACATCAGAAATCACTGATCCCAGATCAGACATTAATGAACACTGTTACTATCACTGTTTGTGGCGGTGCTGTTGAATCCATATGGTAAAGCCTGTGCTGACATCGCGACTGAAAACTGAATCCATTCTCTACTAATTCTCTGGGCGGGCAAAGCCGAGGAAGGGGAGGAAACCTTTCCTGATGACGTCATAACAGGAGAATTCAAGATGGGCTCGTCTGAGCTCTCATGTTCTCAAAGGCAGAGAAAGACAGCCAGAACTCGGTTTACACCGATCAAAATTTCTAGTCACTTGGGGACAATAATATTCAGGCTAGGGGAACTCATATTAATGTTGAAAAACCTCATAAAATTAAAATGTAATGCAATGGGACCTTTAATATGCCGCTGCTGTTTCCTTAAAATCATTTGTGTCTGTTTTTGTGTACAAATTTCCTCACTTATAGAGTAAAATATTATGACAAAGGACATTTTACTGGTCCTCACGAGTTAAAAGGGCTTATAAATCGCCCGAAACATTTTTGTATTTAAATCTAGTGATTTTCACATTTCTGTGATGGGTAGGTTTAGGGGGTCGGGTTAGGTAACAGAACATATAATTAACCTAATATTAAAACAATTGCTTAGAAGTCTATGCAATGTCCTCACTAATATAGCGAAACAATCGTGTTTGTGTTTGCAGTACTGTTGAGTGCAATCTTCTCCAGCATGTGTCAAGGGACGTTGTGAGTCTGTAAGCGTTTGTCAGGCCTTCAGTGCTGTTGACTGACAGCGATGCTACAGTGTGTCTTGTTCTGCCAGTGCAGAAGACCAGATGGGTAGTGAGCAGTGACTCAGCTTTCTGTCTCTCTGCTGTCTGGGCCGTCAGTCACTGAGTCCAAACTCAGCTCAGATGTTGTTTGAGTACTCAAGTAGACTAAATGACCAAATACCCATCTGTAGTTTAGATACTAAAAACATGGATAGGGAAAATAGGGTAGGGTGTCACACCGTTTAGGATTATCAGTTCCAACTGCATAAACACGAAATACGGTTTAGCCAGTTTTGGCCATCTCAAACATTGATATTTTCCTTTGCCACACGTAATGCTTGTTTTCCCAATTTCAGCATTTATAGACTGAATAGTTCTCTGTCTCTGACTCTCTGCTGGTGATGTCGTTAGCCAAGGCACCAAATTGGGATCATGGCAGGATCTTTGAGTTGTCATAGCAGCCAAACACTAATGAGACTGGTGTCAGCTTGAGCTGGCATCCAACCAGGCAGAAAATTTGTCTTTGATAGTCCAGGATAAAAAGTCATTTCTTTTCATAACCCTATTTTGAGACTTATAGAGTGGCTTTTGGTTCTCATAAATGCTCTTATATTTGTGTTTTGTCCTTTGTCTGTTTTTATTGCATATACTATTTGTTTGGTGATTTAAATGGAATCAGTCATGTTTTACGCCTTTGCGTTTCATGTCCGACTGTAGGAATGTGGGAGTCATATTTTCAGAATCTCTGTTGGCTTTGTTTTGCGTCCAGCTTATTTGCACATGTGGCTATTTGTACGGGTACTCTGAGTAAATCATCTGCGACACGCCCTAGAAGTGCATATGCAATTTGTTCCTAATAGTAGGGTAACCTAGCCTGACATGGTCATACTCTTACACACAATTCTAGTCAGAATATGAGGCTGAAACTGTGATTATGGGGCGTGTTTCAACCGAACCAGGAAAGACCTCAATTGGATAGACCTACAACCAATCAGAGCAACGAAGCAACGTCAACAGAGCTCAACTGCACTGTGTTGCCAATTCCGCGTTTTTTTCCCGCGGGTTGTTTTCTATGTCCGCGGGTTGAAGCGAATATTATGTCATATATAGACCCAGGAGTGCGAATTTTAGCAGGCAACCTTGCCAAAATAACACACATTTTACCCCCCAAACACCATTTTTTTTCCGGAGAACCCTCCGAGAAGCTATTGTTTAGGGCTAGTAGTTGGGGGTTTTGTTGTAAAAACTTGGCAACCCTGTCTCCATGTGCGCTCAAATAAACGATCTTTGCCGGTGTTGTAGAAAAATTAAAGAATTTAATGATACACAGAGTACTTACCCAACATGATCATCATTTTTGAGAGAAATTGTGACGGTGAATGCATATAAAAACAAGCTCTCCGTTTAAGATTTGAACAAATATAATCCAAGCCCCTTTGATGACGTGCATGATTACGTTACTGTTGATCATCTGTCCATTATCATCTAAAGCCCGCCCTGATGATTTCATTGGTCCGAACAGTTTCTGTTCAGAGATGATTACTCCTCTATGGAGCGAGGCCAGACCGAACCGCCCAACCTAAAATTTTTGTGGGTGGGGTTAAGTTCGGCTGGCATCCAGGCTAAGGCTAACCTTTATTTGGATAAATCATACTTCAATATTTGAACAGAAGAAGTGACCTTAATTGTATTGAATGTACACTTCAAATCTTCAATAAAAAGTATATTTAAAAAACACTGAACATAAATATTATATAGACTAGAGTACATATTCATGTTTCTGTTTCATGCACACTTTTAAATAAAACTAAATGTCAAGTTTCACATTTAAGAACATATTAATGAAAATATGTTAATACATTCATTGAATAATCTTTTGTTATGCTTTATAAAAGTCCACTTATTTTTGATGTGTTGACTAACATATTAAAGCACATGTAAAGTACTTTATTATAAACTTAACTGTAGTGTGCGACTTGATATAACCTTTAATTTTAAATTTTATATTTTAAATGTAATAAATTGCAACTTCATCTTTACTGATGCGGAATTGCAAATATATTTATTTATATACATGACATACAAGTTTAAATTAAAATATATATAGTATGTTTTATATTGTCAGTACATTTGGTAGTAAGCTTTAACCACATTTTAAAGCCAATAAAAGTAATTATGAAAGTTGATATAAATAATCGTTATATTAACATTAGGTCATACTTGGGTCCAAAATCTTTTTTTAAACTATAATAATGTCCAATATATGCCATAAGTACTCTTTTTAAAAGTATGCTAATGTATATTTTTCACAAGGGTACTACTGAAAATAAACATTATTATAAATGCATGTCCTCTTTAAACAATATGTGAACGATTACATCTCTAAATACTGTAGATATTATCAGGCCTAAAGTAACAGCTGTTCGTTTTAAAATGCAGATTGGAATTTGTCTGTTGTGGACTTTGTGTGTGTCTGAATGCAAAGAGCCACTAGAGGCTATTTCTTTTTAGTCTGTGCAGCTTCAGTATTATTAGTCTGAATGTAGAGTGAGCTCCAATAGAGATAGCCAAGCTCCCAGCGGTCATGTCTTTTCCAAATGTAGATTCACTTCGGGCCTGATTTATTCATGTCACATTTAGACTGCTATATATGGACAACTTGAAGCTGAAATTAATTTAAGAAATGAGTTTTTGCAAAGTTCAACAGACTATTTAATGCTGACTGTAGCTGTAAGGCTGTTCATATAGGATACTTTAGCACCACATTTATCTTTAAAGTGCAATTGTCTGACTTTTCCATCTGTGAAGGACAATAATATGGACTATATTTAAGCAGTGAGTCATTAACAGCAGTTTGAGTGCAGATGTCAAGCTATTAACTACCGCTTGGGTGGTTTCTGTGCAGATTGCTTAAACAGTGGCATAAGAAAATAGCTCAACACATTAAAGGGTTAGTTCACCCAAAAATGAAAATTCTGTCTAATTACTCGCCCTCATGTCATTACAAACTTTTAAGACTTTCGTTCATCTTCAGAACACAAATGACGATCTTTTTGATGAAATCTAAAAGCTTTCTGACCCTCCGCTAACAGCTACACAACTGACACTTTGACGCTTCAAAAAAGATCATAAAGAGATCGTAAAACTAATTAATATGAATTGAGCTGTTAAGTAAACATTTTCTAAAGAGACTTGATCGCTTTATATGATGAACAGATTTAATTTAGGCTTTTATTCACTTATAAACATTCATCAACTCACATCAGTTGTGGTAAACGGAAGATCAAGCATGTTCGCTTGATGTGAGAGAACCAATGAGGTTCATTCTAGTTACGCATCACATTTGAGCTTCAGTAAGAACCAATGAGGTTCATTCTAGTGTTACGCATCACATTTAAGCTTCAGTAAGAACCAATGAGGTTCATTCTCGTGTTACGCAGCACGTTTGAGCTTCAGTAAGAACCAATGAGGTTCATTCTAGTTACGCATCACATTTGAGCTTCAGTAAGAACCAATGAGGTTCATTCTAGTTACGCATCACATTTGAGCTTCAGTAAGAACCAATGAGGTTCATTCTCGTGTTACGCATCACATTTGAGCTTCAGTAAGAACCAATGAGGTTCATTCTCGTGTTACGCATCACATTTGAGCTTCAGTAAGAACCAATGAGGTTCATTCTAGTTACGCATCACATTTGAGCTTCAGTAAGAACCAATGAGGTTCATTCTAGTTACGCATCACATTTGAGCTTCCGTAAGAACCAATGAGGTTCATTCTATTGTTACGCATCACATTTGAGCTTCAGTAAGAACCAATGAGGTTCATTCTCGTGTTACGCATCACATTTAAGCTTCAGTAAGAACCAATGAGGTTCATTCTCGTGTTACGCAGCACATTTAAGCTTCAGTAAGAGCCAATGAGGTTCATTCTCGTGTTACGCATCACATTTGAGCTTCAGTAAGAACCAATGAGGTTCATTCTCGTGTTACGCAGCACATTTGAGCTTCAGTAAGAACCAATGAGGTTCATTCTCGTGTTACGCAGCACATTTGAGCTTCAGTAAGAACCAATGAGGTTCATTCTCGTGTTACGCAGCACATTTAAGCTTCAGTAAGAACCAATGAGGTTCATTCTAGTGTTACGCATCACATTTAAGCTTCAGTAAGAACCAATGAGGTTCATTCTCGTGTTACGCAGCACATTTAAGCTTCAGTAAGAACCAATGAGGTTCATTCTAGTGTTACGCATCACATTTAAGCTTCAGTAAGAACCAATGAGGTTCATTCTCGTGTTACGCAGCACGTTTGAGCTTCAGTAAGAACCAATGAGGTTCATTCTAGTTACGCATCACATTTGAGCTTCAGTAAGAACCAATGAGGTTCATTCTAGTGTTACGCATCACATTTGAGCTTCAGTAAGAACCAATGAGGTTCATTCTAGTTACGCATCACATTTGAGCTTCAGTAAGAACCAATGAGGTTCATTCTAGTTACGCATCACATTTGAGCTTCCATAAGAACCAATGAGGTTCATTCTATTGTTACGCATCACATTTGAGCTTCAGTAAGAACCAATGAGGTTCATTCTCGTGTTACGCATCACATTTGAGCTTCAGTAAGAACCAATGAGGTTCATTCTCGTGTTACGCAGCACATTTAAGCTTCAGTAAGAACCAATGAGGTTCATTCTCGTGTTACGCATCACATTTGAGCTTCAGTAAGAGCCAATGAGGTTCATTCTCGTGTTACGCATCACATTTAAGCTTCAGTAAGAACCAATGAGGTTCATTCTCGTGTTACGCATCACATTTGAGCTTCAGTAAGAACCAATGAGGTTCATTCTAGTGTTACGCATCACATTTGAGCTTCAGTAAGAACCAATGAGGTTCATTCTCGTGTTACGCATCACATTTGAGCTTCAGTAAGAACCAATGAGGTTCATTCTCGTGTTACGCAGCACATTTAAGCTTCAGTAAGAACCAATGAGGTTCTTTCTTGTGTTACGCATCACATTTGAGCTTCAGTAAGAACCAATGAGGTTCATTCTCGTGTTACGCAGCACATTTGAGCTTCAGTAAGAACCAATGAGGTTCATTCTCGTGTTACGCATCACATTTGAGCTTCAGTAAGAACCGATGAGGTTCATTCTCGTGTTACGCATCACATTTGAGCTTCAGTAAGAACCAATGAGGTTCTTTCTTGTGTTACGCATCACATTTGAGCTTCAGTAAGAACCAATGAGGTTCATTCTCGTGTTACGCAGCGCATTTGAGCTTCAGTAAGAACCAATGAGGTTCATTCTCGTGTTACGCATCACATTTGAGCTTCAGTAAGAACCAATGAGGTTCATTCTCGTGTTACGCATCACATTTGAGCTTCAGTAAGAACCGATGAGGTTCATTCTCGTGTTACGCATCACATTTGAGCTTCAGTAAGAACCAATGAGGTTCATTCTCGTGTTACGCAGCACATTTGAGCTTCAGTAAGAACCAATGAGGTTCATTCTCGTGTTACGCATCACATTTGAGCTTCAGTAAGAACCAATGAGGTTCATTCTCGTGTTACGCATCACATTTGAGCTTCAGTAAGAACCAATGAGGTTCATTCTCGTGTTACGCATCACATTTGAGCTTCAGTAAGAACCAATGAGGTTCATTCTCGTGTTACGCAGCACATTTGAGCTTCAGTAAGAACCAATGAGGTTCATTCTCGTGTTACGCAGCACATTTGAGCTTCAGTAAGAACCAATGAGGTTCATTCTCGTGTTACGCATCACATTTGAGCTTCAGTAAGAACCAATGAGGTTCATTCTCGTGTTACGCATCACATTTGAGCTTCAGTAAGAACCAATGAGGTTCATTCTAGTTACGCATCACATTTGAGCTTCCGTAAGAACCAATGAGGTTCATTCTAGTGTTACGCATCACATTTGAGCTTCAGTAAGAACCAATGAGGTTCATTCTCGTGTTACGCAGCACGTTTGAGCTTCAGTAAGAACCAATGAGGTTCATTCTCGTGTTACGCATCACATTTAAGCTTCAGTAAGAACCAATGAGGTTCATTCTCGTGTTACGCATCACATTTAAGCTTCAGTAAGAACCAATGAGGTTCATTCTCGTGTTACGCATCACATTTGAGCTTCAGTAAGAGCCAATGAGGTTCATTCTCGTGTTACGCATCACATTTAAGCTTCAGTAAGAACCAATGAGGTTCATTCTCGTGTTACGCATCACATTTGAGCTTCAGTAAGAACCAATGAGGTTCATTCTAGTGTTACGCATCACATTTGAGCTTCAGTAAGAACCAATGAGGTTCATTCTCGTGTTACGCATCACATTTGAGCTTCAGTAAGAACCAATGAGGTTCATTCTCGTGTTACGCATCACATTTGAGCTTCAGTAAGAACCAATGAGGTTCATTCTCGTGTTACGCAGCACATTTGAGCTTCAGTAAGAACCAATGAGGTTCATTCTCGTGTTACGCATCACATTTGAGCTTCAGTAAGAACCAATGAGGTTCATTCTCGTGTTACGCATCACATTTGAGCTTCAGTAAGAACCAATGAGGTTCATTCTCGTGTTACGCAGCACATTTAAGCTTCAGTAAGAACCAATGAGGTTCATTCTCGTGTTACGCATCACATTTGAGCTTCAGTAAGAACCAATGAGGTTCATTCTCGTGTTACGCAGCACATTTGAGCTTCAGTAAGAACCAATGAGGTTCATTCTCGTGTTACGCAGCACATTTGAGCTTCAGTAAGAACCAATGAGGTTCATTCTCGTGTTACGCATCACATTTGAGCTTCAGTAAGAACCAATGAGGTTCATTCTCGTGTTACGCATCACATTTGAGCTTCAGTAAGAACCAATGAGGTTCATTCTCATGCATCAAGCAGATTTGTTTGAGCTTATGTTTATGTTTGCTGATCAATGTTTATATGTGAATGAAAGCCTAAATTAAATCTAAAATATAAATCTGTTATATAAAGCAATCGAGTCTCTTCAGAAAATTTTGACATTTTTAGTTTTACATAATACATAACACTATTAATCATAAGGGGATAGTAAGGGCCAATCCTTTCTCAAATTGTGCACTAGCTACTGTGCTAGGGTGTTGCTAGGGAGTATTTTTTATGGTGTTGTGGGTGGTTGTTAAAACAATATTGTTTTCTTTTTTGCAAATGTGTATTGTGTGTTTAACAGGTTCCAGTTGCTAGGGTATTTTGGGTGGTGCTCAGACATTTCTATGCAGCTGCAAATGTGTTCTGAGTTTTTTAGTGGGTTGTATTGCATTTGCTAGGATGTTGTCATGGTTGCCATTAGGATTGTGCATTATTGGAGAAAAATGCGATATGCAATGCCTTGTAAAATAATGCGATATTCAATTTGTGATATGAAAATGCTATTAGTGTGTAAAATCTATTTAAATTATAATTTGAAGAATATTTAAAACCTTAAAAAATCTGACAATACCATTTATGCGTTTCACATTCTTTCTGGGAAAGGAAAGCATAGCTACAACTTCTCAAAGTGTCCAGCAGTGTTTTAGCATAAATTTGTCACAAATTTGATAATATAATTTTAACATTAATGTTTCGGTGTGTGTGTGTCAGACAGCACAAGATTGTAAGTTATTGCATTTAATAACTCAAACAAGTCACATAAGTAACTGTTGTGCCCAGTCTATTTTCTGTTATATGCATCAACAATGTTGAAGTAGCCTATTAAAATCATTCAGATATTGCATGCCTTTGCGATATGCGTATTGCGATATGTACATTTGAGATATTTCGATAATTTCGATATATTGCACAGCCCTAGTTGCCATGACATCATGTTTTTGCGGGTTAGTATGTAGTGTTGGTTTGGGTGTTTTTTGGGTTACATAGGGTGTTGTGGGTGGTTGCCAGGGCGTTACTATGTGGCTGTTAAGGTGTATTTAGTGTTTTTGGTGGGTTGCTATGCAGTTTGCAATGGTGTTGTGTGTGGTTGCCAGGGCTTTGTAAAGTGTGTGGATCCTGGAGATTAAAGAGACTAGAGCTGTGAATCTAAAGTATGTTTACAGTGAAGGATATATTTAGCTTCCCTCATGTGTAAATGTTGCTTCAGACTCTCTGTTGTAGAATGTTAATTTAACAGAGCTGACATGTGATCCAGCAATATAATAAAGTATCATATAAGACACAAGACTCATAAAACCTCACCGACCTTTGCACATGTCATATTTTTGCCACACAGAGAGGACTTGGATCATCCAGACCAATTGAACATTTCTGACAAATTCAAGCAGCAGGCCGTGCCGCAGACCAACCACATCAACAGCTACGTTATTCCAGAACCCGAGGTCATCCAAAGTGACAGGCTGCTGGAGGACAAGCAGGAGGGATTTGTTGGAGAGGTGGAGATCCAGGTTTCTTCACGAGAGATTGAGCAGGCAAGGAGTAAATCTCCAGCAAGCAGGATAGTGGAGGTGGAGGTTTTAGCTCCAGGGTCAAAACCAGCATCCCAAGTTCCCTCTCGAGCTCCTTCCAGGGCCGTCTCAACCCCGCCGGTTGTGATGAGGAACGGTACGCCCGTAGAACAGAACGGCATGCCTGGATATCAGAGGGGGCCGACACCTTCTTCTCAAACTCCAGTTCAGGTGCAGAGGAAGAGTACACTGGAGCAGGTGGAGAACTGGGTCAAAGTGCAGAAGGAAGAACGCCAGGGGTGAGTCTGCGAACACACAGATGTGAAGCATAAACTCTGTGTGTGCGTGCGTGCGTGCGTGCGTGCGTGTGTGTGTGTGTGTGTGTGTGTGTGTGTGTGTGTGTGTTTGTTTTTGTGACATATACAAAAGTGTATAATGACAGGTATTACAGAAGAAGGTGACTTATGAAGACATGTCCCCTCTTTTCAAAAGGCTTATAAATCCTACAGAGTTTTTTTTTTAGAAAGTAAAAATGCAGATTGTTTCCTGTGATGGGTAGGTTTAGGGTAAGGGGCAGTGTTGGGCGATAGAAAATATGGTTTGTACGGTATAAAAACCTATGAAATGTCCCCACAATTCACCAAAACAAACATTGAGTGTGTGTTTGTGTGTGTGTGGGTGTATTTATACTTACAAAGAGCAGTTTCTTGCTGTTACTGTGAAGAGTCATGGTTTGTATCTCCCCCTAGTGGTTGATATGATAATAAATCATCACAGATTACAGCACCAAGTATACAGTTTATCCTTAACATTTTACTTTCACCCACCCATCTTTTTTATTTTTTAGGCATCTGAATTTGTTTGGTTTGTGAAAATTAGTCACTATATGACAGGAAAAAATATTTGAATATGTCTTTCTAAATATATATTAAATATTTGTGATGTCGTTTCAGGAAGGTGGAACTAGTTGTTATAGTTTGAAAAAATGATTGAATTGAAAATTTTTAGAATATCCTGTAATAGTTCATTCTGTTCAACAAGACTTGTGTTGTTTATTAAATTAAAAATACACTACCATTCAAATGTTTTGGGGCAGTTTTTAAAAAAAAGAAAAAGAAATTATTACTTTTAATCAGCCCCAGGATTCAATAAACTGATCAAAAGTGACAGTAAAGACATTTGTAATGTTACAATGTTTATTTAAAATATATATATTTCAAATCAATTCTGTTCTTTGTAAATTTATTTTCAGTTTCTACAAAAATTAAAAACAAAAAATGAAACAGCAAATCATCATAAGTGAATGATTTCTGAAGAATCATGTGACGCTAAAGGCTGGAGTAAAGATGCTGAAAATTCAGTTTTATCATCACAGAAAAAAAAAATATTTTAAAATATATTAAAACAGCAAACAGTTGTTTTAAATTAAAATAATATTTCACAATATTACAGTTTTTTCTGTATTTTTTTTTTTTTAATGCATATGAAGACTTAAAGACGTAATATTACCAAGCTCAAATCTGAAATGGTAGTGTATAAAATAATATATTTAACATAAATCATTTTTATTTTGTCTTTGACTTCAATGACTATATGAATATCAATGTGTAAAAATAAATGTTAAAAATAACCATTTTGCTATCACAGGTTTGTTTCCACAGATGGCACAATCCCACGTCGCACTCCTTCAATTCATCCGAAGTACGGCACAATAGACAAGTACCAGTCTTTACCGAAGACCACGCGGCAGAGCCCACAGACTGCTCACCATCAGTTACCCAGCGAATACAAATATTCCCATGACCGGCTGAATCACTTCCAGCTGACCCACGGCCACAGCCAGCGGCCCGCGACACACGACAACACGGTGTGGCAGCTCTACGAATGGCAGCAGCGACAGCAATATCGGCTCGGCAGCCCCACCGCCCCCGTCTACACTCCTGCTCCAGACTACTCCACCGCAGTGTCCTCCACCAGAGTCAACTCAGACGTGTCTCGCTCAATTTCTGTGCCTCCGACCCTGGCAGACATCCCTCCACCCGGGCCTCCGGGGCCCAGGCTGCTGTCTCCACGCAGACCCCACACGCCGGCAGAACGGGTCACGGTCAAACCTCTGGAGGACCGGCTAACCGTGGAGGTGCCTCCATCAAACTCTCCTCACCGTTTACGCTCCTATAAGGTCAGTAGGTGACGACCATCCACATGCTTATCCATCACATCACAATCCACTGGCAATAGTGGTATTCACAATAAAGCCTTTACACAATGTACGCTACCATACAAAAAAATACGATTTTTGTAACGAGTATCTTATGCTAACAAAGGCTGCATTCATATAATCAAAAAAGTTAAATCAGTAATGTGAAATACTATTACAATGTAAATCATTTTAGTTTGAATATATTTTAAAATGTAATTTATTCCTGTGATGCAAAGTTGAATATTCAACATTATTCATCAGTCACATTATCCTTCAGAAATCATTCTAAGCTGATTTTCTGCTCATTAAACATTCTTTTTTTTAAATTATTATTATGCTGCTTAATATTTTTGTGAAAACTATGATAAATGTTTTTTCCAAGTTCAAAAGAACAGCATTGATTTGTAATGTCATTTTTTTTGTAACAATGTAAATGTGGTCACACTTTGTTTAGGGTCGAATTCTCTCTATTAACTAACTATTAACTCTAACTTTTCCATCAATAAAATCCTAATTACTGCTTATTAATTGTTAGAAAGGTAGTTGTAGCTTTTGGGTACTGAGTAGGATTAAGGGATGTAGAATAAGGCATTAATATGTGCTTTATAAGTACTAATAAACAGACAACATCCTAGTAAAAGAAACTAGTTAATAGTGAGAATTGGACCCTAAACTAAAGTGTTGCCGTCTTTACTATCACTTTTGTTTATTTGAATGCATTCTTGCTGAATAAACATATTAATTCCTTTAAAAATTCGAACTGACCCCAAACTTTTGAGTGGCACTTTATATAATGTTACTAATATACATCATATGAAACTGACCCTAGCAACAAAATCTGCTTTAAAGAAGAAGATCTGGAGTCTGAAAGAAGCATGCACTTAGAGCCATCATGATTGATGTTAATGCTGCCCAGAAACTCCTGATCAAATAACATCAGCTTTCAATGTTTTCAAACTGCAGCATTAGTCCGTCTGTCTACAACAGAGTCATAATTCAGCATGAATTATCATTGGAGTGTATGTAATGGAACGAGTGCCAGAGTTGGATGATTTATATATATATCTCCATTTAATGTTTCTGTCTGTCTTTTAAAGCAATTTCAAATGAGTTTTTAACCAGCCAGCAGAAATGGCTAATCCAAAAGGAACTGTATGTAAGAAATGTATTTCAATGAATAATAAAATGGCCCTGATTAACTGATTAACTCACTAAACATTAAGAAATCATGTTAATTTCACTGACAACAGTAGTCTGGCCAGGATATTGTCATTTAAAAGTTGTTTTTGCAGCCCTCAACTGATGTTGATGTTGACATGTTGTGTTTTGGCCTGAAGTTTTACCCTCCACCTATCGACCAATCATGAAGTCAGTAGCGTTTCTGCATCCGGGTTGCCAGATCTGCTCTAGTTACCACAGCTGCAGATCTACAAACGTTCCTGCTGATCCTGCAGCCAACCTCGATCTCAGGGGAGGGGGATACACCACTCTACATGCATTTGAAACTGATCGCAGTACCTGTTTTTGGCCACAATCTTACATACACTTCCTTTAACACATTACTGAATCCAAGATGATTAATAAATCTATTAGTTATTTTGGTTTGTACATGAGATGTTAAACCGAGGTCCTGACTCTCTGTAGTCATACAAAATCTCAGGATGTTCTTTGAAAAAGTGTAGGGGTGTAACCCCGGCACTCTGGCCAGATTTGCCTGTTGACCTTGTGTCCTTTCCTCGCGTCTTAGCCCAACCTCCTTAGGATGCGAGGGAAGAATACACCTTTGCATCCTCGCTCACAAAGCTTCCTCAATCCTTGTTCCTCACCTCCTCACAGTGCATTTAAAGAATTAAGATGTCTTTCAAGATGGCTGAATCCAATTGGTTTCCAGGTCACAAGCTGGAGGACAGAGGAGCGAGGAAACGAGGAAGCAACAATTTGAGTATTTAGAAGCACTGTATGTCTCCTCTCCACTAATATACTAATGTGTGGTGGGCGTTCTAGCGCAATATGGCCGCCGTCACATCATCCAGTCGGATGCTGCACATTGCTGGTGGTTGAGGAGATTCCCTCTACCATGTGTAAAGCACTTTGAGTGCTGAGAAAAGTGCTATATAAATGTAACAAATATTTATTATTATTAAAGCCTTCAGAAATCATTCTAATATGCTGATTTGATGCTCAAATCATTTCAGATGTGCTGCTTGATATTTTTGGAAATGGTCATATATATTTTTTTCAGGATTCTTTGATGAATACTAAGTTTAAAAAAACAGCATTTATTTAAAAGAAATACTTATTTACTGTCACTTTTGATCATTTGAATGCATCCTTGCTGAATATAAGTATAAGTAACAAATTGTACTGAGCCCAGATTTTGAACGGTTCTGTATTTAAATGTTTTTATCATTCTGCAGTCGGCCACAATAGAGAGACGCTCAATGCCTCCATCTGGTTACATCACACATACAGTCAGTGCTCCCAGCCTGCACGGAAAAACAGTAAGACATTTTTTTCCACATATGTTTCTTTTCTGGGAAGTACTTAAAGCCATTACATTTGATTTCACTGTTTACTTTGGCTATTTTGCTGTTAAAAAGAGATTTTAGCAATGAAAAAAATGAAAAAAACCTTTGTGTATGAGTTTCACTTCATGTTCCTCTGCTGGTGGAGCCAGTCCTCTTGTTTTCGTGGCTGTAATAATGGGCATTTGTGTAAATAATCTCATCACGTAACTCTCTCTTTGCCCTAATCATACCCTCACAACCTTTGGTCCAGCCGGAGGAGCTCACCCTTCTCCTCATCCAGTTACGGAGACACCAGGCCATGATGGCAGGTGTGCGCAGCGATGCGCTGGCCCACCTCCAGCAGTTGTCGCGGGTGAAGGTCAGGGCTCGGCCTGCCCAGTCAGCACCTTTCATTACTAGCCTGCGGCCTGTAGTCTGCCTCTGCTGCTGTTATTTACCCCGCCTGGCTCTCTGTAGCTCCCGTGGCTTTATTACATGATGCTTCTCTGTATTGTAGCATGGCATGTCATGCTAGGGGCTGCATCCGGCTGTCCCACCATCGGCATGAATTGTATATGTAACTGTTCTCAGGTATTATGCATACTATATGAGTATGCTCTGCTGTTGCTACAAAGCCTGAAAATGCAAAGATCAAAAATGCTTGCATGAAGTAGGTGTGCGTGCGAGTCTGGTGTCCCCATAGAACCATGTCTGATGTTCTGGTTTGACCTGGTGGCAGGATAAGCTTTAGATTACATTATTCCAACAGTAATGCAATATATATATCAGTGGTTCCCAAACTTCTTAGAGTAGCCTGCCCCCCTTTCTGCGTACCCCCCTGTTCAACTTTAACAGTCTGCAGTCAAATCATTTCGATTAAGGGACAATATTTTTGCACCCTTAAACTGGTCACATCTGAACCCATCTGTTCACACATGGGCGCGCTGATCTAAAAAAATCGAGGTGTGTTCAGATGTATCGTTGGCGCGGTGCTATTTTGAGGCAACTGTGTTCACTCTTTGGAACTATCATTTTGTTACGAAACAATACAGACAATACTGTGCCTAAAATGTAGTACATTACCTTTTGTTTGTTGAACTACTGTATAAAATCAGTCACATTTCCAATTGTGTGGATATTCTGGAAGAATTGCATTCTTGCTTGTATAATACATTATAAACATTTAAAACAGGAACTCTTGGTATTGTGTCGAAGAGAGTTTGAGTCTTAAATCGATCTCTATGCACAGTCTGTGTTCTTCATGTTTATATGTGTTAAAACCCTTACTAGGGTACATCGTCAAGAATGGCAGTAATGTAGAGCTTCTTGTTAAGGCAGCAGACCACAGTCAGTCAGTTTTGACCACAAATGATAAGATGATTTGAATGGATGTCATGTATTTGACTATTTCCTATTTTTATGCTAGAGGCGGCATTTTGCCTGTTTTAATATACATACATGCTTGGTTTTAATGTTATTTTCAGGTAGGGTAGAGTTTAATGAATGGCAAAACTCAGCATTTTGTTGGCGTACCCCCTCTGTCGCCTCACATACCCCAGGGGTTCACGTACTCCAGTTTGGGAACCACTGCACTATATTTAATTATTTCGTTTATTGGCTAAGTACTTTTCTATTAAGGTCTGAGGTAAAGTTTAAGTAACATTCTTGTGTTTTCAACCTAATGTCAGTGTACCAAAATCATTTTCTCAATCTAATTGTGTACTTTTGTCTTGCTTTCCCCTAAAACAACACATTTACCCCAGAAGCAAAATTGCATAATATATTAAGACTTATTTTTCTAGATTTATTTTAGGTTGACTGCCCGGGGGTGGGGGAAATTCAAGATATGTTCTATGAAATATTAATATACAGTCAGTGTATTCTTTTATTATCTGAACAAATTTTGCTTCTTAAGTTGCTTCTTTACACTACTATTTAAAAGTATGGGGTCAGTAATTTTTTTTAAAGAGATCAATTACAATGTAAGAGTAAGGACACATATAATATTACAATTTTACCAACCCCAAACTTTTGAACGGTATTGTATATACTTTAACTATTATTTGCATGGAAATGCAAACGGGAGTCTCTTGTATTAAGACATTTGTGAGTAGTACGTCCCAAAGCTTGTGGATCAGGTGCATAGCCTTTAATTCTAGTGTGGTGTTAGATTATTGATTTGTGTTTATTGAAGATTCTCAAATGTTTCTCCTACTACTTACAGGTTGATGACACATACATGCACTTGAAGAAGGACCTGGAATATTTAGATCTGAAGGTGGGACCTCTCCTTTTCTATCTTACCTTCACCTGAAACCTTCTGTACTAAAACACTAACACAGCACAGAAACCTCACTTAGGGCGAGGAATCAAGAATATGTTTTATTTTTAGAAATCGTTTATATTTAGCATGTAATGGTTAACTTTGTGGCATAATCAGGAATTTCATAGACTCTTGATGTTAATGATAATAGTAGTGGTCCAGTCGAAGGATATAAAAGACTGGTAACTTTCTATCTCCGTTTGCCACAGATGAAAAGTTTAGAGCCATTGATCCTCATGGTTCACAGTGTGTTACAAACCTGCACTGCTGGGGGTTTGAGACCACTCTGGAACGTAAGCACTGTCAGCATCCAGAGTGTCTGCATTCCCATTGCTTTACACGGTGCACATAGCTTTGTGTTGGCACAAGCCTGGCACCTGCACGCCTGTCCTCCTGCCTTTTGTGAGTGTTGTGCTGTGGGTGTGTGTGTGTGAGTGAGTGATTGGGTTAATGAGACGGCAGGTCTGGATGGGACGGGCAAGCTCAGCGCATGTGCAGGAAATGACCCACATTAAGGCAGCTGATTATCCAATTCATTCTGTTTCTATCTCATAGGATCCATTGATATGATGCATTGCTTTCTAGATATCCTGTATCTTGTAGCCAACCCAGGCTCAGTGGAAAAACGTACTTGTGGCGGCATTTCTTCAAAATATGTCGCTGCTTGCGAGTTTCATAACAGTTTCAAAGTGACATTTCCAGTGAGTGGTGCTAAAAGCATGTTCAGATTGATGGTCACATATAGAGGCATTAACTTTTTAGTGTCTCAATCGCGTTTTGAAATATCGGACCACTTACACTAAACAAGACCCTAAAGCTAATGTTACCAAAAGCATACGTGAAATAAAAAATGCATTTGCTAAAGCACCCATGCCACTTTAGCTGCTTCTACAAGTGTTTTATCTTGACGCAAGAGCAGCGCTATACCAGGTGAGCTTCAGAGCAAGTTTACTACGTCAGAAAAGAAAAAAATATGGAGCTGGCTATTTTACAAATCATGCAGTATGGTAGAAGTGTTTTGATCTCACAAAGGAACCATGTGAAAATAAGAACAGTGTGTAAAGGAATCAAACTTGTTGGTGCTTTACTGTCACTATAGTGCTCATTTCTGCTGGAAACTAGTGAATGTATTGGTGTGTTTTTGAAGTTTTGCAAAATGTAGGAAGAGGCACATTTTTACAATGAGTCTGGGTTGGTTGTAGTAGTAGATTATTCCTCTCAAACATCCCTTATTGCCTTCAGTATCAGCATTGAGAAGCTTCTTCTACAAGCTCCTAATAAAAGTAGATAACTACATTAAAGGGGCAATTTTCAGGGCAAAATGATCAGATAATATTATTTAGTAGCCTGACATGGTCATACTCAATTCTAGTCAGAATATGAGTCTGAAACTGCTCCATTGGGCTGTGATTATGAGGCGTGTTTCAACCGAACCAGGAAAGACATCAATTGGATAGATCTTTGTCTCTCCAATTGAGGTCTTTCCTGGTTCGGTTGAAACACGCCTCATAATCACAGCCCAATGGAGCAAACCAATCAGAACAACGAAGCGACGCATTGTCAAATGTCAACAGACAGAGCTCAACTGCACTGTGTTGCCAAGTCCGCTTTTTTTTCCACGGTTTCTATGTCCGCGGGTTGAAGCGACTATTATGTGATATATAGACCCATGAGTGCGAATTTTAGCTGGCAAGCATGCCAAAATAACACACATTTTACCCCCCAAACACCATTCCCCCCCGAGAACCCCCCGAGAAGTTTAGGGCTAGTTGGCGGATTTTGTTGTAAAAACTTGGCAACCCTGTCTGCACACGCGCTGGAAAAAATGATCTTTGCCGGTGTTGTAAAAAAATAAAATAATTTAATGATACACAGAGTACTTACCCAACATGAACATCATCTTTGAGAGAAATTATGAAGGTGAATGCATATACAAACAAGCTCTCCGTTTAGGATTCGAGTAAATATAATCCAAGCCCCTCTGATGACGTGGATGATTATGTTACTGTTGATCATCTGTCTGTCATCGTCTTAAGCCCGCCATGATTATTTCATTGGTCTGAACAGTTTCTGTTCGGAGATGATTACTCTTCTATGGAGCGAGGCCAGACCGAATTGCCCGACCTAAAAATGTTGTGGGCGGGGCTAAATTCGGCTGGCATCCAGGCTAATTATTTAGTTCAAAAGAGCAGGATTTATCTGGCAAAAAAAATCTGTAAGAATATCAATTTATATAAACAATGTTACTTCTATACACTGTTCAAACGTTTTGGGGGTCAGTAAGGTAAAGGTTTGAGAGATATACTCAAGTTGCAAGACTGTCCAAAATGAGATGAAAATAGAAAAATAGCACTGTTTTGAAAACTGCCACGCTATTTTCCGATAAAAGGTTGTAGTGTTTCTGTTTTTAGTTAGTTACTCCCCAACACTGTCCAGTTCATCGTCCAGAGCTTGTTTTTTTTATGAGTTTGCCATGCAGCATTTTCTGTGGAGGCTTTATTTTAGACATCGCATTTATGTCCCACAGCTGTATTCTGTTGGCATGAAGATTGTGAGACACCATCCTGCCATTGTGCTTCCAGAAAGCTTCAGCTCCTACACGTACATGTGTGCATTAGAAATGAAGAATACTGTCTCAAAGCTTCTCACTGTGACTTTCAACAGCGTTCATTGTACAGTGTTGCTCTGGCTTTGCTTGTGTTGAATAGCTGTGTTTCTGTCTTTGGAGCACTAACACAAAGAGGGTTTTCTGTCAATTGTGTAATAGGTGAGTGGGACAGAGACTCTGAAAGGACGGCCGGCAAAGCCAGTGAAGGTGGCGGAAAGTGACATAGATGTGAGTATAGAGGACAATGTTCTACTCCTTAACTTTTTTTGAAGTTGCCGCCAGCATTTTTGATCGTTTTTGCAAAACTTTCATGACACCTAGAATATTTTGTTGTATGAATATCTGAACATTCAACTCTAACTTAATGCATACTTTTTTATCAACAATTCAATGTGGGTAAGTTTCATAAAAATGTTTCAGATTCAGAACGATAATCAAAACAGTAAGTAGACCAAATAGATTGTGTCCATCAACACCTCAAAGCTTCACAGTCCTGTTCCTCTTTGTGGGTTTGACATATGATTGGGTAACAAAAACTTTTCATAGTTCCTAGAACTAACTAATGGCGGAAGTACCCACTTTTTGCCGTGTTCGCATCATAAAAACTGGGTACAATTGTAACTCTAGGAACTTCTTTTTGGGGAAACGAATTTAGCTCCTATTTCAGAGTAGGGTCTAACCCAGTACAATAGGAAACACCAGTGATGTAAGTGTATGCTGGTTGGCCGAACACATGCAAAACACCAGCACTCGCCATTTTTTTTTTTTTAATCTGTGTATATACACACAAATTACAGCCTATACATTTACTCCACAAACTAACTTTACAAACATGGAAAACAGTGATAGATGGACCTCTCAACCTTTACTTTAAGGAGAAAATTCAACGCAACTTTGATGGGGCCAAGTGAAACATGGTTATGTATTTTGTTACCAACATGATCATTATTTCTGAGAGAAATAGTGAAGGCGAATGCATATACGAACAAGTTCTCCGTTTAGGATTAGAACAAATTCAACCAAGCGCCTTTGATGACTTGGATCATTACGTTACTGTTTATCATCTGTCCATCATCATCTAAAGCCCGTCCTGACAATTTCATTGGTCCGAACAGTTTCTGTTTGTGCATAATTACTCCTCTATGGATCAAGCCCAGACCGAACCGCCTGAGCTCAAATGTTGTGGGCGGGGCTGAGTTCGGCTGGCATCCAGGCTAGGGGGAAGAGTTAATTATCTACTATCCTGTGTTGCTATGCAAAAAAAAAGCATTGTTTCTCATTATTTAGCAATTTTTTCAGTGTGAATTGATCGCTAAAGCTCTGTTTCCTACTGCAGGTGACACTGAGTCGACTGTGTGAACAAGACAAAATACTGCAAGAGCTTGAGTTCAGAATCAGCGGTCTTAAGGATGATAAGGTGAGGCAAATTTTCTAAAGAAAAGTACAGCGTTTACTTTGGTCTTGTTATTATAGATATGTCAGCATTAATGTATTTGCTCTTTTCTTTTTAGGACAAGCTTGAGTCTGTTCTGGATGTGTCTCACCAGCAGATGGAGCAGTACAAGGATCAGCCAGCACACGCTGAGAAGATCGCCTACCAGCAGCGACTCCTTCAAGAGGACCTGGTGCACATTCGAGCAGACATCTCTAGAGTGTCAACGGTAAGCATAAAATGTCTCCATTAATCCATATTTACCTGAAATGAATACATTAGTGATTACAGGGCATGAATATTTGTCAGTTAGATATTAATTGTTTTTTTGTTTTTTTGATATATTTGATATATTTGTACTGTTCAGGAGATGGAGAGAGCGTGGGACGACTACAGCAGACTGGAGCAGTCAGTCGAACAGCTGAGGGACGTCCTGCAGACCCAGATGAATCTCTGCACATCACCTCAGGTCTTTTTTTTGTCTTTATCTCCATTTCTTAATCCTTTTTTTATTTTCCTGACATATTTTGCTATCATATTGTTCTCTAAAATATTTGATTAGCTGTCCTATTAGATTTTATATATATATAGATTTATATAAAATATTTAATATAAAAATACACATTTGCTAACATAATGCAATCACCTTTAGATAGATTCAGTGTTATTTAAGTATCACTGATATACTATTATCTCAGATTGTATTTTTATATTTTATGTTTTCATTTTCATTTTAGTTTCGTTAAGGTTTTAGTCATTGTCATTAGTTTTTGTTTTTTATTATGTCTATATAATTTTTATTATGTTTAAGTACTTTATTTTATAAATTATATAAAAATTATATAAATTATGTTATTTTACTACTTTAACTTAAACAAAATGAAAATGACAAATGTTGCCTTGGCAACTAGCTAAAATAGTATTTTTTTATACTTTTATTTTATTTCATTTAATATTTATTTTATTTTAAGTAGTGCAACCTTTTTGTGAGAGTGTGAGTATGTGAATGTGTGTGTGCCCTTGTTTATATTACATTGTGGGGACCAAATGTCCCCATAAGGATAGTTATACCTGAGATTACCTACATTGTGGGAACCAGCCAGCGGTCCCCACTTTTCAAAAGGCTTATAAATCTTACAGGATGAGTTTTTTTGAGAAAGTCAAAATGTAGAATGTTTCCTGTGATGGGTAGGTTTAGGGGCAGGGGCAGTGTAGGGGGATAGAATGTACAGTTTGTACGGTATAAAAACCATTACATCTATGAAGAGTCCCCAAAAAGATAGTGAACCAGACATGTGTGTGTGTTTGTATTTTCAGGAGAAAAATCAGTTGAGGAGGGAGCTCTGGAGGATAGAGGACGTGATGACTGGACTCAGCTCCACCAAAGAAACCTTCAAAATCACCATAGACTCAGTGAAGAACCCGGGTAAGAATGGACCAGTTAGAAAGGGTTATTAAACGTGCTACAGAACTTCTTTTTAACTCTTGCTTGTGTGCTTATGTGTGTTCGTGTCCAGAGAGAAAACTTGTGCCTTCAGTGATAGAGTCGACAGTGCCTTCTCGGTGCATTACCCCGTCTGCATTTGAGGTGCGGTCACCCCAACGCAGTCTTACCTCCAGTCCGTTATCACTGCCCCTGGATAATGAGGTTCTTCAGCATCCTCACCCTGTGCCAAAATGGGTTTGTGAGACTGTGCCAGTACTGTTCCTGAAAACTTTTCTTTAGACAAATGGCACTTGCTAAAGTGCGTGATATTGGTTTTCAGGAAGAGGATGACGCTCCACCCAGACCGCCTTTGCCTCTCCACTATGATGAGGACACACCCCCTGTTGTCCCGCCCCTACCTAAAGAAACATCGGTCATCCGACACACTTCTGTGCGTGGCCTCAAGAGACAGTCTGATGAGAGGAAACGTGACCGAGAAAGCAGCTATATTAACGGAGATTACAGGGTAATTTGAACTCACTCGTGTGAAGCTCATTGTGAAGTTTATTGTGATCAGTGTTATCGTGTCGATTGCATGTAAAGGACCTGCCAGCCTGTGCCTTCTAGAGTCTCATGGCTAAACTACTGTTGATATTGAATAGTTGAATGTCCTTGGAAGAAGATTTAAAATAACTTACATTATACACCTAACATCCATGTGACATAACACTTTAGTCTTTGTATTGTGATTGATTGCTCGCCATTTAGGATGAAATAAAATGTTTGGGCTATAGGTGGAACTGCGGTCCTACCTGAGTGAACCAGAGCTTCCTGGAAGTGGACAAGGAACAGACCAGGTGGACCCAGGCTACCTGACTCTCCAAAGAAGAGGCAAATATTATTATAGCTTTAGATCATATTGGTTATCTCTTAAAGTCACATTGTGTTTTTAAAGATAAAACACCATTTAAGCAATTGTAATGCCAGTGTACTCACTTAGGTCTGTCAGGCTCCTCGTCCAGAATAAACCAGTACGGTGTGGCCTTCTGCTCACAGAGGAGAGGAGATTCAGTGTTATCCACTATGGTGAGCAACAGATTTCTGTTAAACATATATATGTATATAATATAATAGAGTTCTCTTTCACACTTGAACAAACAGTAACACACAGAATTATGCCAAAATGCCTAGGTTAGACAGGTCACAGGTACATTATTTATTATAATAGGTTTATGTGAAGATTGTTTTAAGTTCACTTAAATTAAAAGTATTTTTTAAAGCCTAACAAATGTTGAAATTAATATAGCTTTCAATTAAAATGTAATGTTGAATGTCTATTATTATTTATTTTAAATCAATTTCATATAGACATCAATAGCAGCATTAGTATCAGTGATACTGGCCTTCATTCATAAAAAGATGCCATTACAACAAATATTTTAAGTATACTGTCTTCAAGTTGGTTGTACATAAATTTGGAGAGTGAATGAGAAATTATTACAATATAAAAAGATTAAAAACTTAAATGTTTTTAATCAAAATTAATAACAGAAAAAATGTGTGATTTAATTAGTTTGACAGCGCTAAAAGTTTGTGTTTATATAATATGTGTTTGTACTGTGTATAATTAATATGTGTGTATATATATATATAAATACACATGTATATATTTAAGAAAATATTTTGTTTATTTATAGAATATTTATATTTATTTATAATATAAATTGTATAAATATACATACAGTATATACATGTAACAGTTGTCTTTGTGCATTGTGGAACTTTTAAAAAATATTTGAAAAGGCCAGAGCTCGAATTCTTCAGGCATCAGAATACGTTGACTCTTTTTTTTCCGGTCTCATATAGGAGAGACCAAAGAGTGCCTTGGAGCGGCTGTGCTCGGGAGAGTCTCAGCCGGATCAGCTGCCGCAGAGAGGGAGGATGAGTGTGGAGGAGCAGCTGGAGAGAATGAAAAGGCACCAGAGAGCTTTAGTGCGTGAGCGCAAACGTAACCTGAGTCAGGGTGAGCGACAGCCCGTCGGCTCCCGCGCCTCCACTCGACCTGTCAACTCTGACCCAGGATCCGTACGTTACTCCCTACCCAATAAACACAGGGACCCTCGCTATGGCCTTCCCCCATAAGGCCACAAAACACGAAGCTAACATGCTAACACACGTTTTACCCCATGAACAAAGCACAGCTTTACATTAACAGGCCGTGGGTGGGACGGGGCCGTGCTGTGGGTGCGTTTAGGGATGTGGACAGACACATGGAGTGATTACAGTCCTGCAATGGACACCTGGCTTCTCCTGCACAGACTTGTGAATATTCGAACGTGAAGAGAAAAGGATAACACTTTCCCTGACTGCCTATCTGATCTCTCACAATGGATTTTAGAACATTTTTATGCCTGTTTTCTCATATGTTAATTCACTAAATTATTTATTAAATAATCTAAATATATTTTCTGAAATAATTTGTAAAGCTATATTTTGTATGAACATGATATGGTGGGAATTACTGACCCGGCTGCCTCATATTAACAACAAATTAATTATTGTTGGTAATTAACTGGGTATGACGGTATTTCTGTGTGCAATTATCTCCTATAGAAGAATAAATCAGTGAAGTGCCTCTTCATTCTAACCTGAACATCAGTGTCAGAACATCCAGATTGAGCTGAAACACTCTGATTTCAAATTACTGACTGCCCACTTTTTAAGCGGCATTGGTTCCGGAAGTATTTTGCCCATTCATTTTTTGCTGTAGAGATTTTTAAAACATCAGCATATTAAGTTATAAACCAACCACGGACCAAACCAAGCAGCTGCGAAGTGAATAGACAAAAAGACAAAGATACTTTAATCAAATAAAAAATGATGGATATATAACTATTGATTTAAAGATGCTGACTGTATTTATAGAAACAACACATTTTACATTTGTTGATAAATATAAAATAACACGATTAGTTCAAAAATACATTGAAATAACCTGGGCGGATGGCTTCAAAAAGGATATGTCAATTGATTATTAACCTTGTAGCTCACAGTAGTTCTGTCTTCAACTAGCCTGACAAGCCAGACCCACATCAAGATGTTTGGTCTGGAAACTCACCATAGACAGGGCTCAATCCGAGGGGCGGGATAAACGGCTGTCTTTCAAACTCCCTCTGCACGCGATAGGATAGCGCTTCAACCAAGAATTAACTTTTGCCGTATCCGGTCGGCAAAACTCAGAACACATCTTCCCTTTTTAAGAATGACTTCAGTGCCGTTCTTTTCTCAGAGAAAAGCTTAACTCCAAGTCTTCCAGAGTCGCGGTCAAAGCTGATTCGAAAGACCGCCGTTCGCCAGTTTCTGTGTTTACTAGAAGCACGCAAGCGCAACTTGGCTGTAATTATGTTAAGCTCCGCCCACCGACTCTATACACGATGTGATTGGCCCGACCAGAGTTTGGTTTTTACAGCTCAGTAGGTATTAAGAGTTGCTAGACGACACTCGCGGCAGATTAGATTTGCTGCCGCTAGGGTGCGTCTAGATTTCTAGGCTAGTCTTCAACAGTTTATTAGTTATTGTGAAAAATCTATTTCTTTATTGAGAAAATGGGATTTTCACTTCTGGAACCCGACTGTTGACCTCTATTACCCATATAGCCATGAGAGCTTGCACTCCTTTAGTCAATTACTTTGATTACTAATTGTTAATGGTAGGAAATATCAAGCATTTGAGTAGGACTATTGTGTCTTGTTTAGCAAGCATAAGTGGGTCAAAATAGTGTTTGGCCCAATCAAACACTTAAAGGGATAGTTCACACAAAAAGGAACATTCTGTAATTTACTCACCCTCATGTTGTTCAAAACCTATATGAGTTTCTTTCTTCTGTTGAACACAGAAGAAGATATTTTGAAGAATGCTGGTGTTCAGGCAGCTGACAGTAGCCATTGACTTCCATAGTATTTTTTTCCCTACTATGCAAGTCAATGGCTAACTGATTACCAACATTCATATATATATCTTTGTGTTCAGCAGAAGAAAGAAACTCATACAGGTTTGGAACAACTTGAAGGTGAGTAAATGAGCACAGAATTGTAATTTTTGGGGGGAACTTTCCCTTTAACCACTTTTTAGTTTACTGGAATCAGAGTAATCAGCTCCTGGTGACTGATATTTGGGTTTTCTTTGCTCAAAATCACCTTTGTCTTTTTAAAATCATGCTGCATTCAAAGGTATTTGTGTTGCTTTCTTGCTTTAAACTGTGTCTGATTACTTCATCACACTTTTGCATTCAATCGCAGATTGTATTTGGGAAATACATTTCCGATCAAGCACTTAATTCAATTGAAAACCAATGCAATATTTGGCTCACGGATTTCCGTGAGTCGTGCTGCCCACTGCCCTTTTGTTTTGATTCATGGGACAATTGATGCCATTTAGGCGTTATTTATTCACATTTTTATCAGTTATAACTGATATGAACCACATGCCGTTCCTGAACGCAAGATAACACATTTATAAGAAAATTATATAGACATTATATACAATGACTTCTACTTTTCTTAGAGATATGTAAGGCCAGTTTCACAGGAAGGTGCAATTTTGTTCTCTTCGACTCACTGGATGGAAACACTGCTTTATTCGCAAATGTTTTATGCAATATTTTCATTTTGCGCACAAGTTAAATGCCCTATACTTTGGAAGGAAACATAGCTATAAATGGCCATTACAATTACTCAAAGCTTATTTTGAGTTATCTTAAAGAAAATAGTTCAATCTACAGTACTAACACCAATTTCTGTTTGGCTCACTCAATGAAAATTGACAAAGTTCACTAATTTCTCTGTAAATCATGGTAATGTTTGATGTTCCACTAACAGCTGTTATAGTCAAAGCCAAAAAAAAAAATTCAGTCATCCTTTACCTGAATGAATTGAATGAGATATTTTCAAGAGTTTAAGCAACCAAATAGTTGATGGACCCCACTGACTTCCATAGTATTGTTTCCCCCAGAGTATGGAAGTCAATGTGGCCCATCAACTGTTTGGTTACCCCAATATCATCTTTTGTGTTCAGTAGAAGAAAGAAGTTCATACAGGATTGGAACAGAGTAAAGGATGGATGAATTTTCTACCGCAGAGCTATACCATTAATGAGAGGGGTACTAACCCTAACCTTTAAGTTAGTAACCCTAGTTTCAAACTGGCCAACTTGAAATAATTATCAATTGATACACTCTAAAAAATGCTGGGTTAAAAACAACCCAAGTTGGGTTGAAACTGCACCGACCCAACAATTGGGTTGTTTTAACCCAATGGTTGAGTTGTTCTTACCCAGCAATTGGGTTGTCTTAAGCAACATTTAACCCAACCACTGGGTTAAAACAACTCAACCATTGGGTTAAAACAACCCAATTGTTGGGTCGGTGCAGTTTCAACCCAACTTGGGTTGTTTTTAACCCAGCATTTTTTAGAGTGTACAACGTTCCTCTAAACCATTAAAATCCCCTCCTCTGTATCTCTGTAAATATTTGGCTGAATTTTCTTCTTTGAAGACTCCATGAAATTTAAATCGCAGTTTGTCTGTGAACTTTACAGCCATCTATATATTAGTTAAATATAACTAGTATTTAAACATAACTAACTCTTAAACTTGACTATCAGCCCAAATGTACAATCCACAGGACAGAAAACTGCACTCATCATGGCATTTCATGAAGTCTTTAACCAGCACCTTCATCGCTGTTAACTTGTTTGTCAGAAAGCAAAAGAGGAACCATTATTAATACAAAAACAAAAAAAATGACAGCGGACAGAAAATATAATGTACATCAGTCCATCAACGTCTGAATTTTGAGTTTTGCACTAAAGGCACAAATAAAATGAGAAGTTGTCTAAATGCCTTGTTTTTCATTGCAGTTAACTGACAGCTGAATTGTAGATGTAGATGTTAAGTAAGGATGAATGGATGGTTTTGCATGATTGTGTAATTGTTCATGTTGATTGTAAGCCATTGTGCATGGCTAGATGTGTTCAACTGCAAACTTCTACAGCATGTTGTAATTTGGTGATGGGTTTGATTTTTAACAGTGACACAATTGTCTAATGCCTGTAAGTAATAACAGTTTTTTCCCCTCTTATTTTCCTGTCTCTTCAGGCTTATATTTAAGTGCAGGAGAAACTACAATAGCATAAAAACGTCTGCCAGACAGACGTTTAGTTACTCTCATTTGATTGATGCACAAACTGTTAGCTAAAGACATGGCAAACAGTTCGTCTGCCAACCATTTATAATTTCACAGTTGATGTCTCCCTAAGTCACCTTGTGATATGGCAAGATTTTGTGTGTCTGACCCATTAGGTTTTAAATCCAGGATCAAGGCTCATTTTTAGAGGAATTGTGTACTGTGTGTTGCCTAAATATTGTATATTGTTGTCTTCGCCCTAGTAGGGATGGGAAAAAGTAATTGATTTGCAGCGACCGAAACAGACCTCACTCCCCAAATCTCAGCGGCCCGCATCAGATGAATGGCTGACGGTTGAAGCCCGGCCAATGAGCGAAGAGGAGCTGGAGTCTGTGGACTTTGAGTACGATCTTACCCGAGAGGTACTGTCAAATTTTAGTGACGCATGTTTAAAACCAAAATCTGATTCAAGGTCAAAGCCAAAGGGTTGGACAAATTATAAAGATGAAATTACTTTTTGTCCTCTCTACCTCTCTTTCTCATTTTTCTGCGTTTTACAGATTGTAATGACTGATTACTGATTGTAATGCCAATCAATGAGATCTTTTAAACATTATAGCAAACTACTTACATAACATCCATATATATCAGTTTTCACTCTATATCTCCCAATAATGTGTCTTAGAAAGGTGATATTGAAGTACTTATTTTTATGAGCTGTAGTTTAATATAAAAAACCATATAATGCAATGCAATACAATGATGATTCTAAGATTTCCAAATAAACATCATCAAAAGCCTGATGTATTATATTACATGAATTTTATAATAATATTATGTAATATTATCACCGCAAAAAGAGGTTTTGGTTCCTTGCCACTGTCGCCTTTGGTTTGGCTTGCTCAGTTGGGGACAGTAAAATTATGATCGAAGTTATTCAACTAAATATACAAATAAAATTAATTAATTAGGTCTTATTTAATTCTATAAACTATAACACTGATCTGCCAACATTGTCGCTATATGATAAATTAAAATAAGCTGATAACATCACTGTTTTCTCCAGAGCGACTGCACAGCCGAATCAAATTTTGTGGCAATATTGTCCTGCTTAACACTGTGAAGCTGCTTTGAAGCAATCGTCACTGTAAAAGCGCTATATAAATAAAGTTGATTGATTGAATGAATAAAACTTGCATTACTTGTAATGTGTTATCCCAACACTGGTTATGGGCTAAACTTGCCCCCTGTCCGACCTCAGCTGTCTAGGCCACAGAAGGTGCCCATCCCAAAGCGACTCATGGACGTGGAGTCAGATGAAGACCTGACTCCTGAAGAGATGGAGGTTCGTTCTCGCACCGTAGCAAAGATAAAAAGCCTACTGTCTAAGTCAAGGTACGGAGGGAAAATAAGACGCAAACATGTAAATGGACAATGTGCTTAGATGTTGAGTCTTCTGTTGTGGCATTTCAGTGTGAAGTCTATGCCACAGTCCGTGGATGAGGAGCCGGTAGATTTCACCGAGCTGGAAGATGCGCTGCAGCAGCAGGAGAGGATCATGAGCGTTCCTCGCGCTCTCGCCACAGAGGCCTCCATCAAGAGGAGGCAGGTCACAGGTGAGACATCTGCCATCGCTGGGAATATCAATAATCTTATCATGCAGTGTTATCCTGACATTTTAAAGTCATTTTAATGTTTTGTTTTGCAGCCAAAGCCATGTCTGAGTGCTAAATTGTGTTGAGAAGCTTTCTTGGGAATCCAGTTTTTTTTTTTTTTTTTTTTTTTTTTACCAAATATTTATAATTCACATTCAACATTCAGGTTCTCGGATGTTCAGAAAGTTTTATATGTTTTTATACATTTTACTGGTGAGTGCTTTGCCAGCTTCACTTTGTTTTACAGTTCTAACATCAAAGTGGTTTATTTTGCATGATGTTATTTTTTGTTAAAAATGATATAATTATGACTTGTGGTACTTAATTGTTTGCAGTGTTATGTATATGTATTCAAATTGTGAAATACATTGTTTTCATTATGCAAAACTCAAAAACTGCTATTTGATTCATTAAAATCATAGTTTTCATACTCTAACAGACAATAGAGCTCATGCTTTAAATAAAGTTTTTTTTAGTCACAAGCTTATTTGTTTTCATGTCCCTTTTCATATTTTTAAAACAGCGGTTCCAGATACACCATTATTCAACTTCGAAATTATCTTTTAATTCCATCATTTTTTTGGGTGTTATTGACTATATATATATATATATATATTTTTTTTTTTATATATTTATTTATTCTCAGGAACTCAGTGAATTCAAGCGTAGTATCATGATAGGTTGCCACCTGTGCAAAAAAAAAAAAAAAAAGTCAATTTGTGAAATTTCCCCACTACTAAATATTCCACTGTCAACTGTTAGTGGTTAGCCTGACAAGTCAGACCCACATCAAGATGTTTGGTCTGGAAACTCACCATTGACAGCTCAGTCCGAGGGGCGGGATAAACGGCTGTCTTTCAAACTCCCTCTGCACGCGATAGGATAGCGCTACACCAACCAGAGCAATGAAGGTGAAGCGGAGCTAGTTGATAGAATAAATGTTTGCCGAATCCGTATCTTACTTTTTAAAGAATGACTTAAAACTTTTGTTTAAAAATGTGTTCTTTTCTCAAAGAAAAGCTTAACTCCAAGCCTTTCAGTCATGGCCAAAGCCGACTCAAAAGACCGTTTGGTGGAGGGGGGATTGTGGTGTGGGGTTGTTTTTCAGGGGTTGGGCTTGGCCCCTTAGTTTCAGTGAAAGGAATTCTTAAAGCTTCAGCACACAAGACATTTTGGACAATTTCATGCTCCCAACTTTGAGGGAACAGTTTGGGGATGGCCCCTTCCTGTTCCAACATGACTGTGTCACCAGTGCACAAAGCGTCGGTCAATAAAGAGAGGGTTGAATGAGTTTGGTGTGGAGGAACTTTACTGGCCTACACAGAGTCCTGACCTCAACCTGAAAAAACCTTTGGGATAAAACCTTTGGGATGAATTAGAGCGGAGATTACGAGCCAGGCCTTCTTGACCAACATCAGTGCCTGACCTCACAAATCTTCTAGAACAGTGGTTCTCAAACCTGTCCTGGAGTACCACCAGCCCTGCACAATTTGTATGTCTCCTTCATCTATCACACCTGATTCAACTCATGAGCTCATTGGTAGAGACTGCAAGACCTAAAACGGGTGTGTCAGATATACAGAGACATACAAAATGTGCAGGGCTGGTGGTACTCCAGGTTTGAGAACCACTGTTCTAGAAGAATGGACAAAGATTCCCATAACCACACTCCTAAACCTTGTGGAAAGCCTTCCAAGATTTGAAGCTGTTATAGCTGCAACGGTTGGGCCAACTCCATATTAAACCCTAAGAATGGGATGCCATTAATGTTCATATGCACATGAAGGCAGGCGTCCCAAAACATTTGCCAATAGTGTGTGTGTGTGTGTGTATATATATATATATATATATATATATATATATATACACACACACACACAGTATGTATGTATGTATAAATGGATAGTTTTACTTTTATAATCAATCACAGAACAATTTTTACTCTTTATTGATATCCATAGACTTGATACACACAATTTACATTTTGTCTGCAAATGACTATCCGTTTCTTGATAACCTCAGTTTCTGCTCATCCTAGTGTTTATGTGAAATCTTAAGGGCAGAGTAGACTGAGACAGGATTTCATTTCTTGCAGGAACTATTTTTTTTTTAATTTTTAGAGAAGAAACCGTTCAAGCAAGTCCAAATAACATGGCACAAATGTAATTACATTTTAAAATTGAAAACCATGTTTTTTTTCTTTCTTTTAATTTTAAAGGAAATAAAAATGTGCTCTCTCTCGATGAATTACATTGACATTTTAGGAGATCAAGAAAATTGCAAAAAACAAATCAAATCAACATTATCAAAGCCATTTATTTGGCTTTTACAAATGACATTTTAAAAGTTTTTTTCTTGTCGTCTGAGTCCGTTTGCTCTTCCTGTTTCTTGAGCTCTGTGTTAGGCGAAGGTGTTTTCTTTTCCTTGTGTGGTTCTGATGGTTGTTCACTGGCCTCTTCTGAACTGTCCGGCTTCTCGGGCACAGCAGCGCTCGGACTCTCAGCGGGCGGATCGGGCTGTGAAGAGGGGGCACGGTAGTTCGAAACAAAACATTACTCGCATAGCATACGCAAGAGTAATTCCCAATGTGAAAATCTCAATTTATCAACATTATTTCACACCACAGTTTATAAGCGAGAGTTCAGACCTCACTAAAGCCCAGGCCGCAGTGTCTCCGGTTCCTCCCGGATATCTTCCCATCCAGACCCTGCTGGTACTGGTGTTCAAGCTCTGCGTTAATCTTCTGATCCTCGGACCCTACAGACACACAATCAAATATAGCATTACAAACAATAAAAGGCCATTATACTTGTTAATATTTTTCCCATATTTTGTTATATTACCATTAAAGTAATTTTGGAAACATTAAGGTTATTTGATGTTTTAAAAAAAGCAAGTCTCTTAATCTCAAGAGTTGATTCATTTGATCCAAAAAATACAGTAAAAACAGTTATATTTTGAAATATTACAATTTAAATTAAGTTTTTTTGTCAGAATATATTTTAAAATGTAATTTATTTCTGTGATGCACAGCTGAATTTTCAGCATCATTACTCCAGTCTTCAGTGTCACATCACCGTTGTTCAAGACACACCCCTTGCAGAAGATGTGAATACTTTTAACAAAATAAGAGGGATCATACAAAATGCATGTAATTTTTTATTTAGTACTGTCCTGAATGTCATTTTACATAAATGTTTATAGTTCACAAGACCAAAAAATAGCTGAATTTATCAAAATGGCCCTGTTTAAAAGTTTACATATCCTTGATTCTTAATACCGACCCATCATCCACTGCTGGGTTTTTTTGTGTGTTTAGTGATGGTTGTTCTTGAGTCTTTTGCTTGTCCTGAGCAGTCAAACTGAGCACTGTTCTTCAGAAAAATCCTTCAGGTCCTGCACATTCTTCAAATCTCCAGCATCTTTTTCATATTTGAACCCTTTCCAGCTCTGTCTGTATGATTTTGAGATCTGTCTTTTCACTCTGAGGATGATTGAGGGACTCACACACAACTATTAAAAAGGTTCAAACATTCACTGATGCTCCAGAAGGAAACGCAATGCATTAAGAGCAGGGGATAAAAACTATAAGATTTCGAAGATCGCAGTTAATAATATTAGTCTTCCGGGAAACATGTAAGCATCATATGTAGCTTCATAAAGGAAGTACCAAATGACAAAAAATATTATCTTTAATCAAAATAAATCTTCATCCTGTTCAAAAGGTCACCCCCTGGCCCTTAATGCAACATGTTTTCTTCTGGAGCATCAGTGAATTCCAGCAAAAGATGATGGAAAACGGATGAATTTGCAGGACCTAGTCTTGTGGACTATATGTAAACATCTACAGGACAGTACTAAATAAAAAAATGCCATGCGTTTTGCATGATCCCTCTTTTTTGTTGAAATTATTCAGATTCTGCAAGGGGTGCGTTTACTTTTGAGCGAGACTGTATATACCGGTGTGTGTGTGTATTTTATTTTGCTTTAATACTGATGATATGGCATTAAATAAAAATACAAAGCATTAATAGAAATTCAAAAATGTTCCCATAACAATAAAATGTCTCCCTTATGGTTTGTTTCACAGCTTATATCATTAAACTTGATAAGGTAGTCGTTTTATGTTTTACAAGTGTACACTGCATTGTATTGAGTCCTATGAGCACGGTAAATGACAGAACATTACCGGTGGTTGGTTTAAAGGTCAGAGAATGTTCTCTAAAGCCGCACAGTAGGGAAAAGGATATGTGGCGTACAGGATGTCATCTGATGCAGTCCCCCCAACACCGGGGATTTTGAAGTGTCTCATCCAACACAAAGGAGACTGCAATCACTTTCCAGCAACCCTTCACTTCCACCCTAGAGACTCACCACTGCGGAAATGGGACGTTGACTTGTGATCCCCAATAACAAGGCGTCCAGTGTGCTCTTTCTGTCAATGCATAAAAACATTTGAAGCAAGAATATGTAGTGTTCATGGTATAATTGCATAAATGCTTGAAACAGCTGAGATTATTTAATAACAGAAAAAAATATACCTTTCCTGCTCCCATCAGCCTCAAAAACTTCTGCTTCCTTTCATCTGTCCCTAAATCTGCCCCTGTCCACTGTGTGGATCCTGTCTGCATTAACAGGACAAAACTGATTCAGTTGAATTAGTGTTTTAGAAAATCACATATACTTTATTAATTTTAATATACACACACATTTTATATATATATATATATATATATATATATATATATATATATATATATATATATATATATATATATATATATATATATATATATATATATAGCTCTGGAAACAATTAAGAGATCCCTTTTTTTAGAGGGGCATATATATATATATATATATATATATATATATATATATATATATATATATATATATATATATATATAGCTCTGGAAACAATTAAGAGATCCCTTTTTTTAGAGGGGCATATATATATATATACAGACAATATACTTATAGAAAAGCGCGTACGCTTAATTAGTTGTATATACACACAATTAAAATGTGTATCTATGAAGGCAGAAAACGCTAAACAGATATCACCTGGAACTGAATTATCTGGTACAGTCGTTATGCAAAATGATACATTTACAAAGCAAAATAAAGTACCAAAAAGGTAAGGATAATACACTAGTATGATGCATTTATAACTCATTTGGCTCACGATTAGCATTTAAAAATAGTTGCAACACACTGCTAACATTTCTGGTTCACCAAAATGTCAGATAAGCTGCAGTTAATTTAAAAATTCTTGAAGATGGAAAGCACATACTTCATCTGGAGATGCGGGTCGTTTTGTGCCTTTACATTTTTCGTCTGAAGAACTCATTTTCAAAGGTTTTGAACAACAGTGGTCAGATCAGCATTGCTTGCCTGCTTCACCGTTTAACTAGCACAGCAGCTAACAGCTATCGTGACCTGCGCGCAGTGCATCTTGGATGGTGTAGTTTCAACGGCGCAAAATCGAGCCTCCTCTTAACCTAATTTTGTGTTGTTGTTGTTGTTGTTGTTTTTCAGCCGACCGATATACCACATCCATTGTATAGACAGCATAAATGAAAACAAATTTTGAAGTAATGTGTTGTTTACGATCATGGGACTTGTATGCCTATTATTTTAATAGTCTTTTGAGGTGATTCAAGTTTGTCTCTGTTTTTACTTGTTTGTGTTTATTTAGAAGTGGGTTTCTGCAACTGAATAAAAAATATAAAAGTCAATTGCGACTTTTTATCTCAAAATTCTGACTATTTTTCTGAGAATTGCGTGATATCAACTTGCAATTGCGAGTTATAAAGTAAGAATTGCGTAATATCAAGCCGCAATTGCATGTTTTAAAGTCAGAATTGCACGATATAAAGTCAGAATTAAACTTTTGTTAAATGTTTTATTCTTTGGCAAATACAACCTTGCGTGGTTCTGATAGCTAGGCTACTTAAAGTCGTAATACGTAATTTTTCACCGCTAGAGGTGGGTTATTAAAAAAAAAAAAAAAAAAAAAAAACGCCTGATTTTGTGGTGGTTTCATTATGCCATAGACGAACGCTTCTGCTTTTTCCGGTCATGAGTATGTGGGGTAATGCAGCATTTTTTTTTTTTTTTTTATTTTTTTTTCATATTGCGTGTGTTGAAAGTTGTTATAATGCTACTCTGTGCATTCTAAGCTACTATGAAACACTGTTGCACATGGCAGTAAGCTAGACTAGACCGATGCATGGTAAAAATCAAGAAAACTGTGTATAACAATGATTAGTTTTCTGTCGATGTATGTAACCTGTCTAATAAATCACATAATATATTAAAGCGTCTTTGGTTTTTCCATGGTTTCTACAAAATAAAACAAAACCGGAAATCCAGGGTAACATGGGCATGATGTCTTTGATGGGCGACGCAAGGACACAGTACATGTCCTGGTTAAAATGACTTATTTCTCTTTATTTAAACATTCTTGGAAACATTTGGGATAATGTAGGTCCAGAAGTCAACAAAATATAGTATAACATTGTTCTAGTGGCTTTTGGATATTTTAATCCAAAAAACGTACATATTGTGCCTTTGAGAAAAAAAAAAGAAAAACTTAATACATAGGCTAGGGATACATGTATATTGATCAACACGTTCATATTGTAGGCCTATATAAATATTATATAACTTGTTGAATACAACATAGAGAACACAATATTTATTATATGTAAATTATATTAAAAAAGAGCTAGTTTTTTGTACCAACTGATGTGAATTTAGAAGCGTCATGCATTGCCGTTTAATCAATTAAAACAAGGTTTTTATAGATATGTAAATGAGGGGCAGAGCTTGGCACGGGATATCTCTTTTTTTCTGGCTCAGTGCGTTTATATAAACACATGAGCTCGTGGGTAGTCTCAGAGATCCGGTCTGTCTGCACATCCACTCAAATCCATCTGAGGAACGGAGACTGACGCTCATCTTCCTCATCTTCCTTCATCATTTCAACGCCTTTGACGACGTCAAGCCATGGCTGTTACCGGCTGCTCTCAGTGCATCAAATATATGCTTTTCTTCTTAAACTTCATTTTCTGGGTAAGTTTGTTTGTTTACCATTATATTTTATATGATTGTTCCCTGTACTATCATAATCATTGAAAACAATCTTCACTAATGTTGCCATTAAGTTCTGAAAACGTTTTTCTGAATGTTCTCTGTCCATTGTGGGTTTTTTCTCTCTCCGGTCACTAAGCAAACATTTATCATTCTGCAAACATTTTTGGAACATTACTTTTAAATGTTCTTTAGAAAAGCGTAGAACTAAAATAATTTTATGTTTTAGTGCTGATGTTTTGAGAGCACAATAAGGAGCAGGTAACTTTGAACAAACTCTCTATACTGGAAGTACGTTTGTTCATAGAGAGAGCCTATTCCCAGCCAAAGTTCTGTGAATTTAGAATTTAGCTGGGATGTTATTATAGGCTATCTATTCCATACTGATATTTGTTATTACTGATGTCGTGTAAAATACTACTATCATACTGTAAACGGTCCTGATTTAAGCAATTGTCCCATCTGAAGTGATTAGATATGCCTTTCCCTCCATTTCATCTCACCATCCTTCTCACAGATATTCAGTGGTGTATGTATGTGTGTTAAAGTTTAAGGACATTTAAAACACATACCTGTACATTAACTAATAATTAAATAACTGCATGTCAGATAATTTGGTGTTTCAATGCACAATATTTTGTGAAGCATATTTATTTTGCATCTTACTGTCAGTAAAATAGTGTAGTCAGGGTTTGTCTTGTGTATGTGTTCCTAGACATAAAGAAAATGAGTGTCTCTGGCTCCAGAGAGCCTCCTGTAGAATGAGGGTTTGCTGTGGTTTTACTATATTTTGACACTCTATAATTATGTCCATGCGCTTTAGGGATATGAATACACATTAAAAGAACCTAAGCATACACGAAAGAGCACAAAACGTACACACAAACACACAAGATTTTATGAAATTATTGCAGCATATGTATGTATATATATATATATATATATATATATATATATATATATATATATATATATATATATATATATATATATATATATATATATATATATATATATATATATATGCTGTAGTATATCTTCATAAAATGTTGACATACAGTCCCGAGAGTCTCTGTTGATTAAAACATCACATGATGTTCAAACAATGGTATCATAGAGTTAAACTAACTATGAGTTTTGAGAGATGTCAAATTAGCATTTAGCAGCAAGACAAACATTATGGAATAACAGTCATTACTGGATTAAATGATGTTTACCTCAGTTCTGAGTTAGTTCAACAAAATAAAAATAAAAATCACGTAACTTTTCTGACTCATCTTAAAAAAAAGTACAATGCCGCAAATTTAAATTCATGGTTTTTTTTTTAATTCAAGACCTTCAACTTTCATGAGAATGATGTTGTGCGATATGACATCCACAGCGCCGATCCCAAACCCTCTCGAGATGCGTATTGTTTCCTGTCATTGTACTTTACACACTGCCAACACAAAAATATATCTGCCCGACTTCCACAATTCTCTGAGTGAAGCTGGTGCTTCCTGCTCCACAGACGACAAAAAAATAAACAAACAAAGGGTATCACAGAGGACTGAAGAGCACCCCCACCCACTTGACTTTTTCTGTCAGCTGTTTCTTCCCCAAATGCAGGAAGAAATGACCTCTGGAATGACCTCCGGAAAAAGAATTGAAACAAACATTTGTCAAAGATGACGATCTGTAGAATGATTTTAAATTCCTGCTGTTTTAATCAGACATCGAATGCATATTAAATAGTGAATCTTTTGTCTGTTTTTCTCTTTGGTCTTGTCTTATTTTTAGCTGGCTGGTGGTGTGATTCTGGGTGTAGCTCTGTGGCTTCGCCATGACAGTCAAACCAGCAACCTCCTAATGCTCCAGTTTGATGGGACTCAAGCACCAGGGACCTTCTATATCAGTAAGTGACTTCCACTGGCTAGGCCATTGATGACAAAGGTCTAATTATTAAGTTCAATTATAGCATTGTCAGCCTCATGTACACTAAGAGTGAATCCATAGCCTTTTCACCCCTCCAGTAGGTTCAGATTTAAAATGATCCAACCGTGTTATTTAAACTAGCCGCCTAAACCCTGGCATCATAACCATCTGAAAATGATCTTGCATGCTCACTTCTACTCAATTAATTATGTCCCCCTAAAGTATGGTTTAGATAAGAAACATTTACTTGGACTGTGTCAGTGTTATTCATCATAATTTTGGGTCTTACATTACACTAATTTACTTATGTTTTATTATTACTGTATGCATAATCCTGTGTAACGTTGTGAAAATGAGCAGACTAATTTAAAATTATTATAAATCATTATTTATTTCTCAACTTCTGTCTGTTCAAAACAAAAATGCAGACAAAACATGAGATTCAGAACAACTGAAGGACATAAAGAGCAAATGATTTAACAGATAATGCATTGAAAATGTATAAACTTGCATGTGTCCTTATTGTGAGCTAAGGGATAATCCATAGCTAGCTGTGTACGAAACGATTTTTATGCATGGAGGGAAAGAACCGCTGTTATTGATGTTTGCCATGCCATATTTGACTTGAAGAATAAAACTGATGGTTATTTTGAATGGCGGTCAGTTAGGGCTCAATAGATCGAGCATTCTGCCCGCATTAACTCTCGTCCTCTCCACCCGCACCTGTGAAAATCCTTCTCTCACGGGTCATCCAAGCTTTTTTATTTTTAATGCAATGTATTTGTAGATATTTTTATGTTATTTTATTTACCTCTAAATTACTAGATTGTATCAATAATTTTAATATGAATTAAATGATTATGAGACATTTATGTTTTGCGTTGTAAGTGTGTTCAAATGTAACTACATACCTGTATGCAGTCTGCATTGTGACAAAAATTGGAAGAAGAAAAAAAACCCTCTTTATATGACTTAGATTCATTTTAATGGGAATTCCTAGGTGTGTGTATGTGTACATGTCTGGATCGTGCCAGATGTTTTAATATTTTTTGACAGATTAAGAAAAAGATTACACATTTCCCATTCATTCCTCTAGTGAATTGGGGGTCAAATTGACCCGTGTGGGAAGGATTTTTTTGCTATTTTTATTAACCACACAAACTCGTCTTTCTTTTCTTTGTGTATTCCAAGTTCAAGTGCGATAAATATCTCACGGTCTTGGACCACTCCGATGAATACTTAATTTTAAAAAATGTATAGAAAATTAATTTCGGGTCAAAATGACCCGAGGAGAGGATGAATCAGACACAGAGATCAAGTAGCGCTGTAAAATTACATTTATTTGAATGAATGAATTATAGCATTCTTTTGAATTAATTATTGAGAGAGAGAGAGAGAGAGAGAGAGAGAGAGAGAGAGAGAGAGAGAGAGAGAGAGAGAGAGAGATGATAGATGCATGTGCTCCTGAATGTTTCTGTGACTTATGTGTGTGTGCATGTGTGTGTGCTTCAGTAAAAACAGTGCATTAATATAGAACAGTGATTAAACTGACTGGAACTACTTGTACATTAAACAGTTTTAATGCACACCTTCCAGCCAATCAGAAGCGAGTATTCAAACAGACCATGGTATAATAATAATTTTCTAAAGTTGGCATGAACCCTATTGTGTCCTTTTCTTCCCGAATGTAGATTATGAAGACACATGCATTTCTAAAATAATAATGTGCACAGATAAATCATTATGATGACCTTGCATGATCAGGAAGCCTTTGCACTATGAACTCTGAGAAACAATTACTCCTGAAATAAAGGTGTGTGTCTCTTCAAAAAATGCAAACAGGAAACAGGGTTTAAGCTGGACTTAGATAGGGCCACTAAATCACTTTGTGTGTATGTGCTTGTTCAAAACGAATATGATGGCAGCGGCGCAGTATCACTGCACAAGCTTTGATCCTGTTTGTCATGTAGTCAGTCATGTGTTTTCTTTAATAACACTTTATTTGACTGTTTTCACATGAAGCCGTGATTCTACAGACACACCCACAGAGTGTTTTAAAAGAACCAGGGAAAGACTAAAAGTTACCACAGGGCGTGTTCATACTCCACCCGTTTGTGCACATACATATGCTCACACACACACACACACACACACACACACACACACACACACACACACACACACACACACACACACACACACACACACACACACTTAACCACAGCAGATGCAGAGTTCAGTGGCACAAGGTCAGCATGTTGTGGGCACTCGTATAGAGTCTGCTGAGCCCATTAATTTTTGTAGAAACCATCGGGTTGTCTCTCTCCACTCAGTATAAGTACATGTAGGAACCAGAGCTCCGCCTATTGCTTTTTATAGCAGCTACAACCTTTTCTGATGAAAGAAGTTAGGGTTGTTGGTCTGGCCCACCCAGAGAAGAAGAGAGAGATGAAGAGTTTTACTCCCACTGCTACTGAACATCCATGTAATTGAAAAAGCCCTGCTCATGTGCCCGTTACACCGCAAATTAGAATGAGCAGTGCTTGGGTCCGCACAAGTGCCGGTTAAACAACCCTAAAAATATGTTCAAGCCCGGCCGCCCCAGGAAATCATTACAGCTTAGAGAGGAATCTGGCTGGAGATATTTCAAATCTCTAAATATAAGTTTTAAACAGAGAGTGGAGCTTGATGGCAGTGTGTTTTGTGCAATGAAATACATCTAAAAGAGGAGAGATCATCATATAGGCTACTTGTATCATGTAAAAGAGGATAGCCTATATGATGTAAATAAATGCATCATTTCTTCTTATTCTTATATACTCCCATAGTCACAACCCATGTGAAAAAGAAGTGTGCTGTATTAGTGTCTTATGTATGTACACTGTACACTTAAACCATATTTCAAAGCCAACAGAAGTCATTTTAAGTTATAAGATGTACTTAATTACGATAAATTTAAGCTAGCCTACAACACATTTTCATTCAATTGTAATTAACATACAATTATGTGTCTGAAAACTTTGCATTCGGTTCGCACTTTGGCATATACGTAGGCTTTATGTTAGCATTAGGACTGTGCAGTATCACTGTAAACCCTAATGCTCAAAATAATGCATTGATTTGAGTAGGGTAAACTTAAATTAAACAAATTAGTTCAATCAAGTTCCCTTTGTTTGAGTATTTAGCACTTTCTTTTTCTTTTGAGTTCACAAAACTGTAACATTTTAAGTAATCTGAATTGTTTTATTGTTTTGAGTTTTATGAGCTTTTTTCTTATATTTAACTGAAACTGGGCTGGGATTTCTATTTCCCAGCTTGCTTTGCCATGACACTTGAAAGGGAGGGTAAATACTAAAATTAAGTGTTATATAATGTTTCTTTTGTGTGAAATTTAGTTGTGTTATGTTTTGCTATGCTAATTTGGAAGATTTTTTGTTATGTGTTTTTTTTTTGGAGGGTTACCATCATGGCGACGAGTGGAGCATGAGTTTGTTTTGAGAACAGATTTCTTTTAAATGTTACATAATGCCATACTTATTCAGCAATTGCCATGCTAATTTTTTCAAAATCAGTTAGCAAGTTAACATTTACTGGCTAGTTAAAGCTGGCTAGTTAAAGCTGGCTAGTTAAAGCTAAATTACATGATAATTCTAAGCTTACTCATATTTCAAGTTAAGAGCAATTACTTAAAGTTTTTGAGTTTTGCCAGCTTATTCAGATTTACAGTGTATGCTGAAGCGTGCATTTTCAAACGTGACATCAGAAACCTATTTAACACATACTGGAGTAATGAACAGTGGAGTGTTGAGACTTTGTTTTAGGGGTTTAGACTTAAACTTTATGAGCAGTGATAATAATGATGATACATTTACAGAGAAGCTTAAAAAAGCAGATGTTTTAAATGTGTTTAGAGACGGGTTTGTTTTCAGATGCTTTTGTACGTGTCTGGTGGGCACAGAAAGCTGATCTGGCTCTGCTATGTGTATGTTTCCTGTTTAGACTAGAACTTCCCATAGCTGTTTATAGCTGTATGTGACATGCTCTTTTACCTATAAGTCTGATCCTGAGATCTTCTCGCTCTCTCTGTTTTTGCAGTGTATAAGGTACTGTCGTGGTAAATCAGACTGGAAAATACTCTTAATAGCTTTTTAGTCTTTGCCTCTGAATTTCATATGGATCTCAAAGTGACTGCAGCTCAAAGAAAAAGAGCAGTTAGTCAGTGCATTATTTTATTATTCATCTATCATTAAGATGAAGACTTTTAAATGCATTCACAAATATAGGGTTGAAGTTATGTTCAACACAGTTGTACACATGCCATCTAGTGGCAGCATATTGCATTAGCCGGTTATTTTCTATAAAAGCACAACATCTGTTCATAAAAATGAGCAGTCCTATAAAAAACTGTGTGGAAATTTGCAATGTATGTGAATCTCTCAGGCTCATGCATACATGATTTGTCTTGCTCTTTCAGGTGTGTATGTTCTGATTGCGATTGGCGCTGTAATGATGTTTGTGGGGTTCCTCGGCTGTTATGGAGCTATTCAGGAATCTCAGTGTCTCTTAGGAACGGTGAGTTTTACGAATAAACAGAACTCATTCTGTTTATTCTGCTGGCCTCTAATAGATTTACCATTCATCTTCAAAAGACCTTTACGAGAACTATGGTTTACTTACTCAAAACCCCTGAATTTTGCACAATTTGTTCATTTATTTCACCAGACTACCAAAAAAATGAAATACCATTGAACATAAACATTTTTATTAACTAACACGAGCAAATGTTACTAAATGCTGTAAGAATATATTTCTCATTGTTAGTTCATGTTAGTTAAATAATTCATTAACTAAGTTAATGTGTAAAGTGTTACCAAAATGTATAATTTGCAATGTATTAAATGCAGTTAGCTGAATTCTAGAGTACATTTTGATGCACTTAAGAAGGACTTAAATACATATGTATATGTAAATTCAAAATTACTTCTTGTCTTTAAAATATTAAAGTGTAGTGCTATAGGTAGTGACCACAAAACTAAAATAAATGTAATTCCTATTGAAATTTGTATAGCATATGATCAAGTGTATTGGTAATTACACCTCTGTAATAATGATGTTGCAATTTGAAACATTTATTTGAAAGTATATTAACTAATATAAGTAATATCAAACAATACATTGCAGTTAAAAAGTCCATTAAACGTGCTTCAGTATGGTAGTCAAAATAAATGTAGCCTACTTTAATGCAGAGCTAATTATTAAAACATAATAATTGAAAATTTTAAAAATGTAAAACTTAAAACTATACTTAAGTGGTCATTTGCAAGTGCCGTTTTTTAAAACATACTTTTAAGATTTAATGTACACTACACTACAAGTACACATTCAGTACAAGCACACTTCCTTTTCAAAACAAGGGTTGTGCTGTTTAGTCATGATTTTTTTATGATTTTTAAAGGAAAATCTACACAGTCATATCTTACAGTCTTCCTATTCCAGTACTTCTTTCTTTATCACACATTTTTGTCTTCTCCTCCCGCAGTTCTTCACATGTTTAGTGATGCTCTTCGCCTGTGAGGTGGCAGCAGGAATATGGGGCTTTATTAACAGGGACACGGTATGTTCACACACACATATACACTTAACATACAGTCTGTATGTTAACACCTTCATTTTGAGTGCGTCACTCTTCTGCTTTCTCTCCATCCAGATCTCCACTGAGCTCATTAACTTCTATGATACGGCATACATTAAAGCGGTGGATCCTGTGGAGACAACATCCAGACAGGCAGCTGCCAAAGTTCTGGAGGTCTTTCATGACACAGTGAGTTGCCTAAATCAGTTCTCCAATGATCAAAACTCCTCTGTTTTTTTCCCAGTTAATAATCCCTATCCCATCTTTTTCACACTCTCTCGATATCTAGCTTGAGTGCTGTGGTAAAGGGGATGATAATGAACTTTTCACAGCTGTCCAGGCCTCTCTGTGTCCCAAGAAAACCAACCCCGTTGACCTGCTCATCTCTCAGGTATTATAGAGATCTCATGTTCTGGAGGCAATAATGCAGACACATAATCAAAATATTTCTATAACAATAAAAGACTGAGATGGTTTTTACTTTTATAGGACTTTTCGTTTGATTCTTATGAAAAGATTTTTAATGAAATGAGGCCAGAGTTTGTCAGATATAGGGCAGTGTTATTTTGCTAGTTTCAGCCTGACGCAGTTATCATTTTCACGTCCAGTGCCACATTGTTAAATGGCAAATGCACTTGCGCCCATCTGTTCGCCCATGCAACATTGTTGGTCTGAAAACCAGGTGTGTTCAGGTACATTGTTGGCATGTTTCAATTTTGAGGAACTGAAAACGACTGCGCTATTGACCAACAGTATTTTATGCGCTATTTAAAGGGTGCGTTAGTAATAGTGCCTATATGCTGGTGCACAACGCACATACACTTCTGTTTATTACACACACAGGGAAGTGCTGCAGCACACAAACATTTTTAAATTTTAAAAATAAAAGTATTCCTCTCTGGAGAAGTGTTCAGTCTTTCTGCTCACAAATTCTTCCGTGTAAATAGCGAATCCGTCATGGAGCAAGGGCTACTGGCTTTTAAAGGGAATGGGAGATGAGACTCCGGCTGGTTTATTGCACGTTATGCCCAAAACACACCCATGGCTCATTAAGAGACTGGTACAACCCTTTAGATCATGAGCCTGGCGTGCAGACCGTTTTTTCCGTTGTTAAACTAACAAAAGTGGATTCAGACACGCACTAAGTGCACCTGCGACAGGCTCTTCAGACCATGCGCTCAGATCGTTAAAATAGGGCACTTAGACTTTAAAACTGAAACTTTTATTTCTTGTTTGTATGGGTAATTATTTATTTACCTTTTATATTTTTTACTTGTTTAATTATTTTCACAATTAGCAGATTCATGCTAATTCTAAGCAGTTTGAATAAATGAAAGGGGGAATAAAAGCATTGTTTAAGTAAAAACCAATAGATGCAAATAGTTTAATAGATTCTTGAGTGCAAAAATCATGTCACTTTATGACAATATGTTTATTATAGTTTTTGTTAAAACTGTGTAATCCAAAATGTTTGAAATTTTATTATATATGGAGTTGCTGTGATGGCGCTAAATTATAAACAAACCCATTTTTTGTTCATTGTTGAAATTAGAATTTCTTATTGATGTAAGCAAATTACATGTGTGCAAAAAAAAAAGTACAATATTGTCTACAATCTACTCAATAACTAAATGCACATAGCTTGGTGATCATATCTGATGAGTGTGTAAAAATGAACAAGCAAGTGTGAATTTTTATGTTTACTTGTAATAATTTCTATAAAAATAAATGCTTGACTGTTCCCAGTAAAGTTTTACCTACTGTTGAAATCTGTATCTATAAAGCTCATTCAGCTATGAAACATTCCTGTTTAGAAAAGAAAGCAGTAGTGAAATTGAAATAAAATTGAAACATACATTTTATAATACATCTTAAATATGGTAATATAACATATAAGCATTCTGACCAGAGTGGCTCACACAATGACAAAACACTTTTTATTTTGGTGGCATTGGCCGAATAACTGACATAATAACTTGGTTTTGAAGCATGAATGAAATATTTTGGATGAGTTAGTACATTTTACAGACATGCAGTAGAGTTCTGATGTTGCAGCAAACCGATGTGACGATTGCACTTCCAGTTTAGAGAATGTTAAAATGATTGAAAAAACTATAACTGACGTTGTGCTCTTCAGAGTTGCCACACGAAGCTAAGGGAACTGTTCTCTGAGAAACTCCATGTCATTGGATTGGCCGCCCTGGTGATTGCCGTCATTATGGTGAGAGCGTACACACATGCACAATTACAGACTTGTACTAAGAATAAATCAGCACCCCTCCCAAAATTTCCCTCCGTGTATAATTTCGTCTCTGCTTCGTGTCTAGGTTTTTGAGATGATCTTCACCATGGTCCTCTGCTGTGCGATCCGCAACACTCCTGCGTACTGAGTTTCTGGATGAAGACCAGGCAGATCGTAGTGATGGGCAGGAGGCCATTTGACTTTTGCATTCCCTCTCTTTTCAAGTTCAGAACACGGAACATTGATCCCTGTGTTTGTAGAGAGGACTTCTAGTGTGAATGCACACCGAACGCTATAATAAATAAACCAATAACTGATATCAGGGAAGAGGAATAATGTGATCGACAATAATATGGATAACATTGCTATTATGTTGTATTGTTTTACTTTTATTTAATCAGTTTATTAGATTTTCTCTTACATTGCTCTTATGGTCTATTTTTAACTTTTAATAGTAAAAGTGTTTCAATGCACTTACATTTTAGTGTGTGTGTGTGTGTGTGTGTGTGTGTGTGTGTGTGTGTGTGTGTGTGTGTGTGTGTGTGTGTGTGTGTGTGTGTATGTGTATGTGTATGTGTGTGTGTGTGTGTGTGTGTGTGTGTGTGTGTGTGTGTGTGTGTGTGTGTGTGTTTTCTGAAGTAAATCAATGCGATGTTTATAGAGAGATAACCTATGAATCCATTATGCAACAAGTACATTTGTGTCTTGCATATCCCTGTGCAAAAATGAATTGGATTTTATAATTTAATTTCATTATGTCCAATGTTGATGGCATGATAATCTAATGATTTAAACCCACATGAAGCAAATCGAATCAGTCGTTACGCAATCATACTGTTTTTGTTTGGGGGACATTGTTTATTTCTAATAAATCTTAACATAAAAAAATCAGCCAAATTAATGTGTCATGATTCATGAATGTCATGAATGTTGTTGGTAATGAACAAGGGCTAGGTCCCCTTTAGGTTGGGGAAGCACAAGTAAGGGGGTGTCCCCCTCACATGAGGGGCCCCCTAAAAGAAAGAAATAGACAGAGAGAGAGAGAGAGAGAGAGAGAGAGAGAGAGAGAGAGAGAGAGAGAGAGAGAGAGAGAGAGAGAGAGAGAGAGAGAGAGAGAGAGAGAGAGAGAGAGAGAGATAGATAGATAGATAGATAGATAGATAGATAGATAGATAGATAGATAGATAGATAGATAGATAGATAGATAGATAGCGTCGTGCACAGAAAACATTGTGCACTGTCGCTTTAAGAGCAGTATTTGCATGATTCAAAAGATAAGGCTCCGCCCACTTCGTGTTAGGTCAGTTTCGTTTCTTCGATCGCGAGACATTCTGCTGTAAATAAACCTTTAATGATGGGAGCATCTAATGAGAAACCTCTGAAATGCCCTCTGTGCCATGAGGAGTGTGTGGATCAGGTGACGCTGGGATGCAGCCACAGCTTCTGTCAGTCATGTATCAGAGAGTTATGGAGCGGATCAAACACCGGACCTTATTATTGTCCCGAGTGTCGGTACGAGTACCAGCATCTGCCGGACTACACGGACGGAGCCTCGACGTCCACAGCCACACCAAACACACGTACGTTCATTAACAGAGAACTAAATAAATAAACGTTTACTTTGATGACCTTGGTGACTTCTAGCCTATGGTATGTGTGTATTGTAACGTAGGCCACAACTACCCGTGTGTATTGATCTGTTGTAGTTGATTAGTTGTCGCCTGTCAGGTTTCAAGTTTGCTTATTTATGATATATTTGGCATTTTCAGTAATTATTTCCACCTCAACATCGTCATCTGTAAGGCCATATCAAATTATGTATTTAATTTAAAAGCATTCTGTTATAGAAATTACATTATATAGTTTAGCATAAAATAGCTGACTATTTTTAATAGTTGAATAATATTTATTTTACAATTTGAGCATAATTATACAATTACAAATTGATTTAAAATGATGCACAGTAAAATATATGTAAAACTTTTGTTTTTGGTCCAATTCTCACTATTAACTAGTTGCTTATTAGCATGCATATCACTAGGATATTGTCTGTTTATTAGTACTTATAAAGCACATATTAATGCCTTATTCTGCATGACCATATTCTACATCCCTTAACCCTATCCAATACCTAAACACTACAACTACCTTAGTTAACTATTAATAATTAATAGGAGTTTATTGAGGGTAAAGTCATAGTTAATACATCTTTGTCCTAAACCAAAATATTTAGTTTATTAGTGACATTTTGCACACTTTAAATAATTCATATTATCTCTTTGGTAAACAAGTAAAAAAAAGAAGAAGAAAAAAAAGACCACAGCTTTATTTGGGGAAAATGTGTTGGTTGTGATGGAAATAACACCACAACTAGGAGGTATAATTAAAACAAATATTGGAAGAAAAAAAAAATCTAATTAATGATAAATATTTTTTTAGTTTTATTTTATGTATTTAATTAAATATATGAATATTTAAAAAAAAAAAATATTTTTTATAATAGATTTTCATAGATTAATAAGACCAAACATATGGGTCTAGGATAATAAAATGCGCAAGACCCATTGAAAAAAAAAAAATTAAGCTTGATCAAAAGCTTTAAAGACAGTTTTAATATGACTTCCATATACAAAAATTGTATACAATCAACCTCTAAACAAAAATAAAACTGCAGATGCTGAAGAAAAACACTTGTAGTACATACATTAATGTAATGTAATTTCATCTAGCCTGGGCCTTCGCAAAGAAGCTGCATGGCCGGCACTCAAAGAAATGGCACGGGAAGAGGAAGTTCAGTTCGACACTCCATGGTGGTGGATGGAGACTGGGTACAGCACCTTTTAGTGACATTGTCAGTGGCCCTAATGTAATCAGCATCAATGACTCTGATGAAGAATCATCAATACCACGGAAAAGAAGGGCCAATGAAGATGAACGTCCATCTGAAAGCCAGCCTTCACCAGTGGTTTGGGGGGCGATGTCTGCGCGTGACACATCAACACAACACACACCTCCAGGACCAGAGGAGACCACATTTCCTCATGTAGAATCGTCTCCTGAGAGGAACACAAGTTCCTCTCAGCAAGACCAGCATACTGTGGCTTCCTACGGTGACACGGGCTCACCCAGGACAAGCAGCAGACCTCAGGGAGAGAGCACCACCTCTTCCAAAGCCAGTGACGTACCAGCAGTCAACGCCACCACTCATTCGCTTGGAAAACGGGAAAAAGACAATGTGTCTAACAGTGAAGAAGCCCTCAGGATCTCCTCTACATCATCAGAGAGACTTTCCAGGGGCCGCTCCGTGCCCTGCCATTACTGTCCCAGTTCAGAACAGAAGGTGGCGGTAAAGACCTGCCTGGTTTGCGGGGCCTCCATGTGCTCCGAGCACCTGCGGGCTCATCTGGAAAAGCCGGTGTTCCAGAACCACCCGCTTGTGAACGCCGTGGAGGATGTGTCTCTCTGGAGGTGCCAAGAGCACCAGGAGATGAACCGGATCTACTGTCGCTCATGTGCTGTGTGTGTTTGTACTGTGTGTTCCCTGGTCGGCTCGCACAAGGGGCACGAGTGCATCAGCATCCGCGAGGCAGAGCAGGAGCTCAGAGTGAGGCATTCTTTGGCACTTTTACTTCTTTTTTAAAGATTGAAAGATTTAATATGTTTTAAAATTCAGCTTAAAGGGTTAGTTCACCCAAAATGAAAAAATCTCTCATAATTGACTTACCCTAATGTCGTTCGACACCCGTAAGACCTCCGCTCATCTTCGAGACAGAAATGAAGATAATTTTGTTGAAATCCGATGGCTCAGAAAGGCGTTCATTGACACCAATGTCATTTCCTCTCTCAAGACGCATAATTCATTCTCAAGACCCTACAATCATTTTATGAAGCGACGAGAATAGTTTTTGTGTGCAAAAAAAAACAACTAAATTACGACTTATGTAGTGATGCGCCAATTTCAAAACAATGTTTTAAACGGTTATGAATCAGCGTATTGATTCATGATTTGGATCGCCAATGTTACGTGATTTCAGCAGTTTGAAACGCGATCCGAATAATGAATCAATACGCTGATTCATAACCGTGTGATTCAAACCGTGATTCAAATTGTTTTGAATTCGGCCCAGAATTTTCATTTTTGGGTGAACTAACCCTTTAATAGTGTATGTTATTATTAGTCATCTTTAAAAGTGATTTAATGCTTAATTTTCAGCATCATTACTCCAGTCTTCAGTGTCACATGATCCTTCAGAAATCATTATGATATGCTTATTTGCTACTCAAGAAACATTTCTTAGTATATTATCAATGTAAAAAAAAGAGTTGTGCTGCTTAAATTTTTTTGTTTGAAACAGTGATACATTTTTTCATTTTTTTTTTTTTGTGATAAATTGAAGGTTCAAAAGAACAGCATTTATTTGAAATAACATGATAAATATCTTTGCTTTCACTTTTGATCAATTTAAAGTGGTCCTGCTGACTGGTTTATCTACGTTCATTTCTCAGGGCTCACTGAAGAATGAGATGCAAAAAATAAAAAAAACGGAAAAGTCCATTCAGGAAAAACTCTCTGAGCTCAGTGAAAAAAAACGTGGTGTCCAGGTAAGTGTATATGTGTAATTTTATGGATTGGGATTGTTTTTTTGTTGTTGCTTTGTTATTCAGTTTTTTATTTTATATTTGATGTAACTAAAAATAACAAAATTGCTTTTGTTAAAGGCTTAATTCACCCCAATGAACTATAATAATTCTATAATAATTGAATTAATTTTGTTCCAAACACGTAAGACCTTTGTTTATCTTCTGAAGATATTTTTGAGGAAATCTGAGAGGTGTCTGAACATTATAGGCAGCAACATCATTGTAACTTTCAAGGCTCAGAAAGGTAGTAAAGACATCATTAAAATTAGGGGTGTCCATGGTTAACCGATTAACCGTTAAAAAGTATGTAACCGAGTGAAACATTTTGCTCGGTTAAGTGGCACAATGACGTGCTTTGAATTTAGTTGTAATATATTTTTGCACCACTAGAGACCGCCAGAGCGCTCCCAGACATTTGTAATATCCACAAGAAGAAGTCATGACCAGCTTTCTAACATAAGCGGGGAAAGAAAAGCACAGCGTGGGAGCACTTTAAAATTGAGAGTGACGGGGCAAAATGCAAGTATTGCAATGCAGTGCTTACCGCATTTTTCAGGCTATAAGTCGCTCCGGAGTATGAGTCGCATCAGTCAAAAAATGCGTCATGAAGAGGAAAAGAACGTCGCACTGGACTAAAAGTCGCATTAGGGCAGAAGCAGAGCAGGAGCCACGCACGCTGTGCATAACGGAGCAGAAGAAAGAAAGTTTGAAGTGAGAAACTTGTGAGGGACTAGCGAAAAGCAGAGGTTACTTTAACTGTAATGAAGAAAACAAAAAAAGCTAATCGCGGACTGAAAGCAAGATGGCCAGAGCTGAAGGGACGAGTCCACAGATGCTTGAACTCTCTGCCGGGAGAGGCTCAGCCGCGCGAGTCAAACGCTGTGAATCATTCTCGGCTGCATATTTTACTACATGCTCTAATCATGCAGGCGCCCTCGCGGCCACTCGCATTGCTCGTGAACTGGAGCGCATCTCATCCTAATTTAACGAAACTCAGCGTACGCCTCACAGACATGAAATAGATCTTAAGAAACTTGAAATGTCTTTAAACAATTTAAAACGAAAAGAAATAGGCTACTCCCTGATTATGTAATCCATGATGTGCATTTCTCTATATAGGCGCGTTCACTACGGAGATGGCGGTCGTCAAATTAATAAACTAAAAATAATAACCCTGACGCACACTATGGTTAACCGAGTATTAACCGCTAAGGGCCTCGGTTAACGGTTAATGAAAAACTTGAAAACGTGCAGCCCTAGTTAAAATAGTCTGTGACTCCAGCGTTTCAAACCTAATTTTATGAAGTGACCCCCCCCCCCCCCCCCCCCCCCCCCTTCTCATCTGTGTTTATTCTCCTAAGCTGTTGATGTAAACAGTGCAGAGCTGCCGAGTTCTACAGCAGAACGACGGCGTGGTGCTCATGTGACCAGCGACAGCCAATGATAAGCCGGTGTTCTAACGTAGAACTTGGAAGAGCTGCACTGTATTTACTAAGTCAACAGCATAGGAGAATTAAATAGTCACATTGACTATTTAAAGTAAAGGTCTTAATACCTTTCTGGGCCTTGAAAGCCTTGCTGCCTATGGTGGACTAAAAATGAAATAGAAATATTTATATAGAAATTTCAATTGAATGATAAATTGCTAAATAGAAATTAACAAATAGAAATAAGCACATAACAAAATTGCTAAAACTTAAACTAAAATGAAAACTGAAAATATAGAAACAAAGCTAAAAGTGCGGTAATAGTATATCTAATAATTGTAAAATAACACTGGTCTTGCACATGACCTTGTATGTCTCTTATATTGACATATTACTGTTAAAAAGCAAAGTTTATTTATAGATCAACTTTTAAAGGGTTAGTTTTTCCAAAAATGACAATTAGCCCATGATTTACTCACCCTCAAGTCTTCCTAGGCGTATATGACGTTCTTCTTTCAGACGAATACAATCAGAGTTATATTCAAATATGTCTTGCCTCTTCAAAGCATTATAATGGCAGCCCAAAGTTTGAAGCCCAAAAAAGTATTTGTCTGAAAGATGTTTGTCATATACACCTACAATGGCTTGAGGGTGAGCTAATCATGGGCTGATTTTCATTTTTGTGTGAATAGTCATTTTATATCAACAGAAGATGGGAATGAACAAAGCAATAAATCAGCATTCAATAGCATAAAATAAAATGGTAACTCTTTGTGCAGTAACTCTCTCGTTTCCCTCATTGTTCCTGTTTCTCGTAGACGGGACTGGAGGACGTGCGGGCGGCTGTTTTGCAGCAGTATCAGGTCATGCGGGAGGCTCTAGAGCAGGAGGAGGGGCAGGCGTTACGCTGTGTGGCCCAGGAAGAGCACAGAGTGCTGGGATGCATTGAACAGCAGCTGGACACATTACAGAGCTCCTTGATATCTAGCCAGACCATATTAAACACCTTGAAGGGAATGACCAATGCTGAAGGGGTGTCACAGTACCAGGACCAGGCCTTCATCATGGTACGACAAGCAGCAGTGATCATTAGCTATGTTTCCATCTATTTTTATGCATATTTTGTGATAACACATAAAAAAACACTGGATTGAAACAAGATCCGCATAAATTCTAAAAATCAGCATAAAAAACATGTGCTCAATTGAGGCGGGTACATTTTTGATCTGATAAAAAAGTGTGCATAAACTATGACGGAAACACATTTACTGAATAAATCCCTCAATGCACAACAAGATACTCAGCAGTGGATGTGATTGGATAATCTCAGATGTTGGTTTAGTTATTCTGAAATGCCTGAGCTAAAGTCTGTCATCAGAATGATTCGCTTTAATTCTCTCCAGAAGCGTCTCACATGATTGCGTTCACAAGCACCAGCATCCGAACGCAAGAAAACATGTTTACTGTGTTTCGTCTGCGCGCTCTGAAACGTTTATGGTACGAAAAAATAGCCACAGTTGCTTCCCCGATTGCAGGAACTTCCATTTTTATTACAGATATTTTGTAGCACATTTCCCTGGAAGTGATGATTTAGTTCTCTAGAACAAATTGGATGGAAACGCTGCTTTATTTGCAGATGTTTTATGCAATATTCTAATTTTGTACATAAATTAAATTTGCAACTTTGGATGGAAACATAGCTATTGAGGGATTTGTAGATCAATTCAACATATCAGTCAAATAAAAATGCCATTTTTTAATTATTTTCATTTAGTAAAGTTTTATATATAATATTACTCTTACTGTTTATTTCAGGAATACAGCAAAATAGCAGGACAGTAAGTGAAATGGTTCAATTATTTCATCATTTGGATAAATATACTCATTATAGAGATAGTTCACACAAAAATGAAAATGTTCATCATGTACTCACCCCCAAGTTTTTGCAAACCTGTATGAATATCTTTGCTTTGTTAAACACAAAAGAAGATATGTGGTGTTTATAACCAAACAGTGGGGCATCATTGACTTGAATAGTATGGGAAAAAAATACTATGGAAGTCAGTGGTGTCCCACAAATGTTTGGTTATAAACATTCATCAAAATGTCTTCTTTTGTGTTCAACAGAACAAAGAGATTCGTTCAGGTTTGCAACAACTTGAGGGTGAGTAAATTATGACAATTGTCATTTTTGGGTGAACTATCCCTTTAAATGTGTTTGATTTGTTTTATTAACCATCCTGTCTTCCTCCAGACTGACTGCGCTGTCTGACCCTGTGCAAAACCTCCAGCCTCCTCAGGAGATAAACCAAGAACGGCTGGACTGTCTTCATGACTGGACCGAGAAGAGACTGGAGACTGTGCTCATATCACTGCCCCACCGAGACCCTTTCAGACTGCTGTGTGAGTCATTTACACTCCTAATTACTGGACATATACATATAAAAGCTATAGTGCTGCAGACTCAGAATATGGCCATCAAAGTTCTTTATCTCCCTGAAAAAGTGTGATGGTTTTAATTTTGCCCTATTCGGATGGTAATTATTTCTCATGTGGGTGTCTGTAAACTCATGCATTTGGATGGTGAGTTGTGCTGCTTAAAGGGACAGTTCACAAAAAAAATGTAAAAAGTTATGAATTTCTCACCCTCATGTCCTTCAAGACCTGTAAAACTTTCGTTCATCTTCGGAACACAAATTAAGATCTTTCATAAAGAGATCGTATAACTAATCCATATGAATTGAGCAGTTTAGTCCAAATTTTCTGAAGACTCTATCGCTTTTTTGATGAACAGATACAATTTAGGCTTTTATTTACATATTCACACGATCAGTGAACATACACAGAAGCTCAACCGAACCTGCTGACACATGAGAACAAACCTCACTGGTTCTTGTGGAAGCTCAAACGTGCTGTGCAACATGAGAATGAACCTCACTGGTTCTTTAAACTATACCTTACATTTATTTTTTTGAAAACATTTTTTTAGGATTTTTTGATGAATAGAAGGTTCAAATGAACAGCATTTATTTTAAATAGAAATGTTTTGTAACATTATAAACGTCTATACTGTCACTTGATTAAATTCCATAAATGCTAATAAACGTATACTTTTGTTTTAAAAAATCATGCTGACTCCAAACTCTTGAACTTAGGTAGGCATCACTTACACATTTTAAAATGAATAAGTAAATGTGAAATCAAGTAATATCAATAAATAAGCCAATTGTACTAAATGTATTATGTGATATTTTATACTGTAATGATAAACTAAGTATATTAGATTTTTTATATCAAAATATGAAAGATAGATTTGTAGTAGTCGGCGAATTATGAAGGAAAATGTACAAAAAATTATAATAATTACAATTATCACCCTACTTGCATATTACATAATTGCACTATTTTTGTATATTAGTACATAAAGCACTTATTAATTCTGTAGCGGCAAAACAAGCTTCAAATTTCCTTGTTTCTTGGCCACTGTGAGAGGTGATGATGCAATATTTCGGACGCGTGCAAAGTAGTATGAATTGAACCAAAGAGGCGTGTTGATGTTTCTTAACGATAACTGAGGTTTATTAAATCAAAATAAAGATGCATTGTAGCATAAAACAAACAAACAACTGCAAGGCCGCTTTCAGGCTTTCTCCATGTGCACGCGTCCGAAATATTGCATCATCACCTCTCACAGTGGCCAAGAAACAAGAGACAAAACTGGAAATTTGAAGCTTGTTTTGCCGCTACAAAATGTCAAAAGACTGTGTGCTCTTGCACCAGCGCCCCCCTCCTGTCAGGGGTGGCCTATCCTCTTAAACATTTACTTCACCTATAGAGGGCACACACTCAAAGAAATAAACAATTAATAATACAACAACAAAATTATATTTAAATAAACAAATTGATAAAAAATTAAATATAGTAACTATGGCTCCTTCAAATTCCTTATTCTACATGACCATATTCTACATCCCAAATCTAATCCTTTCCAATACCCCCAAAACTCTCCAACTAGCTCACTATTAATGAGCCGTTATTAGGAGTTTATTGAGGCAAAAGTCTCGTGTTTTTTGCCTGCAGATGGGATAAGCCCAGCTCTGGATCCTGATACTGCCCATCCAAAGCTGTCGCTGTCGGATGAAAACCGTACGGTGCAGTACAGCGAGAACCAGCAGGACTACGCCGAGCAGGAGACGCGCTTCAACATTTTCCCCCAGGTGCTGGGCTCTCATGCCATAGATGGGGGCTGCTGCTACTGGGAGGTGGAGGTCTCTCTGGATGAGGGCCGCTGGAAGGTGGGCGTCTGTGATGGACAGATAGGCAGAAAGGGGCAAAAGGACGTCTGCCGTATTGGCTTCTACCCCAATTCTTGGTGTTTAATTTATGAAAAGGGAAAGGTTGAAGCTTTGCACGATAAGGTGGCTTCACCTGTGTGTGCCGCTGAACTTTGGAAGATCGGAGTGCTGCTGGATTTTAAAGAGGGTCGCTTGTCTTTTTATAGCGTGTCCAGGGAAGGGGCTCTGTCTTTGCTGTACAGTTTTGAGCATAAGTTCACTGAGCCCTTGTATCCGGCGTTGGCGGTTTCTAAAACTCAGCTCACCGTCTGTGATATATTTACCAAGACCACTGCAGACTAGACTGTTTGCTTTGATGATACTTTTTTATTATATTAGCACTTTGAGATTCTTCTGAATGAAAAGTGCGTTATAAATAAAATGTATGATTATTATTACTAAGCAACACAAATCACTTTTAAATTCCACTAAACATCATTCCAACATCTTTACTGCTGAGTGCAAAAGGTCTTGAAAATTGCCTATTTTTTTCTGAATAATTGATGATGGTCCTGTGCTTTTTAATGGGGAATATTTACATATCTGAACCTTTTTAAACGATTTCCATTCCAAATATATGCGTTATAATACATTTATATATCATCTGAAATGGTATTTTTTTTAAAACAATCTCGCAGAGCCTTTCAACTTTTTTTCAACCATTTCTCAGTCTTTTTATGTTTTTTACGATTCATTTGATAATTTTAGATAAATAATTTTGTATTTTTATATGAAGTAAAATATAAATGTGCACTTTTTTTCATGTAAACTTGAAAAAACTGTCGGCCAGGAGAAATATTGGTCAGTAATCTGTTAAAGCTAAGCATTTCAACCAAGACTAGATTAAGTTATTCCAAGTGATCGTCAGAAGTGACTTTCTGAAGCCTTGTGTTCTTATTTCAGTCTAGAATGAATGTAAAGTGTTTCAAAATGGAGCATTTTTCTATCCAGTATCGAGGTTGCCTGTATATGTATATTAGTATAGTATCGCCTGCCATTTTCTGGTGATTTTAAATCTAGAAATAAACACTAGAATATCTATATCATTCCATGATGCAATGTACTGTTAGACTCTTTCAGTCTGTGTTGGATATTCCATTTAAACACTAGGTGGCAGTATTGTTCAATATCTGATTTGAAATTTCTTTAAAATGAACAGATTATTTTTTAATGTTATCTGCTCCACAGATGTTTAACAGCACGCATATATTTTTCTGTGCTGTACTGTGTTCATGAATTACCTGTGAGATATTTCTTGATAAATCCTGTGTTGTCACAAAAGCTTTTCTCATTTTGTATGTTTTGTAATTTTATTTTCATTCGAGTCCTTTAGGAGTGATCTGTTCTAAAAACTGCTCTCACAAATCAATTTATTTCAGGTCAGGTCAGTACAAATTGCCCTCTTAATAACTATGTGGTGATAAGACCATCTTGGAAAGTCAATGCATGGCTGTATTGACGAATTCAAACTGACTTCTGTCATGCTGATAAATTATTAATTTGTTCAAGTTGTACATTTCATAATGAACCTTTCGTTCACTTTTACAGAATTCATTTAATTTACTTGTGAAGTACTTAGTAATCCAATATTATATAATTGAATATTTTTAAAAAGCAAAATTTTATTTAAAAAATCTCACGAAAACAAGTTTATTATTTATTTATCTATTTATCTTGCTTAAAGTTTAAAATTTATTTTAGAATAAATAAGACTGCATTGTGATCCTTTTTTATATAACCATACTTTTTTGGGCATATACCTTGTTGTTTTATTGTTATTCCATTCTCATTCAATTCCATTACTGTACAAAAGTAAAAAAAAAAAAAAAAAACAATTATATATATAATCATTTAAATTATAATAAACACTACCATGCTTATACACCACTTAAATATATATAAGAAAGATTTTGGTCTTAATTGTAATAATGATATCGTGACAGTTTCTGCAGATTTGTAGGCTGCACATCCATGATGCAAATCTCCTGTTCCACCACATCCCAGAGGTGCTCTAATGCGGGGGTTCCCAGCCCCATTCCTGGAGTGTTTTCCTAAAGTGTGCAAAGAAAATATCCAGTACAGCATTACACAAACAGCAGCCAGAACCGTTGATAGAGTGCAGGATGGATCTGTGCTTTCATGGCAAAGATCCATTCTGCCAAGTTCTGAATGTTACAGCAGAAACCAAGACCCATCAGACCAAACAATGTTTTCCCAATATTCTACTGTCCAGTTTTGGTGAGCCTGTGCGAAATGTAGCCTCAGTTTCCGGTTCTTATCTGACAGGAGTGTCAGCGGTGTGTCTTCTGCTGCTGTAGCTCACCTGCTTCAGTTGGATGTGTTGTGCATTCAGAAATGCTCTTCTGCAGACCTCTGTTATTTGAGTTACTGTTGCCTTTCTATCAGCTGAACCGGTCTGTTGTTCTCCTCTGACCTCTGGCATCAACAAGGTATTTTCACCCACAGAACTGACGCTCAATGAACATTTTCTCTTTTTCTGACCATTCTCTGTTATGTAGACCCCAGATGTTTGCGTGAAAATCCCAGGAGATCAGTTTCTGAAAAAGCCCGTCAGGCACCACCAAAAGTTCAAAGTCACTTAAATCACTTTTTTTTTTTTTTTCACATTTCACATAACCATTTCACAGTTATGAATAATGAGAAATAATAAAATGTGTGCGTGTTTGGACCTGGGGCGTCTGAGGAGCATATCGTCTGAGGGAGTCGAGTCTGATTGACAGGCGATCTGACCAATCACAACGCCGATATTGTACAGTTGCTATCCGCAATTTGTCCGACAAACAAACCACGACGCGCAGTAATATAAACTCGTTTTTAATATCCAGACAGGCTTGGCGATGTACAGTTGTATCTGTTCCCGAAACCTGCTGGAGAATTGTATGAAACATTTGTGTGGACGGCCTCACCAGCAACTGAGTTTGGACCATGGTTTGGACAAGCTGAGAAATCATTCCACAGCCAAACACATCTAGGTCATATCTGCGTTACCCTTGGTTTCCCGCTTTATTTGGCAGAAGTGCCACAGCACCAGCCGCTGAGCAAGCGCACAGAGTAATGTCATAACATAATTTTCAACACACTCAAATGTATCTAATATGATAAACAGAGCTGCGTTACCTCATACTCGTGACCGGAAAAACAGAAATAAATAGCGTCCCGTCATAATAAAAGTCCCGCTGCTCGCGAGTGTGTTGTCTAACTTGCTCAGCTCCACAACACTCGGTCCTGCTCTGCTTCACACAACAGTAACGTTAATGATCGCATCCATGAACATGATTTCTGCCCGAGTCCTATTTTCCTCCGGATGTGAGGTGAAGACAAACTACGCCTTTGTTTTGAATAGGCGACCTCTACTGGACAGAAAAAATGCATAGTGCACCTTTAACCAGCAATTGGTGGTGGTGGAATGCAGGAAACTAGAAGAACCCAGGTGAGTTGGCTATATAAAGGCCTCAATATTGTACTGATTGGGTAGGCAATTTGCATGTGTTCCTTCCGAACTTTGCTTAGAGACACCTGTTACAACTGAGTGAGATTTTATACATTTGAATGACAAAAATAGCACTCATTGCATGTACTAAATGTACAACTTAAACTACACTGTTTGTTTTGTGAGCTTCACCTTTAATTCTGAATAATTTCCTCTTAAATTCCACCTCATTTTTGGTCAAACTTCTCTTTAGGCAAACTAGGTGCACTGCCATGGCAACAAACCTGTGGCCTAAGCCAGGCTGTATCTCAGCGGTGCAGACATTTGGTTAGGGGTCATTTTGCTCCCAGCTGCCTGTGAAAACAGGTGCAGAGCCGCCCGCCACTCTGCGGTAACTGGCAGAATAATCGGAGCTGCCTTACAGCTGCTCACCGTACTCTGAGCGCTCACATCGCCTCTCCCCCAGTGTGAATTTACACAGTTCAAAACAGCTGAGACATGAAGAGGACACTCAGTCCTACTGACATAGAACTAATTCACTGTCAAGAAATTAATTTGTCGTGTGACGTGGCTTAGGGCTGAGCGCACGCAATGCTAGAGCAATCTTATTTTTGAAATTCTGATATTCAAAATAATTTTTTCTATTATAGATCACTTCTCTTTCATCATGGTGGTGATAAAGCAAAGCTGTCAATGCATCTAAAGGTTAATGATTACAATGCATCTTTGTCTTTGGATTTGTTCCCTAAAAAATGATATGATCAGTAAGTCATGGCAGCATGTTTTTCCCGTTACTTTAACTCAAAAAATGTATAGGGGTCCTCGATTATGATTTAACTTTTTTAAGTTTAGTTAGTGTGCAATGTTGCTGTTTAAGCATAAATAACATCTGCAAAGTTACGACACTCAAAGTTCAATGCAAAGGAAGATATTTTTACAGGTTGGTGACATCACTAACCCTAAAATTTACATAAACCCTGTCCCCGGGAACACACAACAAATGGGATGAAGCCATATGTTGGCTGTATCTTAACATGCTATAAATATTATCTGTGGGGTATTTTGAGTTTAATTTACTTAAAATGTACTCATTTACAGCAGCCTATAGGTTAAGTTAGCTAGCATATGCAATGACTGAAATGTATATAAATGGAATCTCTTTGATTAGTGTCTTTTAACACCCTGTGGAAGCCCTTTGTTGTTCACATGTGTGTAAACATTTCCTTATACAGTTCCTCTGGCAACAGTGCCTTTGACTGGTCTACATTCCTGAATATGCTATAGGCTATACCTAACGGCAGTCCACAGTGCATGGAGCTTTTGTCTGAGGTTTACAGACTTTTTGTGCCATTTAAGCAGGTCTTATTTTCTGATGATTTGACTTTGAATTCTCAGAGTGCATCGCGTCATCATTTTCGTCACTTATTATCACTGTTCCCATGAGGATGTTCATTTCAGCCTTTAGCACAGATGGCCAGGGACAGGGAACGTGGCCAGCTGGCTAATGTACATATTCCAAGACCTCTCTCAGAGGAAAAGACTTTTGACACTGTCCTCAATTTGACTTGACACTCAGAACAAGGTGTATACTGTATTAAAGCTACTCCATCTACTTAACCCTAATCATGACCAAAAAAACGACATGAATGCTTAGTTGCGATGCAATGGATGTAGCAACAGATCTTTGTTGTTCACATGTGTGTAAACATTTCCTTATACAGTTCCTCTGGCAACAGTTGCGTACATCCAGGTGAAACTGATTATCAAAAAATAAATGCATGCAGGAATGGTTCTGTACATCAGTTGTTGATTGGATGGAGGCAAATCGGAATGTGAAGGGCCTGTGTTTGAGCCAGATGAGTGGAGAAGTCTTTCGTTTTCACCAGCAGAGAGGATTTTGATATTTTCATAAAAAATGACGAGATCATTTTTTAAAAATGGAAACATGCATGGATGAATCATTTACAATATGATCATAAACATGCATTTAGAAAATAGATAGGGTTAGTTTCCATTTCATTCTGACTTTAAAGGGGCTCAAAATCACCTGTATTGGATTCAGTGGTGTTTCTTCAAACGAAAGGCATCTGCAATTGCAAAAGCAAAGGAATTTTATTGTTTATTTGGCAAATTTTAGTTTGCTGTAGTAAATATAATATGCAGTGCCAGTCCTAGACTTCTGAGAGCCATAAGCAAAACTTTCTAAGCAAAACTGTCAATGCATTTATAAAAACCTCAAAATGACCTCCAATCCCTTATTCTGTTCTTTCAGAGCATTTTTACTGTCACAAACATAAAAAAAAGAATAATTACAAACACTAGGACAAATACAATAATTTAAAAAAAGATAAAAATGAAATAAACAATTTAGCCTAATAGACTATATAATTGAATAAAGTTAAAAATATAATTCTGTATAGTCACCGTCAATTAAATATACATTGATTCTTATTAAGGTTGCTAAAATTATTCAGTAAAGAGCAGTGAATGATTCTTTTGTTTCGTTTGTTGTTTGATTAACATGAAATGATAGACAGCAACAGGTTTATTATGCTGCTGTCACTTTAAGACCGCTCTCCTATAATGACAAGTATTCAGTTAGTTTTGTGAACGGTGCACTTAAAACATAACTGACTTTAAGTGAAAACTCGTCAAGAAGAACATTGCTATATTTTGTGTGTTTGTCTGTACATATCCTGTACTTGTCCATGTTTCACTCTGTCTTTAACTCTTTTTTTAGCATCGAGCATGTCCGGTAGGAGACTGTATATGATGCCTAAATTGGATGTTACGTAGGAAGGGCGACAGTGCACTGCCATAAAGGAAAGGAATGGCATGTTTTTGTACTCAGTGGAAGCCGAAAGAAATCAGTTTTTGAGAACGCTGGTAGTTTGGGGGCCCTATACACAACTTGTGTACTTATAGGGAGGACCAGCACTGTTAATATAAAACTGACATTTACAAACCAAAACTTTGACCAACATTTTTTTATAAAATCACTCTGTTTGGTCTGTTACCTCCCTTTGTGCATTACATTGTTAAAATGCCATTTGTGAAACATTTGACTCACAATTAAAAATGTATAATATTAACCAGGTTGCTGTGGCATTAACATATTTACAAACAATACCCTACACTACCTCTCAAAGAACTTTTGACATCATCCTCATTTTATTAACACTAGCCTATTCCAACAACTATAATCAAAGAATGGAAATAAAAAATGAAATAAAGTGACACAACCAGCTCCCTAATTCATTTTAGCAGAAATATTTCACTGCGAGTTAACACAGACTAACACTGTTGTTTCCTCTCTCATCCTCATAATTGTCATTAAATGGGATTGACAGAGTATGTCAGTCCTTTAATTAAGCTGTCACTCGGTGGATGGATGGAACAGATCTCTCAGTTAAGACTGACAGTCTGGGTATTGTAATCGAAATAGACATATCCAGCTACTCGAAACTAATTTACATACAGCTCTAGCTCCTAAGCATGTTTGATCCTTGCGAGATCCTTGCTTTTACTAAGATGGCAGTAAGATCGCAACATTTTCGGAGTCAGAGCTTTTCACACCGCTTTGTATATTGGTGTTGTCGACAGGTGGTAATGCCATAAATCCATGCACTGGCATTCTATTCAAACACAAGTCCTTTTGTGTTTATAACGATGCTCAATTGGAATTCGCCCTGTATCAGAACACATCCCGGTGACTAATACTGGCGTGTGAGGATTTGAGTCATCCTTTGAAATCAGGTCTCCGACTTATAATAATGCTGCGTTCCAGCCGGGATTTTTCAGCCCGTAAGGACTTACAACTTTCAAACTTTGTAGTGTTCCAGGCAAAGTCACGCCAAACTGCCCGAGTGCCAGGAATTGTGGTAGCTAGTTGTAAAGAAAGCATGCTGGACCATGCAGGGCTTATGCTTATTTACAATCATTTCTATCGCCAAAGATGCTTACTCCTTGCTTAATTGAGGGAAAAGGAGGAGAAAAAACGCCACATACATTTTTGCTCAAAAATACATAAAAAAACATTTTGACATATGAAATAACAACATTTACTCGTTCTTGATTTAGCCATATGCAAATAATGCTGGGAACTAACAAGCCCTGCCCAGTTTCAGTTAATCCAACACAAACGGATTAAGCTTCACTTCAATTTGACTTATATTTAAGTGGATTGAATACAATCAAATTAAGTTTGGGCAAAATGTACACTGTAAAAAAAATTCAGGCCTCAATTGAAAATTTCACAAATTTAATTTCTGTGAATTAAATTGGATCAATTCACAGAAATTCAATTTGGCCAACTGAAAAATTTAGATGTGATCAGTCACTAGAAAAGTTTAATTTGGAGTTTAAAGTGTAGGCTACCTGTATGATATTACAGCGATTTGAAAAATGGAGGGATTGATTATGTGCGCGACTCTCACAAAGCATTGTGAGTATACTATAGCCGTTGAGCATGCATCCGTTGTAGCCTACACATGTTTTATTACCGTGCATTGTGGAATTGAATTAGTGCACTCAGTAACGTCCGCTATGGTTTCCAACACCTCTACAAATGGCCGTCCCCTTAAATAATGCCCTATTTAAAGGTGCACTATGTAGTATTTTTGCAGTAAAATATCCAAAAACCACTAGGTCAGTGTTATATATTTTGTTCAGTTGAGTACCTACAATATCCCAAATGTTTCGAACTATTTGTAAATTGGGAGAAAATTGCTATTTTAACCAAGGACCGGGACGTCTCAGCATAGCGTTTGAGCGAGTCGCCTGTCAATCGCGTTATATCTGCATTACCCTGGGTTTTATTCTGCAGAAGTGCTTTTCTCTTAGCAGTGTGAACATGTCACAGCAGCGCCGAGCGAACGCACAGAGTAACGTTATAACATCATTTTAAACACACTTAAATGTATTTAATATGATAAACAGAGCTGCTTTACCTTATAATCATGACCGAAAAAGCGGAAGTGTGCGCGCCCGGCGACTGTGTCCTGTCCCGTCATAATAAAAGTCCCGGTACTCGCGAACCGTGTGTTTGTATAACAATCGCTCCAGCGGCCATGCTCAGCTCCAAAACACTCGGTCCTGCTCTGCTTTACACTACAGTAACGTTAATAACCGCATTCATGAACATGATTTCTGCCCAAGTCCTATTTTCCACCGGCTGTGTGGTGAAGACCACATGTCCCAAGATACTGCACTCACACTTGGCGTCATCAAACTACACCTTTGTTTGGAATAGGCGACCTCTAGTGGACGGAAAGTTGCAAAGTGCAGCTTTAAGGGTAATGAGGGCGATTTCTGGCACAGCCCATAAGCCCATGTAGCCTACTTTTTTTTTTTTTGAGTAGCTGTGTTGTGAGAAAGATAATGCTACAGTCAGGTGGTCATTATCGCAGAATAAACCCTAAGCATTTAGCAACAAAATGAGCTTTATCTGTGCAGCCATCCCATAAATCCTCTGACTCCCAAAAAAGCCACTTGCATAAGAATCTGATCTGATCTCATTCGTGTTGTTTCTTTGGAGACTTTGAGGCTGTTGAGGAGACAGTGGGAAATGCTCAAGAGTGCAAGATAGTCATCACCGTCTTCCCCAGAGACAAGGGAGCGCTGAGGGAACGTGCAGCTCATCAGTGACATTTAGCATTAATATGGGCGAATGGGAATATGATTCTGTTTCAAAGGCTTGTATAGATGTGGTCCTTTCTGTAGCTGTGGACATTTTCCTGGCCTCTTTCTTTAATCTTGCTCTGGAGTACGTCATCACATTGCTGCTGTCACACTAGGCAATTGTTGTTGAGAGACTGGGTTATGACTTCACAACTTCTTAAGCACGCTCTAGAGATTTTTCCATGAGACTGTAATTGTTTAAACACCTCATGAATAAACAGGTCACATAAATAGTGTGCAGGTGAATTTTTTCCAGCTGTGTTGCAGACAGGCTAGCTACACACAAAAAAAATGTTGAAGTGAAGACTGATTAAGAATTAAAAGGATAGTTCACGCAATAAAAATAAAATTCTGTCATCAGTTACTCACCCTTATGTAATTTCAAACCATGACTCTTTCTTCTGTGGAACAAAAAATATATATATAACACTCATATATTTTTTTGTCCACAGGGAAGTTAATAGTAGACAAAATGGTTGGGTTACAAACATTCTTCAGAAAAACTTCATTGTGTTTCACAGAAGACATGAGGGTGAGCAAGTGATAACAGAATATGAATTTTGGGTGACCCAGGATATGGGTAACACAAAAACTACCCAAACACCAAATAATAACCTAAAAAATTGACACAAAAAGCTCAACCCAGGATTTGGGTAGAAAAAAATGAAAGAAATACATAACAGGAAAGCATTCTTCAAGCCATTTCACGAGATCTTTCATTGGAGATTTAGCATCAACAACAGCACTTTCATTTCTCCATGTTTCGCTGCTGCTGTTCAAAGGGATTTCATCACAGTAACTGTTTGTCACCTTCCTTTATCAATCCAGGCCATGAAATGAAACATCTTGTAATTGATGTCAAAGAATTCTTTGTACCTCCCTACATATATCCCGCCTACAGCTCGCCTGTCTCATATAGAACAGACTGAAACGAATGCCCACACAAATGCAGCTCCGGCTGCCTGTGTCACGCAGCATCGCTTCACTTTACCTGCCTTTGCTCCTGCATCTGATCTCCTTCAGTCCGTCACTTTAAGAGAGGATTAAAACGGTTCTTTCCTTGTACACTAAACAAATCAAATGCATAAAAAACATTTTATATTAATACCAAGAGAATATTTAACTTTTAAACCACACTTCCTCATTAACTTTGACACAGGAAGAAGCATCGAGAATCCTTAACCCTCACATCTAATTCTTTTTTATTTACTTCTTATATTTCTCTATTTATGACAGACCGCACTGAAACCCACTCAAAACCTATACCCTTACGTCTAAAAACCCATTCAAACGGAAACCTACATACAACTCAGTTTTCCGAGGCAAAACAGGGATGTGGAGTCACTCACAATGTAACATGTTGGATGTGGGTGTAACCTCTCAAGCAGGACTCGAACTCTGATCTGCCAAAATGTGAATCAGGCGCTCTAACAAGGAGGCTAAAGGATGCTACCTATAGTGTCAGTCACTAGAGCTCTTGAGATCAGAGGAGTGAGGTTTTACTCGCACAGCAACTACTAGTTGGCCTCCGGGGTTGGATGTCCACCACAGGATGCAGCGAGCCCTACTTGGCCAGACCAAAAATCCTTCTCTATTACTGATATAACAAGACTCATGTTGGCGAGTGACGCATATGCAATTTCCTTATAATCATCCTGTCAGGTCTAAAATATAAACACTTACCACACAGGCTTACCACAATGAAACCAAAACATGTTTTGGAAACAGGATTGATGAAGTATTTCCTCTTTATTTAAACGTTCATTTTGATCAAAAAAAAGTGTGACTTTAATAGCTTCCTAACTTGAAAACGCTTCTTGAAGTCAGTCTGCATTGTGTGAATCAGTGTGGTACTATATGAATGAACTCTTGCATTCAATAATTTATCCCTGTTTGCTGTTGCCAAGAGGTCTGAAAAGATCTGCTGAGTTATGTGTCAGACTCCTCTACTCAGTATTATTACAGTCAGTGCTTTATTCTTACAGGAGAGCTGTTTGATGATAATCTATTTTTACTGTTGTTCTATGTATCCATTCCATCTCAATATATCCACCAATCATTCAAATTTTGGAGTCAGTAAGATTTCTTGAAAGAAATAAGTTTTATCCAGCAAGTATGAAAGAAAAAAAAGAAAATAAATTATATATATATATAATATTATTGCATTTTTACAGATCATTTTGATTGTGTACTTGTCTGCATGGTTGGAGGCCACAGGTTGGAGGATACTTTATTTGTTGGTTCATTGCGATTTGGGATCAGACTCGGACATGTATGGGCCAGGGGTCACAAAGCCCAATATCTGAGGGCTATGTGTTTTCCAGTAAGCACATTTATTTTAATAGTAAAATAAAATACATTTCTCAATCTGCTTTGTTCACTATCTTCACTTGATATTTGAAGAGCGTGTGTGTTTGGTTCACACTTATATCAACCGATCTGTTGGTTATTCCAATCCATCGCAGGTGGATGAGAGATAAATCATTGTGTTTGTTTGATAAGGACGTTTACGAGCCCTGTGAGCAAGATAATCATTCCAGTTGCCACTTTCAAAACAATCCCTCTCGCGAACTAACAAGGGAACTGAAGCTCATTAAATATGCAAATCTTATCCAATTCTAGCCGTGGGCATTTACTTCCAAATCTCCAGTGAGTCACGCCCATCAAAACGTTCAGGAGAGAGCCTCAAAACCAGTGTAGAAAATAGCCCATTACTTATTAGTTATGATGTTTTTGAATGTAAAAAACACACAAACGTCGTAAGTTGACCTCAGACAACAGTATAAAAAAGCCAGTTCATGACACCTTTAAATGTATCAGTATTGTCAGTAAACGCATTTATAATGTATTAAATGTTTCCATTTCAAATGCTTTCTAATGCCTTCCTGAACTTTCTATTATCATAGAATCCGAAAAAACAACCCACAAATATTTTAAGCTGGACAGCTGTTTTCAACATTGATAATACATGATTCTTGAGCAGCAAATCAACATATTAGAATGATTTCTGAAGGATCATGTGACACTGAAGACTGCAGTAATGATCACAGGAATAAATAACATTTTAAGAAACATTTGTTTTAACTTGTAATGATATTTTTGAACAAATAAATGCACTCTGAGCATAAGATGCTTCTTTCAGATATATTAAAAAATCTTATGATCCCAACCTTTACAGTTAAAACAATTTATTTTGTTCCATGCAATGTTCTGGACCGTATTGACTTTCATAGACAATATATATTATCTTCAAAACATCTTTGTTGAGTTCCAACGATCAAAGTAAGTCATACAGGTTTAGGATGATATGGGAGTGAATAAATGATGAGATTTTTTTTTTTTTTTTTTTTTGTATGTTGCATCCCTGACTGTGTTCCTCTGCACAGATGTGTCTCATTCATACTTTCATCTACATCAGAGGCTGCCTTCATTTCAGCCTCATTTAGCAAAACAAAACATTATGTTTTAGCCAGAAAGCTACAATTTCACTCTCACTCTTCCTCTCCTGTCTTCCTTCTTTCTCTTCAGAGCTGTCCTCGTTTTCCCTGTTGTGTTGTCTAAAGTTAATACTCCCACTCCTGTTCCTCCTTCCTCCCACACGTCTCAGTGCTTTATGTATTGAAAAAGAGCCCCGGGCTATGGCTAGAAAGCCCTGTGCCCCTGCTGTTCTGTGCAGCATCGCCACAGTCGATGATTTCCACAACCTCCAATCCATCGAGCGTTTCTCATTAGAGCTGACAACTCTGCGTGCCGAAACCACCTGCTAGACCAGAGCACAAGGGCTACATGCAATTTGTCACCACAGATCACACTACCTACTGATTTAATTGCCCTCTAATTGGAGCTTTTATCCCAGACGTAATTTATGAGAACAATTAAACCAGAGGAGGGTTCAATTACGAAGATGACAACCTATTTTGGGGGGTTGAATCTTCATATCTCACTCTAAATTATAAACTTTTAGTCTCATGCATGCAGTTTTTTTTATAAGACTACATATTTAATTTGGGAAGAAATAAATATAATGTACTGAATGTTACCTTGCTTTGTACCCAAGAGCATGATCTATTTAAATCCACGTCATGTTAACAAGAAACCATGAATAAACTGATTTTTGAGCGAAAGTAATTTGTACAAGTCAAACAAGACTGACTCATAAAGCAATAAATGTATGATTCTTGTGTTCTATCAGATGTGTGAGAACTTGATGGACAAGATGGTTCTGCCAGACAATGACATTCAATGTCCCCCGCTGTGCGCTCAAACTGTCAACCTTTCTGGGTTTCCTTTCAGAGATTTTTTTTTTCAACGCTTGCCTAGAAGGAAACTTTTTTTAGCCTGCAATAAAAATGTCAGGTCAGGTGTTAAAGGCTTCCAGTAAAAACCTGACATTTCTTGGACTGAACGCATCCGTGACCTGGGTATTAAGATGTACGGATGGTCTCGGCAGAGCGAGAGCACCAGGGCATTTTAACACTCATGCTAATGTGAGAGTTTGAATCTTCTGCACACAAGAGTGACTGACAGCGTGAAGAGAGCATCTCTTTCATTTACCAGCACTATTAGAGGCATTAATTACACAGATATACACTGATTTTATTTTAAATTGTATTCTATCTATCTATCTATCTATCTATCTATCTATCTATCTATCTATCTATCTATCTATCTATCTATCTGTCTGTCTGTCTGTCTGTCTGTCTGTCTGTCTGTCTGTCTGTCTGTCTGTCTGTCTGTCTGTCTGTCTGTCCGTCCGTCCGTCCGTCCGTCCGTCCGTCCGTCCGTCCGTCCGTCCGTCCGTCCGTCCGTCCGGGTCAGTATGATTTTTTTTCCTTTAAAGAAATTAATCAATGTATTCAGCAAGGATGCAATAAATTGATCAAAATTGACAGTAAACACATTTTATGTTGCACACACACCCTTTAAATGTTGGCAGGATGCACATTTAACCTGTTTTAAATGCTTCTGGTTTGTCAACAATTCATCCATGCCATATATATATGTTTTTTTTTTTTTGTTTTTTTTTTTTTTGTGGAAAGCTTAATCAAGCTGGTAAAACGACAGACTTCTCTCTGGTGACATATGCCAAACTTCTCCAATTATTTTGTCCTCATAAAACCCACCCCTTTCTTAAAATCGACTGCAACTCTGCATTCAGATTTGCCTCCATCCAATCAAAAAACCAATGGATAGAACTAAGTCCTGTCTTTTTTTTAATCTGTTGCTGCTTACAGTACATTTTGCAATTTAAAACTCCTGTTTTCCATGGGCGGTAATAGCACAACATTAATTGTGCTGGACAAATAGTGCCTGTATCCAGTGCCTGCTGGTTTGCATTTGGTTATAAGATGCAGGGGCATTTTTTGCTGAAATAACATGTACGCAACTTAAGACCTGGTTCAATAATATGTGTGCGAGGTTAGAGAAGAAGAAGCTCAAATGTGACCTCATTCTCTGTAAGAGCTGCACTTAGACATTCAAATGGGTGAATTTTTAAAATCCCATTACCGATGAGTTTTATCCTTGACCCTAAGTCTTCACAACATTTGCAAACTGTAAATAATAATTTTCTGGCAAGCTTGATCTGAAGAGGTGGTGGGAATGAACTGATGCAGGAGGTAAAATTTTTTTTACAAAAAATCTTCTGTATGTTTGTATTTATAAGAAAAAGTGGACAAAAATGTTACCTTAAGAGCTCATCACTCATCACATGACTTCATATTCATATCTTGATGTACCCTTAAAGTATTGCTATAAACCATGTAGGGGTAAATAAAGTACAAAAATGTCCCTTTGATGGCACAGTACCAGTGACAAGCTACCCCTTAAGGTACAATATTTTTTACACATTCTGATAGTCTATAGTTACAATCCAACACACATATCAAAGGAGTCGAAAGCTGTCGAAAGTCAAAAGTTGATTTATTGCCACACATTTATGTTCAATGTTTTTTATTGCACTATTTGATGTTGAGTCATGCATTCAGTTAAGCTTCAGAGCTTTTCATTTCCAGTTGTGAACCCGAAAAGGTTATACTGAGTGTTTTTGAAGTTCTTTCAGCATTTAAACATAATTTCTGCCACAATGAAGTCTGTACAGTTCTTCTTTAAAGCTCTGGTGTTGTACTGTCATTATTTATGATGATAAACCTGGGTTTTCTCTTTATTTTGACTGGGAGACAGAGATAATTCATTAGTGACTTCCCTCAGCAATTTAAGTGAGTGTGTAGTTTGTGTGTAAAAGCATAATTGAACATCTTGCTTTTATAGTTTAGAACAACTTAAAAGAGGCTGTGTATGCTTTCACTATGCTAATTTAATCATTTTATACATGCAACTGGAAATTGTATAACACTTAAATGGTAATAATTTGCTTACTTTAAGAAGATATTTTGAATAATGCTTTTTTCCCCAAGCGAGCCACACGAATCCTTAGTTATTTGATGCTATAAAAACAGGGGTGTGACATTATGATTGACAGTTGAGATTGACTGATTCTCTGAGTAAAGTAGTATGACTTTTTCCGGGATCTTTGGGAGGAGATTCAGTTCAGGGGCGTGTGAATGATTAGGTGGGAGTGTGGGTGCATGGGACCTTTATATCGTGGGTCCCTTCGCTCTCACTACTGTGCAGACTCGAGCTCCGAGATGTCTGTGCCATATTTGGACACTGGCGGCTTCACTTACTATCAATTGAAGGGAGTAAAGGTGCGTAGTCCATCTTTTTTGTGCAGTTTATGTTTTTTCTACTATCACAAAGACTGAACTCAAAGCTAACATTAGCTCATCACAGGGCAGTTTCATATCGAATTAAGTCAGTCTGTAGATAAGTGGAGAATGAAAGGGGATCAAAAGGAGGTCAGCATTTAGTTCACAATAAGAGATAGGGTCATTGATTTGCAGTACGAAGGGTCCATTTGGGTGGACTAAGTTTGATCCATGAGGCTTACATTGGGAACTCGCTGTCTATTTCTGGTTTAGTCAATGTAAAGGAACACCCACCCTAATAATGACAGCTCTCGCATCAACACTATCCTTGACAACAGAACAGCAAAGTGAACAAAGCACTGTCTTGACATGTTCTGATTGATCTAACTGGCATCTCTGAGCTCAAATCTATGGGTAATCCATACAGATGTGTGTAGGTGGTAGAATTAAACGACACAGTCATTCTGCAGTCTTGTTAGAACAGTTGAATCATTCGGCCTCCTTTATAAATCTAATGTAGAAACAAGCGCAGATCCAGTGCAGGAATCATCTTATGACAGGGTTCATGTGTGATTCAAGAAACATTCGTATGCCACCAATCCCATCGTACGAATGATCAGATGTTGTTAAATGTGGCGGCTGAAAGCAATCATCATTTAAGTGTCATGCATGCCCCTATACATTCAGGGTTTAGATGCCTTGCAAGTCACGACATGGACTGCGTCCCAAAGCTTATAGACAGCTGACTTGTTGCCTTAATTCCCTATCAGGCATTGACTTTGCAGGCAACGTTTGTGCACGAAGGCACCTCACAAAACAGACTTTGAACAGACTTCTTAGGTAGCGTAATGGTTTAAGGACCTACAGCAAAAGAGAGCAAGCTTTGGTGATAACTAAACAAATATTTAATTACAACAATAATCATTTCTCGCTAGAAATGACATCAAAAGTTGAAAACGTTGGTCAAATTAGTACATTTACACAAACTGACCACCAACTGCAACTTTCAGGTGCCATCTTTATTTATTTTTTAGCTCGACTGTCACCAAATGGAAAGCAGGATATCAAAAGAAGCGAACGATTAATCTATGCTGCTTTCAACAATCGATCAGATTGTGGTAAAATATGAGTTTCCTAGGTAAAAATTACACATGAATGCCCTCTGATGTCGTGTTTACCACTGGGAAGTTAAGAAATAATTTTGATGACTAAATTCCTGAGATGGGCGTGCCATAAACTTTAAACAACTACTTCAGGTATGATTTATTAGGTTTGTCCCAACAACAGCTTGATCATCTTGTCCTTAATGTAGTCCATATTTACATATGAATAATCATTTGAAGAATGGTATGTTTTATACACGGCCTGCATTTGAACAAAAGTACAGAATTGTCAGCAAGCAGACTGGATAGCATTGTGAATGTTTATATGGATGTCAGTGCATGGGACACTATAGCTAACTGTATCATTTTGGTTTAAATAAGATTATCCCAATAAAGAATAATCCTGGTTTCCATGATTCCTTTACGATTTCTTTAAGTGGGAATTATGACATTTCCGATAGCACATGAAGGCAGTATGTCTCAGGAGATAGGAAGTAAAACTAACATTGGATTTCGACGTGCCTTGATGCCTTCCTCGTTCCTACCTTGCAATGCATCATATTTCAGTTTTCGAATGCAGCCATGGAGAAACGTAACCCAAGAAAAGGAAGTAATCTCATGAAAGAGGAACTGACCTTACACCAAAAACTCCTGTTAATAGCTGTTAGGATTTAATAATATAAGAAAATGTGGTAACACTCTACTTAAAGGCTTTATTTATAATTATAATGCATTATAAAAGTATTTTAAAGCATTAATTATGCACTTTATAATGCATTGTATGATCTCATGAATTGTTGTAACCAAAGTTATAATACATCTATTCATTGTTACACCTTTAGACAATGTAATGCATTAAAACATGACAAACAACCAATTTCATTGGATTCGAACCAGGGTCTCTGGTGTGCGAGGTGGGCTTACTAACAAGGACGCTAAAGACCGCAGCATCTTACGTCAGTTGCTAGCCTGCTTCTTGAGGCCAGGGGAGTGAGGTTTGCGTGCACAGTTCTTACTGGCCAACATTACACTCATCCCCCTAAACCTCATTCTCATCCTACATGGGTCACGGCACCAAAAGTAACTGTGAAAAAGCACCAAAAGTACTAAAAGTGACCTGACCCGCTCCGTGCAGGATTTGAACCGGGGTCTCCTGTGTGGGAGGTGGGTGCACTAACAAGGAGGCTACAGATCGCAGCATCCAGTGTCAGTCGATAGAGCATCTCTTGAGGCCAGGGGAGTGAGGTTTAGAAGCACAGCTCTTACTGGCCTATGTCTGTTACCCTCCTTAACCTCACAGTAACTGGTCCTAGCTTACCCGCTCCAAGTGCGATTCAACTTGGGGTGTCCGGCATGGGAGGCGGGTGCGCTAACAAGGACGCTACAGACTCCAGCCTTGAGCCTTGAGATCAGGGGAGTGAGGTTTACACACACAGCCCATACTGAGACATAAGTTGAAACCTGTCGTGAGATTTGATCATAGCCACCACTCACGTCCACATTGATAAATGCATAGAATAACAACTATTTGTTGTAACATTGTGAATGAATGTTACAGAGGCAGTGCATGCTAGAATAAAGAGTCCAAATTTCACTGGTGCAATGCAGTGCTCTTGAAAAAAAACATCGGAGCAGCTACACAGCAGATCAGATGTGATGAAGAGCTGTGAGAATGCATTGATATTCATATAATTTATTCTCAAAAGCCTGCATGTGACATTTATAAATGCCTCTGTCCTTAGAGAGGTTGAAAGATGTTGCATGAGTAATGAATATTGTTTATTTTCCCTTAGTATTTGTAATGTGCCTGCAGTTTCAACACATTTAGCATGTGTCATCGTTATCAGAGTGGTTATTTTTCCAAAAATGATGATATAATTATTTTGGAATTATATACCGTCTGTAAAATGACTGATTGTTTTCCAGCTGACAGACATCTTAAAAGTCTGAAGTTGAATTACAAGAAGTGAAAAGCCATGAAATTGCTATTAGGGGTCTGGATAAATTTATTTAGTATATGAAAGCTGCATCCATTTGCATAGTTTGTGTAGGCCTGTTTTAATGTTTTAAGGAGAGTCAAGGAAACTGAACTGTACAGTACTTGAAAAAATAAATGTTTCCAATAGCAGACTGAAAAAACGAATGAATCACGGTGCAGCAAACATTCATGCAGTGAGGAATGCGCATCTCAAGGATATTAAATATGTTCTTCCTCTAGGTGTGTAATAAATTACTTCATAATTACTTCTGGAACTTTTTTCACAATACAAAACAATAGGCATTTAAATGTAATGGCCCTCAACACTTCACCAGATTCAGTAATCCATCTCTTATGTGCAAATTACTGTTCTCATTAAGGATCCTTATAATCATTTTAATTGTCCCCAGTAATGAGTCAACACAGTTGCATATTACATGAATAACCGACCACTTATTACAAATGTTTGGCATTTTAATCACATTTTCTTTAAACACTGAACTGCACTTCATTCCTTCCCTTAAATATATTCAACAGTTAAATACTGGGTGTCAGGCTGTTTTCAAGAATGTCTTGGAGGAAATATGCAATATATAATCTCTTTTTTTTTAATACCATAATCGTTTTCCATCACAAACAGTACATTTTTACATGCATTCTTTGGTAAAAAAGTAAAATTACACACACACATAGCTCAGCATAGCTCACAATGATAGAGGCACGCTTATATAATATTATTAAAGTTCATGCATCACTGGCAGAACGAGGACATTGAGAACTGAGTGTTTTTTCTTTTCTTTTGCTAGCGTATACTACCGGTGAAATCTTAAACATTATGTTGGCAAGATGCTTCTGTTTAAAGAGTGTGTGGGTTGGTGTCTCATGAGATTATTTCAGATTTCCACGTGGGCTGCTTTCATGTCCAGACTATGCTTTTACACTCCTGTGGAGGATTGTCTTACTACGGAGTTCAATTCTCATGTGCGGATTTGTTTAATCGCAAATAGGTTGTCACTTAAACTATCAGATTAGGTATTTTCAGGTGCACAATGTTATTTAGATGAGCGGATCATATATGGCACCCGCTCCTCACCCAGGGGTGTCGGACTGGGGGGGTAAAGGGTACCGAGTACCCAGGGCCCGAGGCGGGGGTGGGGGGTGGGGGGGTGGGGGGGTATTAGAGTGTGACTTATTTTGTTTACATTTTTTGTGTTTTTATGATAAAAATGCAATACCCCACCCATTGGTATCACTATGGTATTTGGTACGGGGGCCCAGCAATATGGTTTGTGCAGGGCCCAAAATCTGGTGCTACGCTGCTGTCCTCACCTGTAAGGACACTTGAAACCATCAGTTCCTTTTTCAGAACATAGAGGACCCACATTCACCTCTTCGCCATCTTTGATTAAACAATTTGATATCATGATTGCCTAAAAATGTAGCTATGGAAGCCCATTTACATCAAACAAAATAAAAAATGTAATTATAAAAAGTCCAAATTATGACAAACATTTTAAAATGATGACAGTAAATCAAAATTATACCATAGAAAGTCAATTTCATTTTTTTTATATCATAATGATGACCATGTAATAATTATCATAATTTTAAAACATGACAGTAAATTTATTTTTTAAAAACATTTTTTGACTATCATAACTGATCTCATAATTATGATCTTTATACTGTAATTAAGACTTAATACATCATCATTTTAATGTAAAAATCATAAATTGTCAACATTTTTATTTCATTCATTAATTTAGTTAATTATTAATCGCATCTAGTGTGGATGTGTAATGTGTAATTTCGTTGATGGGTATAATGAGAGTATAGACATTTTACAATTATGATTTAGTTGGCTGTCACAATTACAGTGTGTCATAATTTATGATTTGTCATAATTTAGATTTTAAGATCATAACTATGACTTAGTAGGCTCACATAATATTTACTTGTAATGTCAGATTAGGACATAAAAACATTTTGTCATAGTATGTCACAAGGGGACACTTCTCACCAAATACTCTGATTCCTTGTTGACCACTACGTTTTTCAATGCTTTTATCCTTACAGAATGTTTCCCTTTAATAAAGGACACAGTAACAGCCTTGTTTGGAAGTGAAAGTCAAGCTACGAAACCTTAAAAAAAAATCACGTTCTCATACTATAAAGATATAAAGATAAAGATTTCCGTGAGCAATTTGTATGTCACGTGTACACGAGCGCTCTGTGTATTACGGTAGACAGAGCTGCGCTCATACTGTGTATGTGTGACATTACGGTACATTTATAGATCCCTCGGAGTCTTGGTTGTTTGCAAACCCAAAGAGCACTGCAATGTAAATTTATCAAGAGAATAATCGGACAGCATACCGAAAATTGCGCAGCAGAAACGCAGAAGACCCCCGAAGCTTCTTTCAACTAAACTGGTGAGGAATATATTAATTTTGTGGATTTTTATTACATGTTAAATATCTTTTTGCGCGGACGCTACACCTATCCATCTCACATAGTTATACACATGAGTGCTGGCTATTCTCGTTTGATTTATAAACGAGCAAACCTATTGAGAATGTCGCAGGGATGACAGAAAAGTGCGTTTTCTTGGTGTAGGAAGTTCATTTTAATTCACTCTTGAACAAACCACGCGCAACACTGCTCAACATGTGCTGGATAAAGTATACAAACAGCTTGGAGTACTGAAGGTATGCGCGCGCTCGACACGCGACAACTTCACTAAACGCACTCTGGCTTTACAGTTATGAACGTTTGATTAAGAAGACTTCCTTTATAACGTAAGACTGGATTGGCAAGAATTGTGTTGAGAAATATCCCACTTGCTGAGTTGCCTGCAACACGTTTCTGTTGTTAAAAGCTAATTGTCACCAAGCGGTGCGTCTAGCGCGGCTCTGGACGTTCCCTCTCATTACAGTCTGTAACGCGCACAGGTTTGTCTATGCGTTAGTTGTCTCTAGGTTCGGTTCTTTATATGGGTCTCTTTTTCATGCTGAAAAGTGATTTTAAAGTAAATGATAAAGGAAATTGCTGTCCTTTCAAACTAAAAGGAAATTTGTAGGCTATAAATGTTGGGATATAAGCATATATGTCTTTTTAAAAAACAAAACAGAAACAAACAAATAATCGTTGTTTTTTATATATATACTAATTATATAACCATTATAATGTGCATAGTTGCTATTAAAGCAAGAAGTTGAAAACATAGGTCAAAAAGACACCCCCCTCAATTAATGTTTTTATGTGAAGTAAAATGCATTTATAACATAAATATGAGAGTGATAAAAGTAATTGTATTCTGTACACTCTTAAAAATAAAGGTTCTTTACTGTCATCAACAACCTCCATAAACACCATTTAACTATATAGAACATTTTCATTGTACAAAAGGTTCTTTAGATTATTAAAATGTTCACACTTATAGGGAAAAAAAAAAGTAATGTTTAAGTGCCCCTATTATGGTTTTTCGAATATTCCCTCTTATGCAGTGTGAAATATCGCTGTTTGCGAATGTAAACATTCTACAAAGTTGTAAAGTTGAAAGTGCATGATAAAGTTGTCTCCCAAAAGATAGAATCGACTCTGAACCGCCTTAACTTGTTACTCGTTTGTAATTCGAATCCCACTGCATTACGGTTCTACGTCACTAGAAAAGGCATCTGCATAATGTGCGCCACCTATGTTGTACATTGCCCGCAAACTTGATTAACCCTCAAAAACATCATATACTGACGGCTGCTCAAATCTTGGAGTTCAACGCGGGATTCACACAACGCTTGTGCATAAAAGATGGGTCAGTAGTCTGTTTATTTGGACCAGCTTGAAAATAACATAACATCACATCACTGAAAAACTGCTCAAGTCGTCCTTGCGATGGAGGTTCGGGTTGAATAACTAGTTCTTCCAATGTTACATCTTCATACTCCGCTCGTATTGATATGGTAAAATCAATGTCATTGTGCTGTAAACGATAGACCAATCACAACAGATTGGGTCTTCAGGCCAATCAGAGCAAAGTAGGCTCGCGGAAAGGAGGGATTTAGAGAGACTTATTCATCCATAGAGTTGTTTAAGAGTCATTGAACAATGGGGTGATGTGCAAAAAATGAGTTTGTTGCATGTAAACCTGTTGTAGGAGACCTCCAAAAGAAAATTAGGAAACTTTAAAATAGCGTAATAGGGGAACTCTACAATGAAAGAACTGTAGAGCTGTAGAACTGTAGAACTGTAGAGCTGTAGAACTGTAGAACTGTAGAACTGTAGAGAACTGTACAATGAAAGCTTTCACGAGCCAAAAATGTTTCTTCTATGGCATTGCTGAGAAAAGTCCCTTTTCAAAACGTTATTTTGAATATTGTACATTATGTAAGTCATCTTCAATTGTCTTAACGGTATGCACATATTTTAATGCTTGTTTATCTGTTGATGATTACTGGACTACAGAACATGATATTATGTAAAACGTCTAGCTTTATTTATTTTTTGAAAGCGTGCAGCACTGTTTACTAGGGAATGTTTTTAAGCCACTGTCTTTGCACAGACAGATTTTGAGCAAACCAGGGGCTTAATTTGAAACTTAATATAAAAAAACTGCTGCACACTCATGGCATTTCTATACAAGAAGCTTTTGGAAAAGTCCCACATATTGTGTCAACAAAGACATTGAACCTTACCAGCATCTGAGCTTTGTTTGGGTTTCAAGTATTTACTATCAGTTTTGTTGCATGCAATCCTTTTCTTGGCATTGTAAATGTTTTCTTGGAAGTATCCATTCGCTGCCTGTTACTTCCTCTGTTTAAGGTCAGAGAGTAATTGTTGCTTACAGTCTTAGAAAACACCATGGACAAGGACAGGTGCAAGTGCATGTTTTGATAATGTCTGTCTGTTTTATGGCCTTGCTTCCTGTCATATTCACACCAGTCCTTTCCACCATTTGTTTCTGTGTGGTTTGTCACGTAACAGCTCAACTCAAATAATCATCATGTTCTCCTTTAGGCTGAGGTGATTCCTCAAGCAGCTGATTGATGAGGAAATCCACGCTGTTGCGTTCCAAATTTCGTTACACTTTTTGAGCTGCTGATCATGAAGCATAAAGCACAGTGCAGCGGTTGTAGTCATTTGTGTTCTCCTGGTCTTCTTTCTGGAGACAGGTGTGGGCGGTGAATGTGTGGGAATTTATTACTCAAAGGAGTAGGAAATGTTATCCCGTTCTTCCCGATTCTGTTACCATGGTAACATAAGGAAGCAGGGGCTATGCATTTTGTATGAAGTGCAGATACTGACCATTTGCTTTGTTCGAAATGGGGGTCTTGAAAGGGCATGATCTAATCTAAATCTAGATCATATTTGCACAGGACCAGAATTGTCTTTTGTCAAATTTCAGATGTCTCATGAGAACAGAATGTGTAGTTATGCCTGTTTCTGTGGTCGAAATATGGAAGAAACACTTTTAATGTGCAGCCAAGTTCAGTCTAAGATTTGATTATGGTGAGCTTCATGAAATATCTCCACAAAATATGACATTTCTGGGTGGCAATGATATGAATGACCTGTAAAAAGAGTGTCATTATTATCCAATAGGCTATTGCAGCTTTTACCCTGCTCTCATTCTGTGAGGCTGGGAAGTGCACTTCAGGTCAATATGATCACTTTGTTTTTTTACTAATCATATCGATAGTGATGATGATGCTTTAATGTCTCTAAGGGTAAACCCCTCTGTTGCTAGTTCCCGAGAGCACAGCACTCTGGGTAAGACAAGCAGATGGTGACCTGCTTTCTGTCCTGTCTTATTTTATCACTGGGTTGATTTATCAAGCACTGTACTGTGAAACTGTGACGGCACCATATTTTCAGATACTCGAACCGAAGAATCTTCAATTGCTCTAGGATCCCATGGTGATGGACAGTTTAGTAGAAAAACCTGTGAAAAAGATGATTTAATATTACTGATGTTAATAATAGTGTAGTGTTTGGATAAAGTATTGTAGCAGTTTTTTTTCTACAAAGCGCTCGGGTAAAAACAGTCAAAGTTTGGATTTAAAGTCAAATGCTTTAAGAGTCAATGATTGGATCATTATTACAGTGATGATTATGTTTCTAACATGTTATATGTTTGGCAACAGTTCTTCTAACCCTAATTTATGGATTGTGTAACTTTTCATCTCTTAAACAACCATGTAGGAAGACACATCATGGCCATATTCCAGGATGACAATGTCAAGATTCATCAGCTCAAACTTTGAAAGAATGGTTGGGAGGGAGCATGAAGAATCATTTTCACACAGACATCAGCTCCTCTGAGTCCAGACCCTAAATTGATTTAAAGTCTTTGGGGTGTGCTGGAGGAGACTTTACAGAGTGCTGGACTCTTGCATTGGCAATACAAGATCTTGACCAAAAATTGATGCATGATGATGAAATATAAAATCACCAAAACATTTATTTCCACTTAAACCTTTGCCTATTTAAATCCAAACAATGACTTTTTTCTGCAAGGTAGTGTTTATATATAAAACGTACATGTTATCAAAGTGCTTTTCACAGGACTGCAGAGTTTCACTGGACTGCACTTGAGTTGAATGTCTGAATGTGACATTCAGTCGTTTATTGTCCAGTAATGTGTGTTTCCTTTAGTCATAGACTGTGCAGCATATAAAATATCTTGGTGTGCGTTACAGGCTTTAGAATGTGATATGATCCATTGTAGTCGACACAATACTTTTTCCTTCTGCCCTCCAGGTATCATTTTACAATTTCCGAAATATGCCTTTGCATTTACTTTTTTAAATTGTTTTCTTTGTTGATAGTATCAACCCAGGTTTATTGGAAATACTTACACTGGCTAAATTTCTGCTAAACTGCACAAATATACCTATACATTTCACTGCAGTTTCCAGCTGAAATGAACACTAGAGGCATTAAAGCAACAACAACTTTGTTCCTTTTCACACAAATGCTGATAACAGAGATAATTGATTAATAAAGTGTAATTTTGCACAGTTTCTTAACAAATACACAGTACTATGTTATGACCTCAAAACACTTTTACCATAGTTTATAATTTGTAAAAATTTTACGTTTGAATCACATTACCAGCTCCATGTATTGTTTTTTTCGATATATTAAACTTGCTTGTTACGGTAGCTCACCTGGCATGTGAGCGCTCAGGTTCAGGTCTCATAAAGCACAAGTCTCGTCACTTGATAAAAGAGGTCTTAGTCTCGTAGAAGTGAAATAAAACAGCGTTAATTAAAGGTGCACTGTGTAGGATTTTTTTGCAGTAAAATATCCAGCAACCACTAGGCCAGTGATTTTGTTCAGTTGAGTTCTTACAATATCCTAAATGTTTCCAACTATTTGTAAATGGTGAGAAAATGGCTGTTTTAACCAAGAAGTCAGGAGGTCTGAGTGAGTCGCCCGTCAATTTTGTCATATGCGTTATCCTCCGTTTTATTTGGCAGAATCCACTTTATTCTTAGCAGTGTGAACAGCTGAAATGCAATTTAATTAACAGAAATTCAATTCGGCCAACTGAAAAATTTAGATGGGATCCTTCACTTGAAAATGTTCAATTGTAGACCTGATTTTTTTTTTTACAGTGTATGATAAACAGAGCTGTGTTACTTCATACTCATGACCGGAAAAGCAGGAATAAACCTGCATCTGCAATGTAGAAGAGTCCTCTTGTGGATGTGCCACCAACATGTAGGGATGTGTGCTATATTGGTACCATCTCAGGTATTGGCCAAAATGACAAAATCTTTTTGTATTTTTTTTTTTGGTATGATTCCATATTGGATATATATCGGCAGATATTTGATGCTTTATTTAATTGGATATTTGCCTTATTGAGTTAATCCTTAGCTGGTCTGAACGTTATTATGTATATTATAATGTTATGATACCTAAAACTGATATTGACCAAATAATAAAAATAATTAATGGCTTCAATCAATATTGGCCAGAATATTTTTATCAGTAGGTATGTCATTCCCTATATGCACACAGACCCCTGTCCAATTTTTGGTCTTGAACTTGACATCTACAAATATGGTCATTTATTTAGAACGGTTGTGTTTTGTTATATAACTTGTATTTTAGAAATCTCTTTCTGAAAATAATTTTGAATGCTGACATGTACAGCACTAGAAGTGGTATTTATAAATAGGCATGTTTTTTTTATATATCAGGTATCTGTCACAGAAGGGGAGTGTTCTGAGAAAAGGCCACTGTATTCTGATTGATTGGTCCCTTAGAGTGAGGATCTAGTTTAGCTTCTAGTTTAATTTCCTCCAACACTGTTATGTCAGCAGGGCACCACTGTGCCACAAAATGAACAGATGTCCTCTCCTGGATTTCTCACAGATTGAATTACTATGCCTAGGCAGCCCAGGCCCTTTAGAGACTGCATTTTTGCACGGCTAAAAAAAAAATCCCTGTGATATTAGCCGAAGTTTTAATATGGTTTAAGCAAGAAGAGAAGAATTTGTTACACATTTTGAGGCTAAATATTTCTAAATAGGCGAATTATCTTCCAAAAGCATCTAAGCCCCCGAAGCTCCTGCTTGGCCTTATCAGGTTACAGACGGCACATTTGGGTTTTTAATTTGTTGTATGGTTTGATTTGAGTCGTTCTGACTTCTGTCTACAAAACCTGCTTTTGTTTGGCATGACGCAGACAAGCTGACAGTGACATCTGTGTAGAGAAATATTACGAGTTAAAAACAGCTTAAGCTCTGTCCGAAGCATCTGTCAGTTGCTACAGGAAATGATGAACTCATTGAAAAGACAGAATGAAAGTCTATGTGGTGAATATACTGTACTGCAAATATATAGAGCTTAAGTGGAAGTTTTTTTTAGTACATCAGATATAGTCAGGGCTAGGAATAGAAATACAATGTATACAAGTTTAATATCAGCCCCTTGTTTTGGTTATTGACCATAACATCAAAATAATTATAATTTTGTTTACTTTGGTGCCTCACTAATTAGGACTGTCATTTTAAGGACCATTTTAATTATTTTACTAAAAATGGTATTGCTTTCTGAAGTTTTTTTTAGTAATGAGAGAGAGAGAGCGCGTGTATATGGTTGCCAGATTGCACATGTTTAGGTAAAACACCGGTTAGTATACGTGATCTTTTCACAGAAAAGCTCTGATTGGGGGATTTAAATGAGTGAAATCTGGCAACCGCAAAACAAGAACGCTTTTCTTTCCCTCTGACAAAAGTAAAAAAAAAAAGGTTAAGGTTTTATTTTTTAAACTAAATTTTAGACTCGTCTTTTTTCGTCAAAGATATTGCATGTTTATATAACGTTAGTCACAATGTAGGCTACGCATTGACTGTGATGTACTCTGAAATACTAGCATGCAAAAACCTCATACTTCAGTTCTCAAAAATATAAATATATATATATTTACAAAATGAATAGCCTTGTCAAATGACTATCGTTTTAACTTATATGGTGGAAAAGGTGACGTTTGCTAGAAGGATCGAGTGAACGATCTGTAAGCAACGTATCTACGGTTGTATTTTGTAATACAAAATAGTATTAACATTTGTCATTACATTAGACACACTATTTAGACACACTATTTAGTTTTGTATGGTACTTGGAGTTTCCTATTGTTACTGTAAGCATCTTACGTTATCTAGACAATGCTGTCTCTTTAAGACACTTTTAATTTAATTAGAAATTCTTAACAGTCAATAAGTGGATAAAAAAACTACTTACTCCGACTACTTCAGATTAAGACGCTGAGCGAAGCTTGCTTATAATGGGCAGAACAAATGAACGATCTTGAATTAAATTGTTGCGGTATCCCATTATAATAAACATCAACCATGACTGTTGACATTTTTTATCTGTGGAAAGGGTATGAAAAGTCCTCACGTCCCCTGTACAGCATGGAACATGACATTTGCGTCCATGAAAGCTGCTGTCTTTGCTATCCTCGCGTGAAGCTTGTTTATCTGCAGTCCCGATGATTCGGCTCTGTCAGTTCCGCCTGACAATGAACATGTTTGGACAGATGCAAGTGTTGGGGGTGTACATATAAATGATCCCCAGCAAATGCATCACCGGTGGCATTATGTTGAGAATCACTCGTTTTTCCGTGTTGTTTTTCATGCACAAGATTTACATAAGAAGTAGAAGGTAATGGTGTTTGAGACTCACAGTATGTGATGTCCATGTACTAAACTCTTATTATTTCACTATGGCAAGGCTAATTCAGTGTTTCATTCTAGGGCACCTTTAAACTAATTTGATCAGTCATGGTTAGTTTGATTGTTTTAAGTATAATTACCTGGACTGAGATTTTGTCCAGTTTCACAGACAAGGCTTAAACTAGTGCCAGACTAAAATGCATGTTTGAGCTGTCTTAACTAAAAACAACTTGCACTGGCCTTTCTCCAAATATGTCATTGTTTTGTCTCAGGATGCACATTGTTTTTTTAGGCACGTTTATAAAAGCTGCTCAAATTTCCCAATTTTACTAAGGCCTATAGTTCTAGTTTAGTCTAAGCCCTATATGTGAAACCAGGCCTTTATGCATTTAAACTCCCTTTATAAACCATTGTGAAGCAAGGCCTTTGATTTCTAAGCTAAGTGCACTTTCAAGGCTCTTTGGCTGCTCTCTATTGTTGTATTTTGCAGACTATATGAAACAGACACAGGTAAGGTTACTGACTGTGTTTATGCAACACATTGCAGCACATGATCATCTTAAATTTAGATAGGGTAGACAAAACACATAGTGCTTATGCAGTATGCGTTCCTATACTGTTAGAGATGGTTATGATGTTAACTGACATTCTTCTTATTATTAACTGTGGATCATTTGTTTTTTTGATCATGGTTTATTGTCATTACTGGTGAGAATGATCTTGTTCTTTCTTGTACTACCCAGTGGACCTCTCACTTGTATGAGACAAACAGTGACCAATAAGCAAAGCACTACAGGGCTCAGGGACATACTGAAATAATTTATCAGAGTGACTTTCTTGTGAAATGTTTTTGGGTTACACTTTTAAAATGCTACAACGCTGGTGGGTCAGTGATGGTCTTGGAAGGCATATACATGGAGGGACGCACAGACCTCTACAGGCTAGACAATGGCACCCTGACAGCCATTAGGTATCGGGATGAAATCTTTGGACCTATTATCAGACCCTATGCTGGTGCCATACGCTGGTGCAGTGGGTCCTAGGTTCCTCCTGGTGCATGACAATGCCCTGCCTAATGTGGCAAGAGTGTGCAAACAGTTCCTGGAGGATGAAGGAACTGATAACGTTGAATGGCCACCACGCTCACCTGACCTAAATCCAAAAGAACACCTCTGGGACATTGTGTTCCTGTCCACCTGACTGTGCTAGGTTGCTCCTCAGACTGTCCATGAGCTCAGTGATGCCCTGGTCCAGGTCTGGGAGGAAATACCCCAGGACTTCATCCGTTGTCTCATTAGGAGCATGCCCTGATGTTGTTTGGCATGCATACAAGCATGTGGGTTCCATACAAACTACTGTGTGTAATTTTGAGTTGTTGCAATGAAATTTCAGCTAAATGGACTAGCCTACTGCATAATTTGTTCACTTGGATTTTCAGGGTGTCTTTGAATTCAGTCCTCTGTTGGTTGATTATTTTCAGTTCCATTTTCATTTCCATCAAACGATGAGGCATCGTTTTGTTCATAACACATTACCAAGTCCATATTAGTATAGATATCCAGCATGATATTTTCCCCCATTGAGATATGTGTTTTCAAAGTGTTCCAGTCATTATTTTGAGCAGTTTATGTTGCCACATTAGTATCCAAAGGTCTGTTTAGCTGGTGCTAGTGTTCAGTTCTTTGCAATCTTTTCAAGGACTTAGAATGCTGTTTTTTATTCCTTTGTGATATTTGGGGATGCCGGTCAACACAGATTAAGCATTTTTGTGTCTCTTAAGATTTGAAAGTACATTGTGATCTTATGTTTTTGATGAGATTTAGGGCTGGAATGTATCCGAATCATGTTTTAAAACACTAGGAGCCAGATTTACTTAAAGCTTGCACCAGTGAACACCCTTGTTTATTGTTATACTATTGTCAGGATGTACTAAAGACACGCAGTGATAAATTAGTGCTGAAAAGGTGGGGATACAGTTATTTTTGCATCTGACCTTATTGCATATGCATTTGAACGAGTTTCAATGGGAGGAGAGTTTTTAAATGAATCACACAAGGTGATTTACAAAGGTTTGCCCTCGTGAATGAACTGGTGTTTGCGTTATTATTTACCGCCAAAAAAAGCATGTATTATACCAAACGCTAACTGGTAGATTGTGTTGGTCCTTACAGAAAAGATTCGGCTTTGTCTGTGTTCTTTAATTTGGGCTCAAAATATCAAACATGGAATATGGCATATTCTCTGACTGGATCGAACCAATCAGCAGAGGTGGTAAAAGTACTCAAAAGTTATACTCGAGTGAAAGTATATATACCTAAATAAAAAAATACTCCAGTAAAAGTAGAAAGTCCTCCATTCAAACATCACTTGAGTAAAAGTACAAAAGTATCAGATTTAAAACGTACTCAAGTACAGAAAGTAAAAAGTAAATATTCAAATTAACTGTAAATGTCAATAAGCAGATAAAATCTTTTGGGACTGATATGCAATGCTTTAAATGAACAAATGATAAGATTAGATACTGTAATTAAGAATTTGTTAGATTTGCAATTAATAGGAGACAATGAAGCACCTTAACGCAGTATAGGGGTTAAACTTAAAATAGACATGTTCCATAACATTAGCTCCATAAAACAGACGAGGAGCAAGATACTATTAACTAATTCAAAATTAATTCAAAAGCCATAACCACAATGACATATTACGTAACAATTAGTTAATAGTCATGTGCCTCAACAAGTAAAGTCATACTATAATTTTGCCAATTGTTATGCTTAATGATTAATTAAACAGACAACTGAGAGCCGGAATGCATGGCTTTGGATACATGAATTTACATTATTAGTTAATGTAATATGTTATTAGGGAATTAATGATGTCATATTTAATTAATAGCAATTCATATATCACTTAATCTATTAATCATAGAGAATGTTCATTAGTTGCTGAGGCAGTAATCATTAATAAATGGTTTAGTTCTTCATTAGTAATACATTAACTCATGATTATCTGTGCATTAGTTAGGCATGAATTATAATAGTGCACCTGTACTGTAAAGTGTTACTGATGTTTTTATAGTAAATTGTGTGCCGCAAAATAAAAAAGTTGGGGAAACACTGAGCTAACGTTAGTGTGGCAAACCTGACTTGTCAGCTTTTCTAAGTCTATACCCGACTGGATCATCCATGACCGACCAGACCGGTTTGGAAATCAAGTGTAATAAATACTTAATACTTGGAGCGGGCATGGGGAAATGTATTGGAGTAAAAAGTAAACTTTGCCTTTAATATTGTAGTGGAGTAAGAGTAAAAGTAGATGCAAATAAAATATACTCAAGTAAAGTACAGATCCCCGAAAAAAATACTTAAGTAAAGTATCAAAGTATTTTTACTTGATTACTTACCACCCCTGCCAATCAGTCTGTGAGACTTGTATCAACTATTGTTGACTTCTAGACTGTAAATCATCCGGGCAAAAGTCATGTAGTGTATTCCAGGTTTTAGATGCACTTCAGAAGTGTTTTCTATTATTTCCTCAGTGGAATGTTGTGGTAGTCATTCCACTTCAACTGAAATGGCTACAGCAGTTCTTTAATCTGTGCTCAGAGTGGAAACAGTTATTTTAATCCTTAAGATTACTAGCCGGAGCAGCAGTAGCAATTCTTAACATTCCTTTGTTTGATAAAATATATTTTTTATCTGTGTTTCTTCTGGTTGTTGAACAGCCAAGCTTAGTTCTTTTACTGCAGCTGTGTTCTCTTAGCTGTTTAAAACTGAGGTGGTGGTTGTCCCTTCCAGACCTCCCATAAGTATTGAGAGGCCCCATAAGGCCCCCCAAAAATGTTTTTCCCGACAAAATATCACACTGACACAAGGACATTTTCTGTTAAGCAGCTAATACAAATTAGAATTTCTTCTGAACAATGTAAACACGCTCAAGGAGGCCATGCTGTGTTCTGAAGGACTGTACAGACAACAACATCGATGAGTCAGTTCTTCTTTATTTTATGATTGTTTGGTACACCTAATTTACTGATATTGATTAAGTATCTTAGACCCGAACTGTCACTCGGTTATTATAATTTTTATATGCAAGAAGTCTTTCTTTCTTTATCTCTTGCCAGGTGTATCCAATCCTGCTCCTGGAGGGCCATTGTCCTGCACAGTTTAGCTCCAACCCATCCCAAATAAACACCTGATCATCTAATTAAGGGCTGTGTTTGAAATTATCCCCTTTACCGTCATAATAGTCCCTAAATGACTCCACTAATGTAGTCCACTAAGGGAGTGAATGAAAACGAGTGAGTACATTTGGACACTGAGTGTACCTGAAGTGCTGCCGATTTTGTATAGTTTGTGCTATTTAATAATGATTTGAAATTAATGTGAAATTTAAATGATTGGAAACTCGCATGTATAAACTTTAATAAAAAATATGAATCAGTAAGGAATTTATATCTGTTTGATATTATGCTGTACCCTCATTGAATCAGCAGTTTGGTAAAACGATGGATGAGGAGATATGGGATTTTTTTTAGACCCTCACAGTGCACTATTGCTATTCTCTAGCATCGCTTGTACACTCTTTATTGCGGTGCATTATGGGATTGAATGAGTGCTCTCGATAACCTCCTTTATGGTTTCGGACAGCACTACAAATGGCTGTCCCTTCAAACAACACCCTATTTAAGGGTATAGGGGGTGATTTCGGATTCCAGGACTGAGTTTGGACAACCCTGTCGAATCCAACGTTAGCTCACACAGTGTTATTAGTCTTATTATAATTTGAGATGCACTGATCTATCAATAATCGGTATCGGCTGATTTAAAAACGATTACTTTCATTATCTGCCAATGGCCTATGGTATCCTGTCAATCAAAAGGGTATAGAAAAATGTGTCTAACTGCAATTCATGCTGCATGGCTGTGTGTCAAGCAAATGTCTCATGTTGAATTTAGGGCACGTTAATGTGACAAAACCGCATTAACAGTTATCTATATTTAAAGCAGGCTCTGTTTGATCCTGAATCACCTGTAGTTCAAGCCAGGGTTGCCAGGTCTACAGTTTTTCCCTACGCTAAACACTATTTGTAGCACGCCTCTCATCCAATAATTGCAAATAGCACTGCGTTTTGCTACTTTTAAGTGTAATCTTTCTTTCTAATTCTAGCCATTTTATCACAAAATTCAGACAATAAATGCAGTTTTGACGCTCCTAAAAGTGTCAGTTCAAGTGGGAGCGCGGAGCATGAGTCATCGCTTCCTTTTTAATACAAGTCATATCTCGAATAGCATGCATGAATATCAAAAGGTATGTTGAAAGAGACACTACAACTTACCGAAAAATCCATGACTCATGTAATCACTCAATTAGTGTTTCAACTATGGAAAGACATCAATATAACGGCTTCTAAACAATAGGTCACTTAACATTAGCCTTCCTCAGGAAAGTCATCCAATGTTCACAATTTGTTAGTTAGCAATAAAGCAGTAGAGAAAAGCGTACATAATCTTATGGTTTGTTTTATATGATTTATTTATCCATTTACAATATAACACAACAATCAAAATAATGAAAATATTCTACATTAAGCAGCATCAGCGTATACATAAATGAAATCACATACATCAACAAATCCAGTTTGTGACAGCAATTTAAAATGGAGATGAAATAACAGGTCAATATGAATACAGTGGATAGTAAATTACAGAGATGTGGGTCAAAGATAAGGTATGGTTTTAAACTGTATGGTAAATGAAGACAAGTGCTTATGAAATGCAGTTGAATTGTATTCCAACATTGTCCGTTTTTGTTATTTGGGTAGCCCAATATATCTGAAAATAAATATTGCATATTGCCCCGACCCCAAACTTTTGAATGTTTTTATTTTATGCACACTGGTCTTATTGTGACTGATTCATTTGTGCATTTTAATACAAATGAAAAGGGAAAAAAACACATCTTTAATGAAAATTTAACTCTTCCTCTGAAATAACTTTTCTTTTTTCACTGAAGTCACTTCAGACTATGTTAACTAATAGTTGTTTTAGCAAACTTGTATTTGGTCTGGCACAATTATGGTATTTAATGGCCAGATTTCACAATCCAAACTAATCCCAATGGATATTGGATTGGCTTGACTTTAAGGAGAACCAGTCAGCAACCCACACAGATTCTGTGCTTATAATGAGGGAAAATTGCTTCCAAATTCTGTGAAATAAATGTAAAAAAAATATAGTAAAATATGTTAGAGAGTTTCTGCAAAATGCGGCTGATATATGATAAACATAAAAGTTTCGGAGGAATTATTCAAAGTTTTCTGAGAATATCTGAAGGCACTGATTCCATGCAGGAAACTAATCAGTCCAGTTTTTCTGTTAAACTGAGCCGAAGCGGCTGCGGTGGGAAGCTTATCTGGTCATTTGAGCATGACTGAAGAATATTCTGCTAAATTCATCATAACTTATGATGGTGGTATAAGGGTTTGTATATGCCCTGCTCATAAATGCTGGCGTTTACAGTCAGAACCTCATAAAAGAACCTTGAATGACTTGCAAGCCTTGGGCAAAACTGACAGTGTTTCGAATAGGAGCTTTGTCTTGATGCAACTACGGCTTTGTAGCAGCAATAAATGTGCGCTCATAGTAGATCATTGTGTGGTATGTGTGCAAGTGTCATGTTTCATTGGCAGTGTGAACACACATCTCTTTCACATTTGTTTCAATGGTGGTCTATGGCTGTAATTCATCGCTGAACTTGTTGCATGGCAGTGTTTGAGGGTGTAGTGATGGAAGCGAAACAAAGAAGTACAGTAAATCTCCAAAATTAAATGGCCTCCTAGTCCATGTTTTTATCTTTCACATCTGTTCACTTCTGTGCTCTCGCTTGAATCCCTCTATTTATGAGCTTCTAGATAACAGCGCTTGGAGATATAGATATACAGAATGGGATTTTGGCACACCAGCTGGTGTGTAGTGTAGTTTACTGCATAGATATCTCACATAGATTTTCCATTTTTTATTTTGATGTTTCAGACTATTTTTTGCCATTAAGAAATGAACAACACTTTTAAGAAATAAGACCATGATTTATGATGGACCAAGTTATTACTACTACTAATAATAATCCAACAAATCAGTGCTTTAGGAAGCTTAAATATAACTGTAGTCCATTGTGATGATATGGATTAGCATGCGTATAAGATGAAAAAAGAAACAAAACATGGTGTAAAGTGGTAGCAGAGAGTAAACAAACTTCATACATCCACACCACTAGATGTCGTATTGTATAGATAGTCTAAAACCACTGAAATGAAGCGCCAGCGAATTGTAAACCAAATTGTACTAGATGTGCTCCGATCAAGCAACATATTTTCGTATTTCCTCGTGTATTTTTACCTAAAGTGTGGTTCTACCAAACATTTACCTAAGTTTCCAAAGACACTAAAAAACATACAATATTAGCACTGGAATGTCAACACAACTTTATTTTAATTCTGTTGTGTATATTGTACGTAGATATCCTAGGTACTACACTGTAAAAAATGATTTTAAAAAAAAGTTACCTGGTTGCCTTAAAATTTTGAGTTCATTGAAATTAAATTTTTGAGTTAATACAATGAACATTTGATATTCGACAACCTTTATTAAAATATTATTAAAAGATTTTGTAAGCATATTGGGTAATTGTGTGTGTTTTATTTCTGATGACGCAGTGAAACATGCCAAATAGTGCTATTTTCATGATTTATCAAATTTTTTATGTGGTTCAGGTACAATAATATTTTGAGTTTCTATTTATTAAACAAACTTCCTTCATTGTATCAACTCAAATTTTAAATTTCGATAAACTCAAAATTTTAAGGCAACCAGGTTGCTTACTTTTTTAAGTTAAACCAACAAAAACCAACCAATTTTTTTTTTTACAGTGTACTGAAAGTCCACAGTTTTTTTTATCTTAAATTGTGCCGTGGATTGTAGGGCTATAGAAGATCGGTACACAGAAGCTAAACCATTTAAGGGCTTATAGGTCAGTAACTTATTCATAACTTACTAGGTAACCAGTGCAGGGATGATTAAATTGGGATTATATCATATTTTCTTGACCTGGTAAGAATTCTAGCAGTTGCATTTTGGACTAACTAGCTTGTTTATTATTGAGAATGCAGGACAACCACTGGTAATGCTTTACAGTAATGCAGTCTAGAGGTTGTGAGTGCATGAACAAACTTTTCGCATCAGAAACAGATAGCATGTGCCGCAGCATAGCAAGGTTTCCGAAGTGGAAGAAGGCTGTTTTTGTAACATGAAATAAGAAAAAGTTTATATGAAATATAAACATTTCTAAAAGTTGGTGTCTTTTCCCTTTGTTGCACTTTGAGATTCTTCGGAATGAAAAGTGGATAATAAATAAAATCTATTATTATTTATTATTATTAATAACATAAAAAAATCTTTAGATCCAGACTTCTAATGGTAGTGTACCTGCAGGCCATTGTCAGAGGGGATGTTTACTGTGTCACAGTTTCCCCGTTTCATCCCCCATAAGCAGAGAGGAATGTAGGCAATGCACAATACGCAGCTAGCTTCCTGCTCATACACACATTAGACATACTGTCTGTTTGTGTTTTACATTATGTAATAAAGTGGCCTTAGTTCACTCTGTTTACTGTCTGCTATTTTTAGTTTCCTTGCAGCGAGGCCTGGAATTGGGTGGAGGGAGTTTTCTGTCCTTAATTATTTTCCTGTTATTTTATTTATTTTAATTCAAGGCCAGACATGATGTGCTTACTCAGACAAATCTGGTTATCTCAGTTGGTTAAACATAACAAGAATGTAACAAAAATATAGTGTAACAAAGCAGACTGACATCTCCTCCAGTTGCTGATATACCTGTACATGCAGAGTCTAAAGTGATACTTTATGTAAAAATGTTTAAGTCATCATTTACTCATCCTCATGTCTTTCCAAAGCCATACACTGGTATTGTTTATGTGGAACACAAAAGAAGAATTGGGCAACACTTTTTTTTTCTTCCATTAATGAATAACTATTCTATTATTGCCTAACAAGAACCTCTGATTAATGAATTAGTAAGTAATAACACTCAGTTGAATGTGGTAGTTCATTATTAGCTAATTAGTAACTACTGTTTTTTTTCACACCACCCAGATGACTAAGAACAACTATTTACAGGTTCATAATTAACTTGAATAATGCATAATGTATAATTAATTATAAAGTGAAGGTCATTAAGAACCCACTAGTATTGACTCAGGTATTACCAAATCCTTCAGAAGGAATGGATCAGTATTCTTATGTGAAAAGCATGGTAACGCCCTTGTATTGACTGAAGTCACTGTAAGCTTTTGAAATTTTTGTACGTTTTTGGATAATAATGACTGAATTATTACTTCATCCTTCTAAACAAAGTACTAATTATTTGGATCAGTATATTATAAAGTGAAAATAGTAATGATCCAAGTGTTACCAAATCCATCAGAAGGAATTATTATCCAATATGGATATTTTTCTTACACAAATGCATCGATTTGCTTCAGAAGGCCTTTATTAACCCCCGGAGGCGTGTGGAGCATATTATTTGATGGACAGATGCATTTTTATGGACTTCAAAACAGAGCAACAACTACTGCTATTATAAAGCTTGCATTAGCCAGGACTTTTTTAATATAACTCTTATTTTATTTGTCTGAAAGAAGAATGCTATATACACCTGTGATTTGAGGGCGAGTAAATCATGGGCTAATTTTCATTTTTGGGTGAACTATCCCTTTAAAAATGGTAATGCTACAAATAAAAACAAGCCATCATGAGTAGATGTGAATTTTTTTTCATGGGCGCAGATGCAATATTCCATGACTTGCTGCTCAATTTTTTTTATTCCTTGTCCTATTTGGCAATGGCACCTTGTTCCTCCGTGAAACATATCCAAATATTTTTGAGAGAAATTAAGCCAAATTTATGTAAATGAATGCAAATGTATGCCAACAACCTGGCCACCTGCTGACTGATTAGAAATCCATGATCCAGTTACATAATGCAGGTTTAAATCCTGCTAAATAACCTCTCAAAGTAGACCTCTGTCGAGAGATGAAGCAAGACTGACAGGCATGGAGATCGAGAGAGTCAAATGAGAAGGAATACTGGAAACGACGTCGATGTGCTGATAGCTGTGATTGAAAATCCCATTTCTAAACTTTTATAAAGCTGTTTCAGAAGACAGCTGAGTTTCATCCTGACATTATGCTTTCCTGCTTAACCCTTCGCAGTATACCTTCTACTAGCTCCCTTTGGCCAAAAAGCTTGTGGTTGAGGATGAATGCGCATTAGAAAGCACTCAAACATCCGATTGCATGATGCTGATATTCAGTATCCCCATGAGAAGACAACTTTGTATGATTTTTCTTTTAATAAAATTGGAGCGCTGTAATTGCCTCCAGGTAAGTTCACTGCCATCAATATAATTTTGTATGAAAAGAGGAATATTTGTGTCAGGAGGCTTTGATTTAATCTGTCCCGGTAGAAATTCTCATTCATAGATCCAGATTCAATTGAAGCCAATCTTCTTAATGTTTTGTTTATTGCTTTTTCTATAAATATAGAAAGGTACAAACAGAAACGCACATCATGGGAGGAAGAGCACTCACTGACTGATTAACACAATTGGCAATTGGAAAGCTTGCAAATTAGATTATCATGAAATGTACTGAAAACATTCGCGCCGCTTGTTCACAGTTTGCCCTTAAAACACAATGTTATTAAGGGGATATGAATTGGGAGATGTTATTGTCAACCATTATGACCCACCATAAATTAAATGCTCTTACTATTGAAACTGTGTTGAGCGATTTTTAATGCCTACATGAAAGACGTGATAAACCTTTAGTTTTTGCTAAAAGACACACACACACACACACACACACACACACACACGCACATGTCGTGTTTCCATGTTTTATGGGGACTTTCCATAGGCGTAATGGATTTCATACTGTACAAACTGTACATCCTATCCCCCTTACACTGCCCCTGCCCCTAAACCTACCCATCACAGGAAACATTCTGCATTTTTACTTTCTCAAAAAAACTCCTTCTGTGTGATTTATAAGATGTTTTCCTCATGGGGACCTAAAAATGTCCCCACAAGGACAAAGATTTCGGATATTGCCATCTTTGTGGGGACATTTTGTCCCCATAACGTAGGGATTACCAGGTCGCACACACACACACACACACACACACACACACACACACACACACACACACACACACACACACACACACACACACACACACACACACACACACACAGGTCATTTCAGGTAACGGAAATAATGATAGATTATAAGGCAATTGACTTTTGTTAAAAAGAAAATCTGACCAGACCTCTTGCAACTTTGACTATAATAGTATATCATCATATATACAATATAGATTAATACATAACAGTATATTGTTTTGAGGATATACATCACTAGATAATATGCACAAACCTCTGGTCTACAGTTACAGATTTTTCTTTCTACTTATTATTTTTTATTATCATTATTATGTGTATACACCAAACAAATCCTTGGTGGCGATTTTTAAGACAACTGTGAAAAACACTTGTTTTCACCTCCTTGCCGAGTGACATTGTGTGTGTGTGGTGAGATAAAGTGTGAGCGAGGAAGAAAGGATTTGAGAAGGGAATGAGAGTGCAATAGAGACTCAAGTGTTATTCTTTGGTTGTTTATATTGAACAACAAAAGAACAATAGGTGTAGTGCTTAGGACATGATAGTGTTGTCAAGGGAAATATTGTTTTCTAAATTTGTAATAGGTTCAGTGTACTGGAGTCACAGGCACTGAGTCCCAATCCTAAGTATCTTATAAGTAAGATCAGAATTAGAAAGTCAAGAATCATTAATATTAGTATGTCAAAGGTGGTCCAATGGTATACTGATTTACAAAGTGTGCATCCATTTATGACCTGATCTAGTAAAAGACATGGAAAGTCATTAAATGGGAACACTGGACAATGTGTTCTGTGGTGTCAATACTCGTTCCTTCATAATCAAAATTTCCCATCTAGTTTTAGAATGTGAATGGGAGACAGCCAGACATGCTATCATAGTATGCTTGTGCTAAATTTGATGGAACCATTGCGTTCTGACCTGCCATCAGGCGGTGAAGCCACTGGAAGTGTTACGAGTTGCCATCTTACTATTCCCTACCGACAGAGGACATCATTGGCTTACGGTCGAAACATTGACCTAAAATCACCCAAATTTGCAGCGTCTGTCTCACAGTATTAGTTTTACGATATATGCATGTAAATGAATAGTTACATAAAGTGTTATCTATAATGTTTATGGTCTTATGGAGACGATAAGTCATATATTGAAATCATTGATGTGGGTGTGCCTACTACACACTGCTGACACATTAACTGACCAAACACTAAAAATATATTTCTTTAATTATACACACAGAAAAATAGGGTGTCAAAATTGTACCTTTAGGGGTACAACAGCTTGTCGCTGGGGCAGTACCCTTAAAAGAACAAGTTTGTACCATTTTTACCACAAAAAGGTTCATAGTAGTACCTTAAGGTACGTATTTGTACTCAAAGGTACTAATATGCACCTTTTAGGAGTAAAAAGGGTACAAAGATGTCTTTTTAAGAGTACTGCCCCAGCGACAAGCTGTTGTAGCCCTAAAGGTACAATTTTTTTGTGTGTAGAGGAAAAAGTTAACATTAATATATACCTGTGTTTAGCTGCAGAAATTGATTCGAATAGCCTATACAGTAAATATTAATGCAAGCCTCTGTTACTGTGTTGCACTATATTGTATTAAAATTCAAAGTTTACCATGCATCATCTTGGAAATAAAGCAGCCAGCGTTATTTGTCTGAATAAGTTATGATGATTTGTGTATTTTCTGATTGAGCAACATCCTTTACAGACTCTTAAAGACAGCGTACATTTACGGTGTTTACAGTATTCATATGAATAAAGCGTTATGTGCTTTGTTGTTGAATTCATTATTAATTTAGCTATCATTTAAATCATTAACTGCTTCAAAATGCCTGCTGTTAACAAAAATCATTGCTGAAACATTTGCAGTTAGCCTACTGTATGAATGAAAACAATATTACAGCACAACATAAATACACAACAGAAGGAGATTTCAGGTGACAAGGCATACATCTTTTCAGAATTTCAGAAGGCACGCTTTGACATTTCTAACACATGATGCTGAAGCGTCTCGTCCACCCGCATAGCTGATCTTCACTACTGTAATGAATATGAACTAACTTTTTAATGACTGGGGAAATTTACGACTTAAAAAATAAATAACCATTTACATGCTTAGGATGTTAGTGGTGTTAGAATGTACCGGGAGACTTCAGAAATAAAAACAGTGTCTCCTTAGGCAATGTTTTCTCAGAAATAACAGATTTCCTATTAATTCAATAGAAAGCAAGTTTACTAGGGAATACCAATATGGCGGTGTGGTAAGCAATCCAGAAGATGGAACTCCATTCATTCATAACCATTCGAATTAGCTTTTAAAAATCTAGGAAAGCATAAGGTTGAAGATTGTGTGATTATAAACACTTTGCCATTTGAATAATTTATAATTTAATCTATTTAACCTTTGTACTGTATGCTATTAGAACATTAGTATACAATATTTGCTTAGTAGTCTTAGTATGCAGTAAAGGTTTAGAAAATAAAATGTTATGAAATACAGAACACATTCAGCTTTGCTTAGTCATAATGTCATAAAGCCACAGAAAGTCAACATGAATTGCTGTTTACAACCCATTTTACCTTTTCTAATATGACATTTCTGAGTGAAACAGGATAGAGAAAATAAGTGAAAAATGTAGGGAATTGTTTGAATTGTGAAGGTAGGCTTTATCTGCCAGAAAGGAGCCAGACTGAATACTGATTTGCTAAAACACTGCCTATTTTGGCTATTAGTAAATGTCAATTATCCATGAAATATTTACAGATCAGGGAGCAGAAACTTGCGTTAAGGAAGTAAATAGCATTCATTTTTATTTAATGTTGACTGCCTAAATTCATTTGGACACCTTAACCCTAACCTAAACCTCTGATTGTCTTTCTAAACTGGCTTTGCGAGCTATTGGTGACAGCAGACAGCGCTGGAAAGATTGGTGAAGGGTTTTTGATCAATCACCTCTGATGCTTGTCTTCAAGCTTCTCTGAAATTATCTGTAGAGCTTCACCCACCACACCAGTTCAAAAGCAGGACTCATAAAGCTGTAGGGCCGTGATATCACTGCTAAAAAGTTGCTTCACTTTTAAAAAAGCAAGCAGGATTTAGCAGCGAGGACAGGTCAAAATATATCAAGATGTGTGTTGATAATATGCTTGTAGTCAGCGCTTTTCCGTGCTGGGATATAATGCAATGTCATATGTCAAGAATGCTCTTCAGTTTGGCAATTTGATTGCGAAAATTAAGCCCCCGCTGCTTGGGAAACTGGAAATTCAGGCTTTTTTGTTATGAATACAATGCAGTACTCTGTGAGAGAAAACAAACCTTGTATTATTTAACCCTTGCGCATTTTTAATTCTTTGACGTTTTGTCTCTGGTATTATTGATGTAACGGTAAAGGTACATTGATGTAAATGCCTAAAAATAAACTGTAGTGTGTTTGTGCCACTCTGTTGTGGCTAAACAGATATTGGTGTATGTGAGAGTCTGTCAATATTCCATGATTAGAGTCCAAGTAGCCTGTTACTGTTGCTACAGGAGACCAAATGTCATTGGTGGAGACTCTTTCTGATGGCAATTGCACAATTATTGATGGTTGAGGTGAGGACCATAAAACCTGCCCACTCAAGAGGAGCATTTTGTATTTCATTGTTTTCTTCTTTTTGCAAGATTTGCACAAAGTTTATGAATTTTATTAGGGTTGAGATGGAGAAATTAATGGTTTCAGACACTAAACAGCTGTAATTTGTGAGTCTGTTGCTATTTTAAGCTGTCTTTTCTTCTTGCTTCGTTAATTTCAAAAGCCGTAAAAGACATTAGGCTTCAGCAGAGGTGCACTTGTGTTTTCATCTCTCCCGCTATGAAGTTTTAAATGACTAGGATCACTCTGTACTGTATTGCTCACACTAATACCCCTTTAATGGTTTGTGTTATGGAGTCTGAGCCTGTTCTCGGCTAGGTGAACTGGAACCTGTCGCAAAACAAAAAAGCCAAAAAAACCTTTCGCCGCAGTGTTAGAACAGGGAGTGCAGCACAATACCGCAGTAAACCAGCAGTTTATGCAAGCTAAGATCTCATCTGTCCTTTTCAGAGATTTATTGAAACTCACCGTTAAATTCACTCGCTCTCTCGCACAATGGGTCTCTTCCATGCACATATAGCAGTGTAGTGCAACATTAATACATTGCTCAACGAGACTACCCAGTTCGAGACCAGCACGTTTTTTTGGGCCGGAGTTGAACTGATCTAGCTTTCTATGATTGGCACCTATTATATGTTGCCTGATATTGGAATATTCATTTTAGAGGATAATAAGCCTTCATCTCCTAATAAGGCAACAGAGAGTGATGGAAAAAATCATGCTGAGATCTGCTTCGATTGTAAAAAGTACAGTCTTCAGTACGATATAAGGCTTTTTAAAACTTTTTTCTCCAAGACTTTTAAACAAGCTGTGTTTTATAAAGCCAACATTAAAAGGTTGTCTTGAAAAGATTAGCCACAAAATTGTGGCAGCAAAAAATTGAGGTTTCCCAGTGGTGCACGATCCTGTCATGCTTTTATTGTTTTGAAAAAATTACAACCTTATTTCTAAATATAAAATCTTTTGAATTGACTGCAATATATATAGTCAAGCCATAGCATATGTGAAAACGGCAATTCATATTATATTATATTAACAGTCTATGTACTGAATCTGCCAAAAACTCTAGTACTATTGGAATCGGCTTTTTAAAATGACTGCATTTGTTTTTAATTCAATGTACAACTTTTTGATAATATCTCCCCCTGTTCAAGCTAGCCATTCAGCTCGAATAGAGAATAGTCACAGTGAGTTGTGCCAGAGGACATGCGGTAAGATTTGGTAAGAAACTGGAGAGTTCCTGCTCTGTCATTGATTTTTGTGCCCTTGAGCAAGACACTTGACTTACAATTGCTCCTGTGGTGGGTGTGTTAGAAGTCACTTTACAGGAAAGTGTGATTCACTCAATGTCAAGGAAAGAGTAAGTAGAGTGATCTGAGGTACTGGAGAGGCTCAAATGCTGTGCTGGTGTCGCCAGAATGGTCTTCAACATCCTGATAGTGCACTGTTAATGTCTGTGCTGTGAGGAGATCCGGTGTCATTTGTTGTTTACTTCAGCTGAAGAAGTACATTGGTTGAAAGATCAGCCCTGTGCTAGGAGGGACAAGATGTTTGAGTGGCTTTTTCTTCACACTTTCATCACATTAGCACGAACCAAGGCTTGATGAGCTGTCAGCAAGCTGCTGCCACTCATGGGGGCAACCTCTTCCGAACATCTTGGGAGGGAGGCTTTCCGTGTGTGCGTTTGTCCTGCCATCCTCCGCTTGGTGAAGAAGGGTGAAATGGCTTAAGACAGAATATTATTATTATGGCACTCTAACCATTTCCAAACAAAGCTGAATCATCTCCTCTGCAAATGATTTGATTTCAAGGCCGTCTATCTCTGCGTGCTTGGAGCGCAAACGACGAGTTTCACTGGCGGTGCTTCACACACACCCACTCAAAGAGAACAAACTAGTCTTGTATATGGAACGTCAATAAGTGTGATCTTTTAGTCTCGCAATGCCTGTAGAGTTGTTCATTTGTAGTCCTAAAACTCTGAAGAGTATTATGGGTTCCCTTAGGAGTTTCTAGAATAGTGGTTTTTGATTTATGAGTAAAATAAGGTCTGTGGTTAACATAAAAAAAAAATCAGATTTTGTTCTACAACATAAATTGATTCTGCAGCTACAGCAAAGATGTGATTTGTTTGTGCGTGTAATGGCTCAGTGTCTGAAATTAACTTTTTAGCCTGCCAACCAAGGTGGTTGTAATAATAATAATAATAATAATAATGCTTTCGATTTATATAGCGCTTTTCAAGGCACTCAAAACGCTTTTACATAGAAGGGGGAATCTCCTCAACCACCACCAATGTGCAGCATCCACCTGGATGATGCGACAGCAGCCATATTGCGCCAGAACGCTCACCACACACCAGCTGATTGGTGGAGAGGAGACCGAGTGATGAAGTCAATCAGAATAGGGGGATGATTAGGAGGCCATGATGGATAGGGGCCAATGGGCAAATTTGGCCAGGATGCCGGGGTTACACCCCTACTCTTTTTCCGAAAGACATCCTGGGATTTTTAATGACCACAGAGAGTCAGGACCTCGGTTTAACGTCTCATCCGAAAGACGGAAGGTCGTGTAGGTGATACAAAATGAAAGCAATTTTAAATCTGTTTTAAAGCAATCCCTACGGCAATTATTGTTAAATTTTTAGATGTGTTCTCTGCACTAGAGGATGGATACCCGACCCGAGCCCGACGGGTTCCGACGGTACCCGACGGGTCGGGCCGGGTTCGGACAGATATTTAGAAATGACGTTCGGGTTCGGGTCGGGCTCGGTCACGTCAGCGCGAAAAGGCATTGAACCTTTTAAATTTAAAACTGCTTATTATGCAAGTAGCCAATGGGCCTGTTTAACTTGATGCAATGGTTTGTTTTTGTGATTAAAATACATGCATTATATAACCCTAACATCTGTCTTCCTGCATGTGGAAATTTGTTTATGTCGCCGTGACAACAACTCGCAACACGTGCGTGCATATTGCCCGCGGCATCCTTGTCATTCCAGTGAGCGCAACTTCAGCGCTGCTGGCAGCAGGACAGCCTTGAAGCCATCCGCAGTTGATGCAATCCTTTTTCTGCATAAAACCTCGATTAGCCTAAACTTTGATGGATAGATTATGTAAATAGATCCCATGTTGCAGTTTAGGAACCACAGTTTGAGAAAATTGGTAAGATGACTTTCATTTCAATAAGCATTTAAATTGTGTTACGTTAATGTTTTGTTCTGTTAGCTTGGGCCATTTTTAGCAGACCTTTGTTCATTTAATTTCAGTTGGCTATTTGATTGGGCTCTGTGTAACGTTTGATGCCCCGTGTGCGCGCTGATGCGCTCGTCTGTAAACATTTCAGAATGCCTACCTTACAGTTGCTTAATAAAAGCGGGATTTCCACACAAACAAACGTGCGTGTCATTAGTATATGAGGGGAAAAAATAGATTTTAACTGTCGGGCTCGGGTCGGGCTCGGACATAAATATTTGAATGCCTGTCGGGCTCGGGTCGGGTTCGGTTACTGCTCTGTCGGACGCGGGTCGGGCTCGGACAGAAAAATGCAGCCCGATCCGCACTCTACTCTGCACCTAAATACCAACCAAGGTATAATATACATCCAGCGGATTTTTATCGCAAAATTAACCCAGACAGGGTGATCAGTCTTGTTTTTCACCTTTAATTGGTTTATTTTGCAATAATAACTGGCTGGATGCAAGTTATCCTGCTTTATTAAATGACATGCCACATAAGTATTTACTTAGCAGTGTTGGGGAAAGTTAAACCCTGAAAAGTAACTAATTGCGTTACTTTTTATGGAAAGAATGAAACGAAAGATAGAGAGAGCGCATCTGCGATGTGATACGAGAGACATGAAGAACCCCTGGCCTGGATGAGTCATTATACAGCTATTGATGACAGTCCTTATTGGGGAATAACTGAACTCAAAAATGTAGCAACTGACCAATCAGAATCAAGGAATTCAGAGAGAGATTCATACCTATGCAGCGAAAGAAGCAGAATAGTTCTGAAGACGGACAAAAAAAAAAGTGTAACATGTTAAAGGGGTGGTTGCATGCGATTTTAACTTTAGTTAGTGTGTAATGTTCCTGCTTGAGCCCAAGCAGTATCTGCAAAGTTACAGCGCTGAAAATTCAATGCAAACAGAGATATTGTCTTTTGAAATTATGGCAGTTTATTGCCCACAAAAACGACTGGTTTGGACTACAACGAGCTTCTTCTCGGTTTGGTGACATCATAAACCCTTGCTAGTCCCGGCAGATGTAACTTCTGGCCGTAATGGTAAGGGGCATGGCGTTTCCGGACAACCTGTGCTTGGCACTTCAGCCAATAAAAATGAGACCACTATTCTGTTCTTACACTACTCTAACCGATCTGAGACCATTGCGTTTTTCGGAGGGATGGGCTTCATAGAAGCAGGAAGCAAACGAGCAGTTCAAAGGAGACAGCGGTGTGTAATAAATGTAAAATATAAGAAAAGTACGCTGTTTAAAAAAAAAGTATTAAGACATGTTATACTGCGCCCTATAAACACAACCAAGCCTAGAAAAAAAACACGGAACGACCCCTTTAAACATCAGTATGATATACAAGTTGGAAAGATTTGATGATGGAGAAAATCCTGAGTAGTCATGGCCAAGTTGCATAGACCGCTTTTTAAAACTCATTAGTGTGAGTGTAATTCACTAAAACTCATAGACTCACAGTTGGTAAAACTATTTTTTATTTGTCATCTAAAATGCATATAGCTTTTCACAGTTTAAAATAACATTTTATGGTCACTCCTCTAAACATAGTAACTTGTTGGTATAATTGTATTGTCCTCTTTATTATGATGATCCCAATATGGTATTTTTCCTGCAATCATTTGATGTTTTTGGTGAACAATATCTTTACATTTAGGCACACAGCTTTTCAAAATGTAGGCTACATTTGAGGTACATGTAGTTGATATAATAGTAAATGAATAATTGATTCAGATAAACCACAGACCTTATTTTATTCACAACACTGCTCAAAAATCCCAAAGGAACCCATAGTGAATTAGCCTCCCAGGTTGGTCTACATATTGACGTCATGACTGAATGTCTGTATTTGTGTGAACTGTGGCCTATGCATTGGTCAAAGTAAGAAAGACGGTCTTGAAGAGCCCTGTGAGTAATGCTGGAGGGTTGTTTCCTGCCTGCAGTGGTATGAATCACAGTGGTGTCTGTTTATTATATAAAAGTCCAATTAAGCGGGCAGCTTATGCTTGTTTCAGTGTATTAAATGTGCAGAAGCTTGTGTGCATGCGTATTTCCTGTTGAAAATTAAAGAATTCCTAGAAATTGAATTATTTGTTTGGTCATCAATTATCTCATAATATTTCAAATGTCACCAAGATATTGTGGCTGATGTCCTGTCTGATGTCATTGTTTAAAGAGATTGCAAGTCCCTTCCCCATAATGGACTTTTTTTTTACAGCTAGTGCTGACAGGGTGTCACTTTCTGGCACCTCAATGAATATTGTGGATGGATGTACAACTTTCTGGTAGCATCAGGTCTAATGTCATCATGTCTCTAGAGAGGTACCGCTGGTCTGTTGATTAAACCAAATGACAGCTTCTGTATTATTTATCAGCCAAAAGGGGAGACATCTAATGTCAGTGGATGATCTTATACAAGACCTGTTGCCTGACTGAAAGTGTCTCGGCTGGATTCGTTAGCACGTCCACCTCCTGTGTGTTTGGCTCTGTGTGACGTGGATCGACTTAGCATATGATCTGCCTTGATTTTATCATTTGTACAAAGATATATGATCCATGCAGGCAGCGACGGCACAATGAGTTCCTATGGGAGTGAGAAATGGATCAAGCACAACATGCTTAATGTAACACAGATTGTGCTGAGACATTTTAATCAGCTACTATTTACATAATACCCAATAATTCACAATAAAATACTGTTTCCTTCTTTTCTTTCCTGAAGCAGATGCGGTAGCATTTCATGTTCAGTTAAAGGATTAGTTCACCCAAAAATAAAATGTGTCATTAATAACTCGTTCCACACCCGTAAGACCTCCGTTCATCTTCAGAACACATTTTAAGATATTTTATATTTAGTCCGAGAGCGTATCTAAGTGTAGGCACACTATACTGTCCATGTCCAGAAAGGCGATATTTATTTGAGGACTGAAAACTAATTCGGAAGAGAAGACAATGCTGAAAAATTTCCTAGTTTTTGTTATTTTTGGACTAAAATGTATTTTCTTACATTTTGTAGAGATTCTAATGAACTAACTGATGTCACATATGGACTACTTTGATGAATTTTTATTATCTTTCTGAATATGGACAGTATAGTGTGCATACAATTAGACACGCTGTAGGACTAAATATAAAATATCTTAAACTGTCTTCTGAAGATCTTACAAGATCTTAATGTCGTTCCACACCCGTAAGGAGGTCCATGACTCGGTTTCTTAAAAAAAACATTACTATCAACTGCGGCTAATAACATGAAAATAGAATGTACATTGTGTGAAAACGAATGTACCAAATTCTGTGAAAATCTGCTTCAAGGCACTATAATTATTAAGCATTCTTTAACCTTGTGTGTTAAATTTTTTGTTTTAAGCCCCAACAGTATCAAATTTTGCTGTTCATTCAAAATGGAGAAACAATTTTATGTCTTTTTCATAATATTATATTATACAATTTCTATATAGACTCAATACATATAGGACGCAATACATAAGGAAGCAATACATAAACAGTAACAGTAAGAGAGATAAATCCTTCAGATAAACAAAGATTTGAGCTCACATTTTTTGAAATGGTCCTGCCAATGCATTTCATGAATTTAATTGTTGAATATGAATCCACACATATACAACACGTTTTTGTCAAACCATAATTTTCAGTGAATATTCAAGATGGACATTGCTTTAAAAACCACAACATATACCTTTCAGTTGAGTGCTTGGACCCCAATGACTGCTGCTTGCAGCTATATTTGATTATGTATTTGTTTGTCTGTTTGCATGTGCCTAGCATTCATTTGCTGATGTATAAGGTCATGCAATCACAATCAAGAGATTTTCCCCTCAGTGAAATCTAATCACAAGTGGGCTCAGGAGACGTATTTGAGAAGCACGTTCATATCCGCTGTAAATGTCAGTCGGTCTTGTGATCAGATTGTCCAAAGTGAATGTAAACAGAACCTACAAGAATGCAACCATCCAGCACGATTTTCAGTGTGAAAGGACACATCATTTTTTAATGACAAATAAGATAGAATTGATACAGTTGCACAATTTGACTTCACTTATTTTTTAAATTGGTTTCCTTTCTGCATGTAAAATGCATTGTCTTACAGGTGTAGCAACTCAATGCAGTTGCCGCTTAGCTTCTCAGTTCTGTTTCTGTGTAAATAAAGGTAATGTTTACTGCTGAGCTCTGCCAAGGGAACCAATGTCTCAGCTGGGTGCGTCAACAAGAACGCTCCACTTTTTTGGCCTGTCACTCACAGTAAGCTCTTGTGACAGACCATGAAATGGTGTAAATAGACAAGTGCAGGAAAACTCCTCAAGCTCAAACAGATAGAAAAACTCATCATGACTGTCCTGATGCAGCAAATGTAGGAAATTCATGTCCAAGTAGCAGGAAATGCCCTTTAGTTTATCACGGCTGATGTCTTTTTCGTGGCTCTCCACTATGACTGTGAAATCAGTGCTGTGATGATTATGTAATTCATTAAAATGCGAATGTGTAGTATTAGCCACCCATTTTAGTGCATTTTACTGTGAAATGTTCATAAAAGTATGAGAGACAATTGTAAAATTAATGCTTAATAAATGAAGCTGTGCGTGCTACAACTGGAAGTTATGTTGTAGTATCAAGAGACTTTACTAATATTGTTAAACAAGTATATACTGTAGCCTTGTGCAAATATGTTCCACCATTCCATGCATGTTATTAATGCAGTCTGCTAAATGGTGCCTGAAATTCATGTCTTATATGCCCCATATTTTAAAGGGGTCATGACTAATGACATGAGAAATCAAATTTGCCTCGGCCTTTTGATATATAAGAGGTCTTTGTATTATTAAACCATCCTGCACGTTTCATAGCTTGAAACAACATCCTCATGATAAACAAAGAATTTATTTAATCCAGCTCCAAAAACGACTTGGCTTGATATTGCGGGTAGGTATGTGCCGATATCAATTTTTCATGTTGCGATTAATTGCGAAGCTTTTATCACAGTATACGATATTATCACGATATTGAAATAAATTGCAAAAAAAATGTTGTCATAGCATAACAGCTTTAAGAACTATGTTTGTAATAACAAAAATAACTAAATGTTTAAATACAATAATACAATGAACCAAAAATATATACAGCTCTGGAAAAAATTAAGAGAAATCAATGTTAAGTGGTCTCTTAATTTTTCCCTTAGCTGTAAAAGTACAATTTTCGAACAGATTAAACAGATTAAAGTGCAAAAGAATTAGGCTATAAAGAGCAACAGGTAACAAATAAATATAAGGTATCATTATTTAATGGATTAACTAAGATTGAGCAGTAGCTACATTTGTTACAGAAAGTATTGTGTTTTTGGTCATTTTAGTTAAGAAATAGTGCCCACGATAACAATATCGTGCATATTCATTATCATGATATACCACATTACCGAAAATCGGCACATGCCTAATTGCGGGATGACTTCACAGAGGCAAATGCATTTGAATATGACTGCCTCCAGAGCAAGACCTCAAAGAATAGTTATTCATCACACCATAGGCCCCGCCCACTGTCGTTCAGTCGGCTAACGGCTGACATTTGCCTACACTGGATGTGAGCATCGCGTCAAAAGCAAATAGAAGCCATTATAATCACTGATGCTGTCTACACTGCATACTTTATACAGATACAGATGCTCTTTGACGTGTTCAGTTTAAACAGCATGTGTGTCTCTGTACAGACTTCAGAAACAAGTGTATGATTTACTTTAATTGCATCCCAGATCACGTCAGATGATTGTTTGTTCGGCGATTAATGGAAAGTTTGCAAATAAATTTTGCTGAAAGATGAAGCAGCCAACTGTATTAAATTGGACAGCAACTGCGTCACAAACTGTAAATAAATGATTTCATAATGCTTTGCCTGTAAATTATGTTTTATTTGGATAATATTTTGAAAACACTCGCATGCAATAGTAAGTGGATGTTGATACCATTTCCCATATAATAATCGTTTTCCTGCATTATGTATATTAACATTTATAAGTGAACCTCAAGGAACATTAAAATAAAAATATTATTTTTATACTTTATTTATTATTAATTATTATACTTTAATTATAATTATATAGGGTTTTAATTGCAATTATACGTTATACATTATACATACTTTTTTGAATTAGGTATTAGGAATTAGTTTTTATTTTATTTTCCAAAGTGTCTTAATTATAACCTCCATATTCTCCTATACCATACTATATGAACCATAAAAGCCTGAAGTACTCAATATTATACTCAACAAAGTTCAATATACATATTTTTTATTTTTTTAAAGGCTCAAAGTTTAATTTATATTATGTCATCTCAGGCTTTACAGGGTTAATCATTCTCCAATTAATTTTCTCCTTCCCCTTATTCTGTCTCTACTAACATGTTGTTGTTCTTGGCAGAGATGTCCTGACCTGACCTTTAAAAATGACTGCAACAGATATTTAAATTCACAAGTCTGTAGTCTTAAAAATAGCTGGTTTAATTTTTTTCAGTGGCAGCAAATATAATCCTGAGAAATGAGACAGCATTGCTGAATCAATTATCAGAAATCAATGTAATAATCATCATAAATTAAGTATGATTATGTATATAAACATGGAGTCAACCTAACCATAACAAACACAACCATAAGTGACTGATGCACAGAGAATATGTATGTACATCCCAGATAGATGTCTAGAGTAAAGAGAGATTTAACAGGTGTGCTGTAAAGATGATGGAGTTTGTTTTATGTAGGTCTCTTCAGCAGCTGCACTAGCTGCAACATTTATACTGCTGTGCAAGTTTATACAGTACAAATGATTGGAGGGGCATGGCAAGCTCAGACACCACGAAACTAGATCGTTTGCGGTGTAAACATGGAGTAAAACATGCCTTTTGTATGTCAGATTAATGTAAACATTGAATACCATTAGTTGATAAATGTCCACGACTGTACATTTTCAAGAGCATTGTAAATGGAGCGCCTCATCAGTTATTTAATCCACTTGTATTGTTTTAACCAGAATGTTTATTTGCATTTCATCTAGCATTTCATCTAGCAGTCCATCTTTAACAGACGTTGAGTCTGAATGTGTAAGAAATCTCTTGTAGACAAAGTAAATTGAAATCAAACCGGTGTAATTTTTCAAAAAAAGGCTATATTTCTCTGTATATTTTTTTCTGTCATCATGTAAATTGCGCTAGCTTATTTTAGATCGAAAGATATGAAAAGGGCCATACATGCATTTACCCGCCCATAGTCCCTTCCCTTGAAGAAATCAGGACAGAAGTGGTTAAAAATGGACAAGAGAATAAGACACCAGGGGTGCTTCCCAATTCTTATTTGTGCATCGTCGTTTCCTTTCCTAGCTTCCTTTCCTCGCGCCTTAGCTCCACCCCTTCAGGATGCGAGGGAAGGACGCGAGGGAAAGATGTGAGGATGGAAGAATTGAATCAAGTGAAATGATATATCCTCGCTACCTTTAACGTCACTTCAAAGCATCGTCGAATAAGGATGACTGCACTGCTGGATTTAGTCGGGATTCTAGAAAATTAGAGATAACTATTTATATTGTAAGCTTCAACCTCCAGAAAATACCACATTTGTCCATATTTTAATTAATATTACCAGTTATTATTAACAATGAATTCCAGTTAATAACTGCTTTTTATTCGTTGCATGGTATTAGTTTCTATTTGTTTCTTTCATTTTCTTGTGCTTAGATATTATTCTGCAACTGTCAGGTGTTGTTTTTTTGACAAACATTTGTGTCTTGTACATGTAAACATAATGATAATAATGAATAAACTGTGGCACGATGTGAAGGGGGAGGAGAATGAATGCGTGCGTCGGATACTCCAGTGTATCCTCACTCATGACTCCTCAGGAAGCCTCCTCACTCCTCCATCCTCGCCTCCTCGCGGTGCAATTAGAGAATTGAGATCTCCTACAAGATGGCTGAGCTCCATCTGTTTCCGGGTCATAGGATGGAGGACGGAGGAGCGAGGAATCGAGGAGGGATATTGAAAAGCACCCCAGGTGTAAACGGGTATGTCTCCTTCGTCCACTTGTGATCCGATCGACCAAAATTCATCTTAATACCAGGCGTAAACAGGGCCAATAAACTCTGGTTTTAACCGACAGACTAAAGTTCTTTAATTCTGTAATAATGCTTACACTAGCTTACCTTTAAAGGGCGAGAACATTGTGAATAATTGACTTTGTTAGCAGCTCTTCAACACGAACATGTCCTAAAGAGCACATCACTGTACATGTGTACATCAAATAAAATTAGCCATAATAAATAAATATTAATACTAAAAATTACATTTATATATTGAGTCTTATTCATTTCAAATACAGTTTCTGAATATTATTTAGGTTTACATGCATAAATACCTATTATGTTATTCATGATTTAGTAGTATTGTATTTAATGGAAAAGTATTTTTACCGTTAGTTACATGAGGCAAAAGACGTTAGAAGGAAGGATAAACTGAAATTCACTGCATTTAAACAACTTTTGTTCTCGTATTTGAAGGCTGCTATTGCATTGCATTGAAGGTAAACGCCAGTTTATGCGACTACACATTTTTTACGACGAGCTTAAGACCTGCTACGTTAGCTCAAATGGTGCAATTGTATGAAGTACGAAGTTTGATACAAACTAACTTCTTAAGCCTCTGGTGTGATCTTTAGTAAGAATCACTGTTGCAACCCTACCCTGGTCGGTATCCATGTTGCTATAATCAGATGCTTTCTTAACTGCTGTTGTTTCTCACCACAGTCTTTTTGTATTTATTTTAATATTGAAAGGAAAGTGTGCAGCACATATTTACATTTCATCTAAATGTTCACTAACAGTTATATCAAACTTTGTTTTACCCCTAAGTGAAGAACGAAAAAGAACACTTTGCCATGGGCATATATAGATCTAATGCACTGTTTTCATGACATTAGAATTTCCTTTAGTCTAATTCCAATGAAGTCAGGGGTTTAGTCAATTGTGGCCGCGTTCTTATATTTAATTCCCTTGATTAAGTTGAATCAAAACTAGGGAATAAATTAGCTCAAAATGGCCACAAATTATATATATAATATATGTATGTCATGTGCTGGGCTCTGTAGACGTAAATGAACTGAAAAGAAGCTATCAGTTTGACATTTGTGTGGCTTGGGGTGTAATACGGTATCTTCTGTGCCAACTTGTGCAGCAGCTGGCGAGCATCAGGAAGCGATTCCTTGCTTTGTTTTTGTCATGTTGTCACTGGCTGTCAATTAGAAGCCTGTTCCTTTTAGCCTGCAGCTTATTTGCCCTTTTCTCACAACGCTCCCTGCCTTAGTCAAGAGAACGACTGACATGATGGCAGCAATTACTATGGGTGCAATCTGATGATGGTTCTCAACTGGTTTTGCTTGGACGACCAGTGGCATATGGAAAAGGTATGAAGAAATGTTTGTGGTTCCAGACTATTGCCTCTCTTCAGTTTTCTAAACTATACAATTTAAGAATTTCTCAAAATAAATGTATCATACAAGCAGAGTTTTCATGTGATTGTCAAACATGACTGAATTAATTCAAGGCACATATTTTCATTACACAAAACTGTTTGTCTTTGCCATAAGCACGTCTCTTTTACTAAACGTGTGTGTGTGTGTGTGTGTGTGTGTGTGTGTGTGTGTGTGTGTGTGTGTGTGTGTGTGTGTGTGTGTGTCAACCAGCATCAGATAAAGTAGCAGACGATCATCTAAATCTGTACTTTGCTGTTTAGTGATCGTGCAACATCAAACCACATTTGCAGTGTGAAACTAATGGTGAGGTCAGAATATATGCAGATTATAAGGTGTTTTAGGTTTTTCTCATAAGAACATCACATTGAGAAAAACCAATGAAAAAAGCCCCCTGAGAAAATAAAAAAATTTACAGATGCTTGTATAGCAAATACAAGGCTGAGAATAATGCTGTATGAACCATAAATGTGCATAAAAAATAGGTTTGGATATTTGAGTCTGCATAAGTATGGAATTTTGAAATATAAAATGTGTAGGAACCCTGTTTAATGGGAGTATCAGCCATATTAGCAAGTGAAAGATTCATTTGTACCAAAAAAACATTTAGTTTAACCCTCTGGAACTGCTTGCGTGCCGGTCAAAAAAATGACAATTTTTTTTTTTTTATCGCAATGAAATGATTGTACTATGTTTTAATTCGATAATATTAGTATTTTAGAAAAAATGACCGAGCAACACCAGAGGGTTAATTGTGAGTCAGTAGACAGTGGAAAAATACCAAAAAATATCACTCTTTTAAGACACACAAATAAAAAACAAATCTATATACGAAATTTGTATTTTGCCAAAATTCACTCCTATTTTTTAAATGGTTGTCAATGGGGGAAAAATACTTTTTGTTCCAAAAAGTTGTTACAGCGTCGACCATGAGTTTGTAATCTTAATTTGAAATAATTTCAGCTGTAATGTTAATGGAGAACACGTGAGAGATGCATTTGCAAGCCTGAACACCCAAATCAGAGACACGACTATTTCTATGACGGATGCTTTCAGGAAATAAAAGCACCCTGCTTTGTCCCAGTGTTTAGGACTAATGGACCGGCAACAGCTCATCGGGTTGTAGCTGTTTGTTAAAATGTGCAGATTTCAATTATATTGTGTATGAAATGCATTTAGAATGTGCTTTGATAAAGGGCTTTTTAATTAAGATGTTGTCGTGGGTGACGAATGCCATTCAGCCTCTGCAGTCTTTATTTGAGGTGAGTACTTATCAAGAGTTCTGATGAATACTCTGAAGATGGATTATAATTGAATGCAAAGTCAATAAGCCTCAGATTCTACGGAGCAGCACGATTTCAGACTGACAAAGTTTGCTTTGCTATAATTATGCATTCAGTTTTCAGGTTTCATATTTTATATATATTTCAGTATTATTATCTATTTATTTGTTTTTGCTAATATTGTTTTGCACATCCCTACAGTGATTATATTGAAGGGGATGTATTTGCTCCTTTTCATAAAGAGCTCTGGTGTCAATAAAACTAACAGGATACAACAACATAGATCTCTGTGAAAAAAGTCAGAGACTAACTTTAATCATTTTAGCCATACAGCATTCTAGAAAGCTCATTCAGAAAGGAAATTTGCAAACATTCACAAAATATGAGGTGCCATCCTTACTTGTTCTGGATATGAAGTTTGAGCACAAAGCGCTGGTATTGACCCATCCTGCAGAAACACATTTTTTGCAAATCCAGCACTGTGCTGACCTTTGTTGATGAAGCAGTCTTGCGTAAAATTATTTGCGCAAATATATAATTCAACCATAGTGTCCTCAGTTGTTCAGATACCGGGAGTCTATGGAGACTGATATGACATTAGGTACATCCAAAAATAGAACATTTCTAATGTTTTTGGCGCAGACATTGTAGTACTCTAGCTAGCTGACACTGCAAGTTTTGGGATTCTCTGTGTTTAGCTTTTAACCACAGCCTACAACGCGCTGAATTCGTCACTGGAAACTGAAAGTAACTCACTCCTGCTAATCGTTGACACTTTAAATTCTTTCAACCGGGAACAATAAAAGTTTGTGAAGAAGTATTCCCTTCTAAATCAAGGCGGGTATTTGACTCTGGTAAACATATCAATATCAGACTAGTGGGAGTGACATTGGATGGCATCATGCCCCAGTGCATTGTGGAAGTCGAAGACCGGATCATTTTTTCTTTTTTTTTGTAATCAGTTCGTATTGATTTCATTTTTCTCCCGTCTTTTAAATGTACAGGCAGTAAAAAAAACTCTTTTTTTTGCCAGTGGTGAAGTACTATATTTAAGATGCACATTAATATCAGCTGTAAATATTATTAGTTTAATTAATTTATTTATTTGTGTATTTATTTGTTTGTTTATTTGAATCCCTTTTTAGCTCTGGCAACAATTTCTTTTTTTCTTGCCTGTTCTAAATTACTTTCATAGTTTATAAATCCATAATGTTTCACGTATATAACAAGACCATAAAGAAAACGAATTAAATGTGTGTGTATAAATTAAAGTGCCTTGACATAAAGAGGGAAATAGCACACATTTTATTGAATTATATATAAAATGCAAGGGCTGTGGAAGATTATTTGACTCCGATTTACCCAAGCAATTATATGTTGGCTAATTTTAAATCTAATGATGATTGATTGCTTCATTAATTTGGCTTGACTGGCAGTTCTAATATTATAAAGTAATAAAGTTACATCATTTATTCATAGCATGAGTTCTCCAAGATTATTGATGAAGTTGTCCATGGCGTGATTGTTGTAGTTATAAAAATCAATTCAGAACACATGCTATCATTGTCATAAACGTTTAATATCCCCAACAAACTGATGCTGAGGAGATGCTGGTGGGCTTTTGTCCTGTAGCTAAATTTCTTCCTTTAAATCACAGTCTCACACAAGCGCATATTGTCTGTTTTTCCTGCAGTTGCAATGTTTTGCTGTTTAGCAAATCTATTAATATTTAATTCCTCCTTTATATACTCACTACCTAAGGCTGAAGTCTTCTCAAAATGCCTGGGTTAAGATTTTTGAAATGAACAATAAAGCCTTTGCTTCATCTTTCCATCTGTCATTAGCTTCAGAATTCTATATAAAATAGTTACACTTTAAAGTTCACCATCACATGGAGCTTTTAACCTGACAAACCCAGATGATAAAACTCACAAATGCCTGCAGGCTCTTTAACCTGCGTCAAAGGCGTGATTTGACCACCAGAAGGGTAACAATGGGGTGAGTTGTCAAGATGAACAGAGCCTCGTCACAGAATATATACTTTCAATAATGAGGGAGGGTGCCAAATGCGCAATCTGAGGGGTTGCTAAGCAACTGTATCAGCATCACTCCAGCAACCTCATGTCAAGAAACACCCTGGAACCACGCTTTTGAATGGCGTCGCCTGGCTCGTTTATGTGATTTGCAGCACATTGATTGAAGCATGGCCCATTGCCTGCCTATTATCTGTGATGGTAGATTCACACACACAGGCTGAATCGCCCTGTAAAGGAAGTAATGATTCATTGCCATCACCAGTTCAGCACAGTTGGCAGCATTAGTGTGACTGTTGTTGTGGATTTGGAGTCAACTCAAATCTTTAGTCACAAAGAATCACAAGTTGACAAATGAGCATGTTTCAGACCTTTCCGTCGCCCTTCGTCTCTAGTATGTAATGCTGTGATCGGTTATGAGCAGCCCAGCGTTTCGAAGGTCTTGCTGTGTGATCATTAGTTAGTAATCAGTAGAGCACGATCAAACTGTGAACTGCGTTGTTGCTGACGGCAACGGAGCACACATATAAAAGAGAATCTGTGCTCATTAATTCAGATTTACAGCCCTAGCATTATACATTTATATACTTATAAATAGGCATCCCAAAACTACTATTCCTACCGTGATTTAACATTAGTCTTTTATCTTCCCTCAATTGAAGTTTTCTTTCCAGTTTTCATGTGTGTAATGATCAGCTGATGTGTGTTTTAAAGGGGTGATGAATTGAGAAATCAACTTTCCCTTGAGCCTTTGATACATAAAAGGTCATGGTAATATAAGAATATCCTGTAAGTTTCAGAGCTGAAAACTTCCTTGTTAGTAAAAGGAAAACTTTTATAGACACCAGGCCCAGAAAGCGAGTCTCTCAAATCAGTGATGTATTAGAAGGGTGAAACACTGCCTCAATTTGCCTCTGCTTCTTCATTTTGAAGGAACAAGTGAAAGAGAATTTTACTTGCCCGACGGACAAGATCCTGATTAAAATGCCAATAACAATAACTAGCGAATCACTAAAATGCAAGAATGATTGTGCATTAATTTAGTGTAGCCTAAGTGGCGATCGATAGTGGATAGTAAATAATGAACTGACGATAACAAAGTCGCACTGTTGACGCTCATGCAGCCTCTCGAGGAGAAATTACAACAATTGAGCGTTAAAGTCACTTACAGTTTAGATGCAATATTGAGTGTTTTTGTTCTATTTCAGCTGCGAAAATCTTCACAACAAAACCGAAATAAGTGTGTTACTGAACGATTCGGCGTTTGAATGAATCGTTTGAATGAACGACCACCTATTGGAGGTTTAGTTTTATGTTTAAACATACTTTCCAACATTTCTTATTTGTCTATTCAGAACTACAAATCTCAAAACATTATTTAACGCAGTTGTAATTTTTCAGTGTAAATAATATTTTTTGATTGGTAACAGCCCTTCAGTGTCTTCTTTTAATTATTGATCAAATTTAACAATATAAAATGAAACCTGAAGCATAGCCTGTATTTAATAAGATTTACTTGTCCGAAGGACAAGTACATGAACATACTTAATGTCAAGCCCTGCTTATGCATGTTATCACTATTTTAATTAATTTCTATGTAAAGCACTTTGAAATTGCCATTGTGTATGAAATGTATATATGTGCTTATATGTGCTATATAACTAAACTTGCCTTGCCTTGCCATAAGCACGAACCACACACACACACACGTGCACGTGTACTCCCTTCAAATATCAAGTCAACGGAGTGAGGAAAGTAGATCAAGAAAGGAATGTTATTTCACTATTAAAGATTCACCAGCCTGCCGACCAAAAAGTAAAAAGTCTTAAAAACGATTCCGCAGTGAAATGAAGCGAACACACGCATATTATCTTCCCCACGTGAGCTGGAACTTCATTAAAAATAAAGATCAACCACACATTATTAGGATCCAAAGGAAGCTTATGCAGCGACTGTGTTCTTCCACAATATCTTGCTATCTTCTTCGACGTGTTTATTTCTGCTGGCTAGCGTGATCTGATGAGTCGGTGGGTGGGCCTACTGAATTAGACTTGCTTATTATTCTTTAGAGGCGTGTTTCGTCACACGATGTCATCAAGATGAGGCATATTCTGAAATCGATCATTTTCTAGGCCTGGTGTCTATAACAGCTTTTCTTTGACTAACAAGGAAGTTTTCAGCTCTTAAAACTTACAGGATATTCTTTTATCACCATGACCTTTTATATATTTAAAGCTAGAGGGAAAGTTGATTTCTCAATTCATGACCCCTTTGAGAGATGAAAAGCTACACACTCCATAAATTAGGGTTAGAAGAGTTGTTTCCAAACATGCTAGAAACATAATCACTGCTATAATGGTCCAATCATTGACTCTTAAGCATTTGCCCATTTAAATCCAGACGGTGACTTCATTTTGGCCGTACAGTGTTTATGACTTTTCAAAAGTTTAGGGTCGGTAAGACTTTTTTGTTTTTGAGTCTGCTCACTGGGTAAACCCAGCCTGATCCTTCTATCTTTAAATTAGTAGTGTGTTTATCTATGATTTATGAAGTTTCATCTGATGATTTTAGTAGGTTTGTTTCATCAGTCTTGAACTGAGTGACCAAAAATGATTGCAATGTGTTGCAAAGATTGATTTATTCATTTATTAATGCATTCATATATAATTTTATTCAAGAATAAATATTTTAAAGATGCTGGTCTGATGACATGTTCATAAGTACTGAAATGAATACTATGCTTTTTTATATACGTCTACATTTTGCTGTCTGAAGAACAAATGACGGCTGTACTTTTCAAAGATACCCCTGGCTGTTTTTGCTCTTGTAGCTTCCTGAACACCTTCAGGCTCAGTAGAGCTGGAGCCTTTCCTAATCGATTGTGACGCCTCTCTCCTCTCTTCCCTCTGCTGAGGGAGCACTTGCCACCTGTACCGCTTCTGTCCAGTACACGAAAGCAGGTGACTTGAGTACAGACATTTGAAAGACAGTCCTTTTATACTCACAAGTTCCCTGTGCCTTTTCATTCACCCGAGATATCATATTCCTGCAAACCAAGCATACTATAGTTCTGCCTACATCTGACATTCAGATATCCTTTTTCTACAAAAACCTTGTGCCTGTTGTTCAAATCTATCTGAAAAGTAATGTCTTAACAACAATTACATTGCAGACAAGAATAAGAAATAAGGCCACAATTGTGAGATATAAAGTTTCAGTGGCTTGTCCACATGTTCTCTCATAGAAGTGCTGCCCCCGAATTGACCGCAAATGTGCAGCAGGAACTAAGAAGCTTGTCAAAATTGATATTCTCTCTTGTGATGTCTTTTTACTGTTTTTTTTGAGAGCAAAATAGAATTAATTCCCTTGAGCAATCCTTTGCCTCATAGAGATTCACAGTTTTATATATATAATATATAATATATAATATGCGCACAATTAATCGATTAATTAATCTAATTAATTGCACATCAAATTTGCCTGAGAAATTACCCCTGAAAGATAATTTAAAGTCATTATTGTGTTAAATGAGAAAAGCATCAAATAGACATTATAAAAAATGGCTTTAGAAATTATTATTTTATTTGATTCAATATATAATTTTTTACACAAACTTATAGACCACAATGACCATAAATTATTTTAGAACCTGCATATGAATTGCTGTTCAGATATATTTACAGACCGTTTATTGCAGCTCAGCCTCAGAGGTGGCATGAATGCATTTACACTGCAATTACACCTGAATAAATAATGGCATGTTATTGATGGTTTTTAAAGGGGATACTTCACTTCTGTCATCCTATACTCTCCCTGATGTCGTTTCAAACATGTTTGACTTTGTTTCTTCTGTGGAGAAAACAGAAGACCCCCCCCCCCCCCATCTTATTAGCCTACCTTTACATGCTCATGAACTTTAATGACATCCCGTTCTTAATCTGTAGGGTTTCATTTGCAGTTGGCCCAACCTTTACAACTATAACAGCTTCACGTCTTCCACAAGGCTTTCCACAAGGTTAAGGAGTGTTTTTATGGGAACTTATTTTTGAGCATTCTTCCGGAAGCGCGTTTGTGAGGTCAGGCACTGATGTTGGACGAGAAGGCCTGGCTTGCAGTCTCCGCTCTAATTTATCCCAAAGGTGTTCTATCGGGTTGATATCATGAGGCCAGTCAAGTTCCTCCACACCAAACTCACTCATCCGTGTCTTTATTGACCGACGCTTGTGTACTAGTCCACAGTCATGTTGGAACAGGAAGGGGCCATCCCCAAACTGTTCCCACAAAGTTGGGAGCATGAAGTTGTCTAAATTGTATTGGTATGCTGAAGCTTTAAGAATTCCTTTCACTGAAACTAAGGGGCCAAGCCTTATCCCTGAAAAACAACCCCACACCACAATCCCCCCTCCACCAAATTTACACTTGGAACAATACATTCAGGCAAGTATCATTCTCCTGGCAATGATGTGATTCATCACTCCAGAGCTCTAGAGTCCAGTGGCGGCGTGCTTTACACCACTGCATCCTACGCTTTGCATTGCACTTGGTGATGTGATGGTTACGTGACGCTTTCTACACACTGTTCTTGAGACAATCTAAAGACCTCACCAAGTTTGAAAAGTCTGTTGCTATTGACTCAGAAGAAAGTTGGCGACTTCTACCCACTGTGCACCTCAACATGTGCAGACCCCGCTCTATGATTTTATGTTGTCTACCACTTCCTGGCTGTTGCTGTTGTTCCCAATGGCTTCCACTTTGTTATAATACCACTAACAGTTGACCGTGGAATATTTAGTAGTGAGTAAATTTCATTAATATACTTATTGTACAGGTACCATGTTTGAATTCACTGAGCTCCTGAGAGTGACCCATTCTTCACAAATGTTTGTAGAAGCTTTTGCATGCATAGGTGCTTGATTTTATACCCATTTGGCCATGAAAGTGATGGCAGCACCTCTATCAAATGATTTGGTGGGGTGTTCCAAAACTTTTGGCAGTATAGTGTATTTCACAACATTACGATTAAAAAATATTTTAACATGTATTTTTTTTTTTTTTTACTGTGATTGCAAAGCTAAATGTTCAGCAGCTATTATCCAAGTCTATAATCCTTCAGGAGTCAGTACATGATCCTTCTGAAATCATCCAAATATGTTGATTCGGTGCTGTTCCCAATTTGATAGCAAACGTGCCACAGATCTTGTCAAGACTGGTTATATCTCATGTGATGTGGTTACTGCCTTTTACTGTGGTTTTACTGCCCCTGAGAGTGAAATATAATTGATTCTCTTGAGTAATCCATTGCCTAACAAGGAAGTTCACTGGTATGTCAGGACAGTCTGATGCACTTGAGGATTGTGCATAGTAAAGATCTTGTCTTGTTAAGAAGAATGAGAACTCCATTCCCAGTGCACACACGAGTACATGCATGAACATGAAGTGTCAAATCAGATCTGATCTTGTTCTCACACTCCTCTTCTCCTCTGTAGACTGCTGGAATGGCTTCTAAATCTCATCCGCCTCTGATGAAGAAACACAGTCAGACTGATCTGGTGAGCCGACTCAAGACTCGCAAAATCCTGGGCGTCGGTGGAGAGGATGATGATGGAGAGGTGCACAGGTCAAAGGTCAGTATTCGTCTTGGGTCCGTGTAAATTTCCTTAACCATTTTATTTATTTTTTATTTTACCTTTATTTAACCAGGTTAATCGGTTGAGAACAGGTTCTCATTTGCAACCGCGACCTGGCCAAGATAAGGCGCAGAGTAAAAGGCGACATGGAATTGCACATAACATACCAACATTCAAATACAGAATCATAAATATAGAGCACGTTCAAATTTCAAATAAAAAGTTCTAGGCATTGAGTAAATATAAAAATATGCAAATAGATGTAATAACAGCCATTTCAATTTAGTACGTGCAAAAATACATACTACTGTTTTTTGCAACTAGCATCAACATGTACAGTGGTCTGTCAATAAATTTGATATTAAACCTTTAAAAGTTAAACAAAGTTCCATGCAGGTTATGTTTTTGCATTCTGTTGTGGCAGTGACATGTCATATTGTCAGTGTGCGATTAGGAGCTGTCCAAAAAACAACAATACAGTCTGCTTGAAAAGTTACACTAATGGGCTCATTTAGCCTCAATTTTACCTGCTATATTTTGAGTAGTGTGTTGTCATTAGAAGAATTTACGAAAATGTGAGTAAAAACTGGCCTTGTTGAATAAATACATTTTACTCAACCTTAAACTATAAGATTATAATACATGGCTGTCAAATTAAATCAGGTCAAAGATTGTTTTAAAACCAAGCTGGCAATATGACGCTTTTTCTTTTTCCGATTGAGCGTCAGATGACTTCCTGGAAGAAGGTTCACTCAACGAACTTTTATGCAATGGGAGTGGATTTAAATAAAATGCTGTAATCAAAAACGTTCATGAATGGTTAATCTTTGCTAGCCTGGTCACTCTCCATTTACAAGCCTTAACTTCCTTGAAAGCAGGTACTCTGTTGAAGTTTAAAACTATTGGATCTGCCATAACCAATCGCTAGCATTTGGTTGTGACGTATGTCATCTCAAACTAGCACACAACATTGTCATCGTTCACAGCCACTTCCTCTATTCGCTGATTGGACCGGTTGAACTTTGACTAGAGAAAACCAGAGACTATACCGCAATCCAAGACGGAGTGCTGAAGGAAAATGAAAAAGTGAGCAGAAGTACGTAAGAGGGGGGAGCCAGGCTAAATCTTGGCAGCTGTAATAGTAAAAACATAACCCAGTCACAGCAATGAGCTTTTATTTTGAAGTCTTAAAGGAGACCCGCCCATTTAAACAGTGTTCGAATTAAAAGAGCTAAAAACAAGGCTAAATTATGGCAGTTTTTAATGTAAAAATACTACTAACGTTATAAGTGCACCTCAGGAAACATGACAAAATAAATAAAAAAATACAGTTTATGAACCTCTTTAAAGGGGTCATAACATGAAAAATTTAATTTGCTTTGATGACATGTAAGAGGACATTAAAACATCCTGCAAGTTTCATAATACAATTACAAATGACTATGGCCACTCTTACCTGAAATATAAGGAAGCTAAACAAAGCATCAAGCGCAAAAATAGCTTGTTCTGACAACACATTTGCATATACTACCTCCAGAGCATTACATCAACAAATTATATATCATCGCACCATAGGCTCCACCAATCCCATTAAGTCGCTTAACAGCTGACATTTGCATACCTATGGATGTGAGGGTTGAGCCCATTATAATAATCACTGATGCTTGTGAGTGTGACGCAAGCTTCAAAGAAACTTGTTGAAAGATGAAGCAGCCGACTGTACTGAATCTGATAGCAGCTGTATCACAAACCACAAGTAAAGGATTTCATAATGCTCTGTATGTAAATGACGGTTTTGTATGGATAATGATACTGTTCATTATGGAAGGATGTTAGCCAATCATAACAGTGGCCGTGGCGTTTACTGGCAAGCCTTAAAGAAAATGGATCATTTCAGACAGAGGGCCAAAATGAAGGTTAAAAATAACACAGATATGCTATTTGTTTTGTTTGTTTTTTTGTGCAAAAAAACTTTATTAACATTACTAACATTATTAACATTAAGTGAACCTCAAGGAACATATTCAATAATAAGACAAATCAATGTCATAACCCCTTTAAAAAAAAACAGTTTGACCTCACTGTTCCTGTATATTATCTGATAATAATAAATTTGAAGAGCTTTTTCCATTGAGTGCACTTAGTGCACAACGTAACCCAGCATCTCTTGGGTGATATGAAAAATTAAAACATCTATATACTTCAATGCTCTATATATTTATAGTGCACGTGTTCACCAGTACCCATTTCTCAGGCGGTTTGTCCTCGCTCGTGAGCTAGAAAATTGTTTATCTGGTTTGTGAGAGAGGAAGATGGACCCATTCACAACTATAAATAAATGAAGGAAGCACTCCATTTCGTTTTTCAATCGTCCTTAAGCTGTACACCCACAGGAAAGTGATGTGGTGAAACGGCTGTTGTTTTCTCCACAAGCAGGAGGGTTGAGTTTCCTGTATGTAGAGTGAAGGGTCTTGGTTTGTGTGGAGACGTTAGTGTTACTCAGAGCTGTGGTATATGGGCCCTGACATGCACTTCCCCTTTCAGCACATCTGATTCAGCTCTGTAGTTATTTCATATATAGGGTCTTTTGTAGGATTTAACAGCCATTCAGCAGTATTTCTGGTAAACACACTGTGACTATTCAGTATAATTTGAAAAGGCTGATGGAATTGTATGATTTGGGCATCTAACAAGCTCCCATTTGCAGAGATTGCAATGAAAGGTCTTCTGGTTTGCACAACTTGGTCCAGTGTTGAGGAGATGACTTAAAAACAAATTATCCTACTGAGGTGCAATGCATTTTTAAGTAAGAAAAAAGGCTGTATATATTAATCAGAACAGTATTTCTCTGACTTTACAATAGTATCATTTAAATGATTGAATTTCGACAACTCGAACTTGAAAGTATTGCATTTTTTTCAGGATTCTTTAATGAATAGAAAGTTCAAAATAACAGCATTTACAAAAAAATACATTTTCAAATGTAATCAAATCATTTTTGAAAAGTTATTTGTCCATACAATAAAAATCAATGGTGTCCTAAACAACACTGGACGACATAAGCTTTCATGGTATGAACAAAAACACACACACACACACACACACACACACACCCACACACACACAAAGACAAAGACAAAGACAGAAGAAAGTAATTAAATAGGTTTGGGAGAACGTAAATTATGACTAAAGTTAAATTTTTGGGTGAACTATCCCTTGTGTGTATTTTTTAGTCATCACATCTTGTTTTGTTGTAACGGTGGATATATACCGCTGTTTGTTGGTAGTTTGATTAGATTAGAGGTTACAATACTCCCCTAACACTGTGGCTCACATCCTTCCAATGACAGATTGCTTTCCTTTCCCTGCTTTGCAAACTTTTTCCTTCACACATGTGCCGGTGCTTAATGAAGAATGAAGGAGCAGGCGGTCACACAGAGCAGATTATTCTCTCCAAAACAGCATTGTTTATTTCTTCCTCTTCCTGCCTTCCCTCTGCCTCTGTTCGCTGGCCTGTGCCACTCTGTTCTGCCTTATTATTCCTGATAAATGCGTTGCACGCTCATGATTCAGGTCTGCTTCCTGGAGTAGGGTCTGTTCCTGTGAAAGCCACGCATGCTAGAATGACTGTACAGATGCATGATTCAGTAATGTCACAGCAGCCAGAGGCCAAACTCCCTTTCGAACAGATGCACGTCAGAACGCATGCACAGTACATGACACACACCTAGTGAAGCACTGTTTTTATTTGTCCATGGCCTTTTGGTGTGGATGGCCTGCTAAGTATCCTAATGGAAGTTTCCATCAGCAGTTGTTTTGACAGCAGTACAATGAGGCCGAGCCAGTGTAAAGATGTGGAAATAAAACGCACTGATCCCTCCAATTTCTTTTCTAATGTGTGATATCCTCAAAAGCACAATTTATATCTTCCAAGCAAGTGGACCTGGGCTTCGGTTATAGCTCTCATGAGACTCTTATTACTATGCCTGGCTTTTGTATTCTGTGTACTTCTCTGACCTGCAGTAGCCTTAATCAGGATGTGGGTTCTCGCTGCGAATCTCTCGCCAAAGGCCAAAGCAAATTGAAATATTTGCACTGTTTTAGAGCTCAGAAAGGTTTCGGCTGCTCACACTGCTTGAATAAGATGGCCATCACAGAGCCAACCACCTAATGAAATGCAATTTGCAGTTAGGCAGTTGGGAAAACACACTTTAGAGCCTGAAACCTTTTCTGCTGTGAATCTTAATGAAATATGACAGCTCTGAAATTAAAACCGGATTGGATTCAAATTTAATCTAGTTTTATCGTCGCTACAAGTGATCACCTCTGACCTGGAAGCAGAAGTTTCTGCTTCGTGATGTAACTCTATGTAACTTCTTTGTAATCCTTGTAAGTTGCAGATACATTTTATGTATATGTATTTTACTTATTGCAATAAATAACCTAGTTGTCTGGAAATTTTACTGCTGAGCTCAACAACTATAGCATACACTAAAGACAATAAACGCATATAAATACATATGTATGAGTATGTAAGTATGAGAAAAAACACACACACACACAATAACTTTTTTGCTCACCAGTCACTTTGGCTAGTGGTTTTCCAAAGTTATTGACATTTTCACTGGCCACAATAATGACATCGATACCACTTGGGAAAAGTGTTATACTGTTAAACATGCTTTTTATTTTCAACTTTTCACCTTAATGACTGTGTTTGCATGAATACCTGCCAAGTCCGGCATTTTGACATCATTTTGTGTGTATTTGACTGTTTAATTGTGATTTAGCAGCGACAAAATAACTAATTTTAGTCCTTCGACCACTGCATTTGTCAGATTAATTAAAACAAGTAAATTGTTTTAATTACTCTGAGGCATCTGCTTAAAGGTAGAGGGTTTAAGAGGTGTCCAGCCGGATGTGTGAGATATTTCAGAATAGTTAGACTTTTTCTCTGCAAACATGAGACATTAATGTCATCAATGGTGGAAAGATCACAAGCTCTAATTTGAGGCAGACCGCACTTTATTACTGATCTGACTTCTGCCAAACCACTCTGTAATTGAGAAAGTCAGCACACTTCTATCACAGATCTATAAATGTTGAAAACCAATTTAGATAAGCTAGACTTTTTAAACTGTCTCAAGTGTTAAATGGGATTTTTTCAATAATACCTCTTAGGTTATCATCCCGCTTTAGCCGTGTAGAATAGGGCTGGGTATTGATTCAGATGTTCCAATTCGATTTGATTTCGATTCACAGGCCCTCAAATCGATTCGATTTTCGATTCGATTTTGGATTCCCGATTCAACTCAAATGAATATAGATTTAATACAAATAGTTTAGGTATTTATAAAAAAAGAACAGTGAACATAAGTGGGTAATTAAAAAGAAATGAAGAGCCACAAACCTGTTTATTAAACTTTTTATTTCAGGTATACCTGAGTACATTAAAACAGGACACATCTCTTTATTTCAAATACATACAATTGCTAAATACAATTTTGATGCAACTTTATTCTAAAAAAAAATATCTGAGAAGTATTTTATGGATGTTTGATATATTTATTCTAAAAAATAAAAAGGATATTGGATGATTTTTTTTGCTGCTTTTTTTGCTGCTTGTCATGTGTGTATTACTTTTCATACATGAGAAACGCGTTCATTATATTTTACAGTCAATGGAATGGTTAATTCCTGGACACGAGTAGTTGCCGTGGTAATGGACAACAATACCTTAACGCCTCCATTTAAACACTGAATTAATGAATGATGTGCGCCTCTTGCTCCTTTGTAAGATCACACAATTCAAATGGGCGACATCTCGTGGAGAAGACTAGTAATTAGATTTACGTTAATCTTATGTTTAATGTTAGCGGAAATAAATATGGAAAAAAATCTATTCGTGGCCTTTGAGAATCGATTCTGAATCGAACAGATTTTAAAAACCTATTAATCGAAAAATCGACTTTTTGCCCAGCCCTAGTGTAGAAATACTGGTGGGTTGCAGAAACGTAAAGCTCACATTCTCACTCCTAACTCATCTAACGCTGTCTCTTTAAACACAGAGTACTCCTTTAGCGCCGTTTTTCGATGTGCTGGATACTCCATTGTTTTTAATGAGAAACATTTAGCATGGGATTTTATAGCCATTATAATTGTATTTACATTTATTTTACTTTTATGTATACTATTTAGACATGTTTGAGCCTTTGAGCACATAACCCAACACCTACCCATAAACCTACAGTCACAATTTATTCAGAAAGTAAGACGAGTCCAAACGATTGATTTTTGTGAGAAACAGACCCAAAAACCACTGTCAAGCTCAGGTCATGAGCACGCACATTTAAAAATGGCCACCAGAAGAGGTGTTGCATCAGCTTTGATTGTGAAATGGCATTGGCTCTTGTGTGTCTTGTGACCGATTGTGTCATGCTAATGTTCGGGTGTGTCTTTTAAATGAGATACAAGTGTGTGCTTTCATGGAGCGGGATCATTTTCAGTGATTAAAACCTTAAGTCTGTTCATATGGCTTCAGAAGACTTGGATTGCAGCACAAGTTGTTTGTGTCGTCTGCTGCTTTAAATGCTCAAACTCTTTAAAGGATGATGGTTTCTGATTGGCTATCAATGTTTTTATTATTAATCAGCTGGAAAAAATCATTCTGAAAGTGATTCCATTGGTATTGTGTCTCTTTGCCGTTATATTTGGTGTAAACCCGGGCCTTGTATTTTGATGTTTGCACCCCATTCTATGTTGTTACATTTATATTTATTCATTGTGTTTTATAGCTTGACACGTCTGGTCTCGTCATGCAGAAATCAAATTTTACTCTTTGTTCTTTAAGCACTGCTCACACTCTCAAGCGGAAAATAAGTCTGTCTGTCTGCTCTTTGAAAGATATTGTGGTATTGTGTTGTCATTTCATTAACTTGAACAGTCCCTCAGCAGAGGCTGAGTTGAAATACGTGTTGTGTGGCAGCATGAGACGGCAGTGTCGGGTGTATCGGAACAATTCCTATCATTTCTCTTGTTTACTTTGGTGAGATTGGAAGTTGTGGTGATTGTTTGGGCTGCTCTGGGCGTCTGTATTCTGGCAGTCACCAAATCTAATTTATTTTCGTGTCATTAGCACATCCCGGTATGAATCCCAGCAGCAGTGTCTGCTGTATCACGGTGGCGGGATCTAGGGACCTGCAAAATCACAGCCCTCATAGGGTGCACTCTCTTCATCTCTGCATGCTTATTTCACCACCTCTCTGCCTCCATTCTGTCTCTTACAATCGGTTTCTCTTTCTTATCTCTCTATTGCGTTCCCTTTTCTAATTTATTCCACAGACTTTAAGGAAATCCATACAGAGTGGGATTGGGGATGTTTGGCGTTTTATCGACATTAGCTGAGCACCCACTGAGAATAGATGTCACAGCATTTATAATGTCATCAATCAGCAAACCTGGAGCTGTGGCTCAAATTAAAATGATTCTTCCTTGTGCAGATCAATAGAAAAGCAATCCATCATGTTATTTAATTTCGATTCACAAGCTCTTGATTCATTTCAGCCTTTCGATTCCATTTGATTCAACTCCCGTGTTTAAAACTCATCATTTTGAACTATTCATTAAAAGAACCTAGTTATTTGTTTCATAAATAATTATTTTAATGAATAGTTTCTTAGTTCTTAAAAGGATAGTTCACCCAAAAAAGAATTTTTTGTCATTAAATACTCAGCTCGTCATTCCAGACCTGTAAGACTTTCGTTCATCTTCAAAAAACAAATGTTTTTAATAATTTGATGATATCCGAAAGCTTTCTGTCCCTCCATTGACAGCCTATGCAACTGACACTTTGACGCTTCAAAAGGTTAATAAAGAGATCGTAAAACTAATCCATATGATTTGAGCAGTTTAGTCCAAATTTTCTGAAGAGACTCAACTGTTTTATATGATGAACAGATTGAATTTAGGCTTTTATTCACATATAAACATTGATCAACACACATCACCAGTTGTGGTAAACCGAAGCTCAAGCATGTTTGCTTGATGTGCCAGAACCAATGAGGTTCTTTCTCATGCTACAAGAACCAATGAGGTTCTTTCTCATGCTACAAGAACCAATGAGGTTTGTTCTCGAGTGTCAAGCAGGTTTGGTCGAGCTTCTTTTTATGTTCGCTGATTGGAGATTATATGTAAATAAAAAGCTTAAATTTAATCGGTTCATCATATAAAGTGATTTTGTCTCTTCAGAAAATTTGACTAAACCACTCAATTCATATGGATTAGTTTTATGATCTCTTTATGAAAGTGTCAAAGGGGTAGTTGTGTAGCTGTCAATGGAGGGAAAGAAAGTGAAGATGAATGAAAGTCTTACAGGTTTAGAATGGCATGAGGTTGAGTAACTAATCCTTTTAGTAAAATATGAAAAACCAAAATTCTCCTTTAGGAGAAATTAAGGCTCTAATATTTTATTAGACAGTTTTAAGCAGCCATATGGGAATGGCTGATATGCCTCTAATGATAGCACAGGCTCACCTTTGAAAAAAGTGATTAAACAAAGGAGGAGTTTGCCAACATTTTGATTTCCTTGTAGTGTTGCCATCTTTGTTTAACAGCTATGAAGAAGTAGGTGGCTGCATTGAACGACAGCCATAAGTGTGAATCTGGAAATCATCAGAGACTCAGTGTGGGTGGCCGCATTTGTTAATTTATCTTCAAATTGGGTTTCATGCTAAATATATTATGTTATTAATCCGCCTATTCTCGGTGGCGACCAGACGTCAGTGTTGACAACAGGTGTCTTCATTAAACTAAAGATGTTTTCATGATTCGCACCACGTCGCTGTAGATAACTCACCATGCACTATTCATTTATCATGCTTCAGACTGACTGAATTGTGTTTGTTCATCCGAAGTGAATTCAGAGTGAAAGTATCTGTTGCAAAACTAAGCTAGATTTGACAATTTTTTATTATTATGAGTGTCATGTTTTTCTCTCTTGTATCTTTCCCTCTCTCCTGATCTTTCTTTATTCCTTACTTCGCTTCCTCCTCTTCTCTCTCAGATCAGTCAGATGCTGGGGAATGAGATCAAGTTTGCAGTTCGAGAGCCTGTGGGACTGAGGTAAGAAAACATCCCTGTGCTGTTCCGCCGCTCACTCTTCACTGTGGTGCTTAGGGGACATTGCTCTCATACACCTCATTTATTACATTCTGCCTTGGGTCACCAGTGCAGAAAATAGCAGGCGTTTAATTAAAGCACAGTTACTTTGACAGACCACAACTGCGCCAGCTGAACCCTGAACCCTTGTACCAAATCAGCTTCTGCTTAAGTTATGTGTAGCATTCTGTCTTTCTTCTGACACTAAAGCAAATGGTTTATGTAAGAAGAATCCCCTGCAATACTGTAAGCTCCTAATTTATGTGCATTAACTGTGTTATTCGTGAAGTCTCCATACCTCAGTTTGAATTTTGCACATTTGAAAGAACACATTTCTTCACGCAGTGTTCAGTGGGGTCCTATTTTACTATTTAAATGATAATTTACACTATTGTTCAAATATTTGGAGGCTGTAAATATTGTTAATGTTTTAGTTTATGTCCTTTTAATGTTATTGATTTAATTATTTAGCTTAAAAAATAGGGTATTTTATTTTAATGCCGTCCTGTATATCATGTCTGAGGATTATGTTTGTTCAGAGCATTTTGTGTTGAAAACGAGGAACAGTATAATGAGAGTTCACAAAGAAACTTGTTGAAAGATGAAGCAGCCGACTGAATCTGTCAGCAGCTGCGTCACAAACTGCAAATAAATGATTTCATAATGCTTTGTCTGCACACTACAAAAATATAGGCCACATAATTTTGTTATTAAACAATGGCCAACAAATAGACAAAAGGGTCGAACCCGAAAACGTTCTGCTGCACATTGCACTTTTGTAAAGTTTCTTTCAGTTTACTTCCAGGTTTATATTTTGAATCCCAGATATTTGTTCTCAGGCTAAATGCCTCTGTATATTTGATAAACAGCCCATGGCATTTTAAAACAGAGAATGTGCAATCAAAGTGAGACGTTTTCTCTACTGACTCTGATGTTTTTCTTTTTCAAGGTTATGGATTCTCTTCTCTGCTGTGGTTTTCACAGTCATGGCCCTTATGGTGAGTTTCAGTACTAGAAGCGCCATACATTCTCAGCACCATTGCTTCCTTACTATTTTCAGTGTCACACTGAGCCTATTCATCATTAAATGATTTTGTGTGTGTGATTTATAGGCCCTGGCCTTCCCCAACCAGTTGTATGAGGTTGTATTTGACCAGGAGCAAACAGCCACCAGTGTCTCAATACGTCTCTATGGAGGAGCCATTCTCAGTAAGTTATTCATCTCCTTCTGTGTTGTTAATAACGCAGCATTACCTAATGATCCATCACAGCCTTCGTTAGAAGTTGCCCTGTGGTCAGCGCATCTATTGATGGGCTGTAAACAGACTCCTCTGTCTTTTTACCCTTCTACTCAAGGGGCTCTTAGGACGTGTGTTTTTGTGTTTAAGCAAGTAAATGGTCAGTCTGCCAGTGGATTGTGAAGAGAAGCGAGGAGGAAATATTCCCTGCAGGACTGCACGCTCTCCGCGGCTCATTCGTTTAATTGCACATTAAATCGGACTCGTTCTGGCCTACTGCAATCCACAAATTTTCACAAATAAGTAGTGTAATTATTCCCCTCTCTACCTGCTACCTTTTCATATCTTGCCATCAAAAATGTAATAGATGAGACATGTTTTTAATATTACTCATTAATCCTTCTGGTAATTGCTAAGTCTGTCAGTATGTCAGCTGCTGTTGTTTTGTGACTCAAGGTGTACAGGAAGTAGAGCTGCATGATTCTGGATATTAGAATCACGTTTTTAAAAAAAAAATGTATTCTCTCACTATTCTGAACAGACAACTAACCAAAATAACGTGACATTTACTAGAGGTTCTGTCTATTTAAAATGTTGAATTCATCTGAATGAATTATTTAAAATAAAAAAATGGTTTGAAAAAATTATTTAAAGACTCAAAGGGCCCTATCTTGCACCCAGCGCAATTGACTTTGTACACTGACGCATGTGTCATTCCTATTTTGCACCCGCACAAAGCGCGCTTTTCCCTCCACAGAAGCACGTCACTAAACTAGTGAATAAACTTGCGCTCCCTGGGCGGTTCAGCGCAAAAAAGGAGGCGTGTTCCGGCGCAAACAATCCCTGGTGCTATTTTGCTGTTCCATTAAACAATTGCGCCACTGACCAGAAAAAACCTGGTCTAAAGTCAGTGGCGCGGTGCGCGTTGTTCATTATGATATTTTAAGGGCGCATGCTTGACCATAATGTATAGCGTGCACAACGCGCATACACTTTGCTCATGAAATCTACACAGATGCAACAGTTATTTTTGCAAATCATAAATTGTTACACAAAAAAAAAAATATTAACACGAGATGACGGAAATCATTGTGGTGTGCCACGAAGATGTGAAAAAATAGGCATAAATCTAGCTTACAAATTATTCAGGCTTATTGTAGTAGTTAAGGATCAGACCTGTTTGCCCAACAGTGGCAAGACATATATGTATATAAGGACATCTGACAAATTGGTTTGTCCGTCAAGAAAAAAAATTGACTGAAAAAACAAAAAACTGTTTTACTGACGCCTGTTTAACCGACGCTATTTTGGGGGGGTTTCTCCCATCCCCATAGGCTACAGCACAACTTCTCTGTCTTTCACTCTCTTACGAAAGGAAAATATATTTACCAATATATTACTTGAAATATATTTTAATATATTGTAAATATATGGAATAATATATTGATGGTATTATAAAATATATTATATATTCATGTAATATATTGCAAAGTATACAAATGATTGCCGCCTTCAATATATTGCAATATATTGAAAGATATAAATATTAATTCCCATATATGTTAATATATTTCCTAATGTATTGCATGAAATTTTCCAATATACTGCAATATATTTTTGTTTCGTAAGGGCTGCTCTTACAAGAACATCAGTCTCCTCGGCTGTGAACCGCTCCTGGCGTGCGGCTGGTAAATACGCCATAATAACAGCGATCCATAATGGAACTTGCGCAGCTGCTTTTAAAGGGAATGTTGGATGACGCTCTGATTGGTTTATTCACGTTACGCCCAAACCACACCTATGAATAATGAAGCTACTTCAGACCAACCCATTTTAGATTTGTGCCGGGCGCAAGAGCCATTTATCCCGCTGGGAAAATAGCAACAGCGCCGAGACCCGCCCACAAAGTTACTTGCGCTCCGCGCTTTGACACTTGCGTTTCAGATCGTTAAAATAGGGCTCTAAGTCTTAAAGGTAGTCTTAAAGATGTAAAGACTTCACTTGTTTCGCTACTAGATAGTTTTTGAACAAATCTTTTCAATGAATGATTCAATGCAGGGTTTCTGCAGGTCTAAAAAAAGTCTTAATTTGACCTAAAATGTTAAGGCCTTAAAAATGGCAAGTCTTAAATTCATATCATGGGATTAAATTAGGGCCCTATGATATCTGCGATGTGGAAAACGGGAATGGAATCACAGAATCCATTCGTAAAAATGGAATTTAGAATTTGGTAAAAAAAAATCTAATAAAATGGAATTTGAGGAAAACATTAATGTTTTTCACAGGGCCCTAAGAATTTAGTTAGCTAAACTTTTAATAAATTGCTGTTAAAGTGTATGTTTCCTGAATTCAATTAATTTGACTATTATTAATTTGAGGAATTGATCAATTAAAGAGGAAAAAATTAAATAAAACATTTCATAGGGCTCTAAATTTTAAAATTAAATTGCATGTATATAAAATAAAATAAAACAATAATAGAATATCTTCCTCAGGATTTTTGTTTTCCAGTACAAATATCTAAACATCCTTAAATCAAGATACATCTTCTTAAGATGCAAACTGAAGAAATAAAGAGAAATTGAACAAGATTGAGTGTATGCTTGAAACAAACAAAATATCTGTCATTGAGTTACTTTTTTATATGATGAGATATGGGTAGAATTTTGTTTTTGTGTAAAATTAGGGGGAAAGTAATGGAGCTCTGTTGGAAATTTTATTTTCAAACTTTGAAGTTTTGCTAATACAACTCATTATGTGCTTCCTAGACATTCACATTTAGATAACATATTGATGAATATTCCCTTCAATTTATTCCTTAATTCCTTAAATAGTCTTAAAAAGGCCTTAAATGTACCTTCATAAAACCAATGACATACATTTGTTTAAAAGTCTTGTCGGAGTCTGGTGGCGTAACAATGTAATCCATGCAATCATTGAAGCACCATGCTACTGTTTTAAAAGGTGATTTAAAAGTTTTGATGGCTGAATAATAGTATTATATTCTTTTGAAAAAATCGCAAGATCCAAACTTTTGAATGGTATATTTCTCAAACTACCTCATTTACTCTTTTTGGCAGGTCTCTCTCTGATCATGTGGAATGGCTTGTACACTGCTGAGAAGGTTATCATCCAGTGGACGTTACTTAGCGAGGCCTGCTACTTCGCCATCCAGTTTTTAGGTTAGTGTCAATGAGAACTAGATGTATGCTGTATTTTGTCAGCTCTAGATGGACTCTGAAATGTTATAACGACACTGCCCTCTAGGGGTTGTGGTCTCTCAATGGATTCATTCAATACAGTGCATACAGTACACACACATTGTACATTGTATGAGGATTTTTACACATAAAGTAGGTTGAAAAGTTTTCAAGAAGTAATATTAGTTTCTATTTTTATTGTATATACTATATTGTAGTAAAATACTGTTTATATTGAACAATTATGGTAGTATACTATAATAGCATTATCAACAAATAAACTTCCTCACTAATTTTCAACCCATTACATTCAAATAAATGTAAAAATTATACTGAAATTGTTTTATTCGTCCATTTATTATCTCGCTTTATGAATTTGCATTAATAAACTTTTTTTATTAGCTTTATTAACTTTTAGTATTAACAGAGTAGCATGTAATATTTAATGCTGTTAATATCAAAAACAGAAAACACTGATATGTTGCTTAGGTTAGGGTCATTATACAAATATACTGCCACAACTGACCAATCAGAATCAAGCGTTCCAGAGAGCTGTGTAGCATTTCAAAATGTTATGGTCAATGTCCCCAAATATTTGAGCAGTAGTGTAAGTCTAATTAGTAATTGTGATATTTATAATCATTTACCATGTGTTTCCTCAAAACTATCTTGATATTTAGACCATGCATGTCTGTGTTACAGTGACCTCCGTCACTCTGGTGGAACTGGGCTCCCTTCCAAACACTGCCATCCTCCTCCTCCTCAGTCGCGTATTCTTCCTCACCGTCACATTGTCCTACTACTACCATCTGGGACGCCGGGCCAAGAAGATCTGAGAGCCGTTACCACACACACCTGGTGCTCGGGGAGTTGAGTTTTCATCAGAAGCTTTGAACAGTGACACAGTCCAACAACATCAACCTGTTCATCTGGCGTTGAGCCTTACCGCGAGGACCACGCCAACCAGGACTTTGTTTTCATTTCAGAGCAAACTTTTTTCTTTTCTATTGGAAATGCCCACCTTTTTTTTTTTCCGATACACAACGTAGCCCTCTTCATTTGGAGTTTATCACGTAACGTGTTGCACACCGTAGCCGAGCTTGAAATGCTGGCGTAGTTGTCTGTAGCTGTTATCAACAAAAATGTAAATCGTTTCATGTAATAATGCCAATGACTTTGAGCTTGTAGTCATGTGACGTGAGTGGCTAGTAAACACTAAGCCATGTGTTTTCTGTGCAGGTCATTTGGTATTTGAGCAGTAGGAACATTGTTACTGGTTGGTGTATCTGTGTCACACTGAACCAGGAACAAGGTGGTATGAGTTCTCCTATGGGAATGATTATGACAAGCTGCGTTATACCTTATGGATGACAGACACAACAGGTTCATTAGTTTGGCTAGCTTGTCGGTGCATTGATCCTGAAACCATTTCAGAAATTTCATTGTTAACTAATTCATGTTTCAGATAAAAACTTTATCCATATTTTTTCTTACTGTCAAGTTCGTTTTCATCAAGATTTCCAAGTGTACATGAACAAGAAGACTTTTTCTTTTCGTTGTAATGCCACAGAACATGGTTTTGTAGCACAATGGCATGTTTCATTTGATTTTAACAAGCAATGTAGCAGTATTTTCCCTCATGTTTTCCTAATATTGCCTTAATATGCTAAACTGCACAAGCGTTCCACATGTCAGCACACTGCCAGTTTTTTTGTAATCCTCAAAAGTATATGTGTATATTTTGTGTTGATTTGCAATTTTCCAGTTGCTTATTTATTGGCCTGCCCAAAAGTTTTTGCATACAGTATGGTTTATGCTATCACATGCATGTTTATTTTAGTTGTTCAGTCATTTTATGACAATTCTTCTTGTGTGAATTCTGCTGAGACACACTGCAAAATCAAAATGAGCGCTGTATGTGTGTATTTACACGTTTGCTGCCTTGTGTGTATTTGCTATTATTTTTGAAATCGTCCAGTAGTTACAACAGTGACATCTTCCGCTAAAAGCATAATAGAATTTGAACCATTTTATAACTTTAATAGCATAACTTGGATATTAGAAAAATGTTGATGGGATGTATTGAAGGAAGCAATATTTCTAGCAAAAACCTAGACAGGAAATGTTTGTTGGTTGTTTTCATATATGATAGAGCTTCAATGGAGAAAAAGTCTGTTTGTGTACAGTATGTGGACAAAAGTAGCAGTGACTCTTTCCAAGGGTTAAATAAGTCGCATTTAGTTTAATAAAGAAGTCCAGATGCGTCTTTCACAACCCATTGATTTAGACTCTTTGTTGTCTGTACTTGCCAACAGGTTCATAGTCCAAATCCCAGTACAAACCTGTCTTATTACTGTCCTGAAAAGATATAGTCTTTGACCCAACCAAACCAATCCCAACTAGTAATTCAGAATAGGCACGGCTGTTAAAGTATGTTCTGTTCCACTCATTAAAAAGCAAGCTCTCGTCCCTCTTAACACCCGCCCAGCTAAATATGATGACGGCAAATGGCAAACATGAATCATTTGTTATTCACGTTTCCAGATGAGAATTGTGTTGCCAAGCTATTAGAAATAAATAACCGTATGCTAGTGGCTTCAGCTGTCTGCCAACGGTATACCTAAGGCCTCTGAAGGGATGTTAATGTACTTTTTAAATGTGTGTAAATATTTTATTGAGAAAAAATGTTATTGCTATGGAACTGCATCGTTATCTTTTTGGAATAAAGAAAATGTACATTTATTGCAACTGTCGCTCAAGGTCTTTTGTTGTTGTTGGATAATGAGCTTGCGCCTCATACTAGCTTTAGCTTTTTTTGTTGGCATATACTGAAATCTTGCTTTGAACTATTACCAAAAGAAGAAAAGAGACCTACTATGGTCTCAGTAAGGTCCTTGCTAAATTAAAAAGGTTATTTGTTGTGTCCAAGGCTTTGCATTCGCACATGTTGTGTAAGGCTTTGATGAGCTGCTCGGTCATGGAAACCCATTCCATGAAGCTCTCTACGCACTGTTCTTGAGCTCATCTGAAGGCCACACAAAGTTTGGAGATGACTGCAGAAAGTTGGTGACTTCTGCACAGTGTGCACCTTAGCATGCCAATTAGCTTACCCTTTGTTATAATACAACTAACAGTTCACTATTTAGTAGTGAGGAAATTTCACGAATGGATTTATTGCACAAGTGGCAACCTATCACGGTACCACACTTGCATTCACTGAGATCATGAGAGCAACCCAATCTTACACAAATGTTTGTAGAAGCGTCTGTATTACTAGGTGCTTGATTTTATACATCTGTGGCCATGGAAGTGATGAGAACACCTGAATTTAATGATTTGGAGGGGTTTCCCAATACTAAAGAAAGAAAGAAAGAAAGAAAGAAAGAAAGAAAGAAAGAAAGAAAGAAAGAAAGAAAGAAAGAAAGAAAGAAAGAAAGAAAGACCCTACATCACCACATGTTGTTTGGGAGGGATTCAAGAAGCCTTCTCGTTCATCCAGAAACAAACTCCAGCATATTCAGTTGTCAGACACAACTGGAAATTCAAAGGGACCTGTGGTCAGAAGAAACCATAAAAATAGCTTTTTGGCAGAAAACCAAACAAATGGGTTCGGTGCAAACGGGGATATAAAGAACGCCATGCCCAAGGTAAAAATGCCACTGGCTCTTTAATTTTTTGTTCAGATACACGGCATCATGGATTCTAGTTAATACCAACAGATAAAAATCAAAACCTGATGGCCTCTGCTAGAGATCTTATAATGGGCCACAGTTCGATCTTCTATCAGGACAATGATCCAAAACAAACATCAAAATCAACAGACAAATGGACAAAATGAAGCTTCTTCCATGGCCGTCCCAGTCCCCTGACCTGAACCCTATATAGAGAACGACTGGCTGAACTGAAGAGAGCTGGGAATCTGAAGGATCTGGATGGAGGAATGATCTCTGATCTCCAAACTCATCAAGCATTACAAAAGACGACTGGGAACTTATCTTGGCAAAGGGAAGTTACAAAAAGTATTTCATAAAAGGGAGCAAATAATTATGGCCAATGTGTTTTAGAGAAAAGGATACATTTCATAATGTGATTTGCACGCCTACTTTCAATTATTATTATTATTTTTTTAAATAATAGATCAAAAGAATAAACAATGCAGATTTATTTTTACAGTCATGTTTGATCATATTTACCAGGGGTGCCAATAATTCTGGCATATATTACATGCATACATACTGTGAATTAACTTTTTAATTAATCATAACTAACATTCCTTTGTTCTGCAGGATTAACATTTATATGCTTTTAAAAACTAAAGGTCCGCAACACTTGGGCCAAAATCAGTGTGTGTAAAAGAGGAAACAGCTGTCTGAATATCTAAATATATAACATTATGACTTGAAAAACAAGCTGAAGTAATCAAGAAATCCAGATTTGTTTTAACCCGGTAACAGAAGGGTAAAGAGTGCATGCTGGATATGAACTTCTGGGCCAAATCCTGACTGATGGCGGTCCAGCCTCTTGTCCACTCACCTTATGAGGAATGACATTTATAATATTCATGATTATTACTCTATGTTAATGTTTCTTTAAATTGATGTTTGACACATCCAATGATGTGTGATTTTCTTGCCCGCAACTGTGCATGACTAAATTAGTGCGAAGGTATCAGGACACCGGTCATGTGGAGCGAGCCTCTAGCTTTTCACTATGTGTGAAAATGTCTGCTACATCCTCTGTTATTCAGTTTGCATATAAGAGCCACAAAGAGTTCATAGTATAAGACTCACAGAAGAAAAGAAAAGAAAAAATTCTGCGATGTGTAAACAGCTACATCAATTACCGAAGCCAGGGAAAAGCATGAAAATGTTCAAATTATAAAAGCATTTCAAATGAAACCGGACACATGTAAATATATCTGCTTGTTTAAACCACATGTGTAAATTTAACTCTTGGCAAGCTGTTAAAAATAAACGTGTGAGCGTGTTATGGGCTATATTGTAGTCAGATATATGATGGTGCTGCATGCATCGCTGCAAATGAGTAGGCCTAAAGCAAGCCAAAGCATGAGCAAAGCCGTAAATGAAATTGAAAAAAAGTCTTAGATGCTCAAAAACACAATCATCTTCAATAAAAATTAAAGAGACTAAATGATCTTACCAGTGCTTATGGCGCTCTCTCATTGCGGTCTTTGAATTTGAAATGAGCTGCTGAATAAAATGCATCTTGAATCTTTTGCATTCGATGATGTGAACTCTTAAATGAGCATACCGTGGGAACTGAAGATCGGATATTCATTTTGCGGAGGTATAAGACAAACTGCATGTTCTTTTATAATTTTTATTTGTTTAGATTGTTTAGCTCGTTTCATTTGCACTCATGATTCTGAAATGTAAGATTGTTTTGTTTAGCCTACCATAAAAATAACAAAATGCCTTATCCAAATTTGCATAATAAGTAATAAAATTACCTCTTTGATATATGAAAATGCCAGAATTGAAATCAGCATCCTTAAAAAAAAACACACATTGTAGAAATTGGCCATACAGTGCAAAATATGCGGTCAAAATGGACGATTAAGCTATGCTAATTATGCAAATTGCTCAACATATGTAAAATGGCAACCGGCAGTTTCTGTATTCTAGGGACCCATACTTTACATTTCTGCAATAAAACTTTGGTGTATTAAACATTTCCGGGTTCACCTAGTTGGCTACTATAATGCTTAGTAGTTTGTTCATTGTAGAATTCTGCAAGTGACTTTTTAGGCCCGCACTCATGCTCTCGCTTCTATTTTACTGTGTCCACCTGGCATCACCCTAGTCGTCGCGTTTTCTAGAAAGTCACATTGCTGCTACATTATGTCTCAAACATTATTTTAATATATTTACTGTTTACAAAGTAGGACAAAAGTGTCACAGAGAAATCCAAACCTTGTTTAAATAATAATAAAATGAGCATGTCCCCCCAAAATTTCTGAATTAAGACCCCCTCACTGTGCAAAAGCATCTCTCTCACACACACACACACACACACACACACACACACACACACACACACACACACACACACACACACACACACACACAGAGAGAGCTTTTGATATTGAGCCGCGTTGCACTGGTGGTGCTGACAGGATTCTGTAGAGACTCCTCAGGAGGAGATGCCCTGGCACTTGCTGGACAATCTGGGACGTCCCTAAACCTAAATCACTGCAGTTGAACCTCTGTTCATGAAGTTCTTAAAGCTTCAGTAAATGGTTGGTGGAATATTTTTTGCAGAATTTCCTTCCATGTGAGGCCATTTTGATTGTGTGATGATGGTTGCATGATTAGAAGCACATTTCCAATCATTTTAAAGCAATCAATCAGATTATAATACTTTTATAATCCAATCAGAACGATCGAGTGATTTCACCTGACTAGAACCTGTTCACACTTTCCCACTCACCGATGATATGATTAGTGAAATGATGGGACAGAGCCAAATTAAGATCTTTTTGGATGATTAATCTTGTTCAATATGTTTCCACTTGTGACCTGAATGTCTCCACTCTAGACAATTAAATTTTGGGGTCTATTTAAATACAATGAAATAACATTATTTAGACATATGGCATTTACATTTAAGCTTTACACCAGTTATACCAAACTAACTGAACGAGTCTTTCTAGAAATTTTATTTCATTTTACTTTTGACCAAAAGAGGGCAGTATTGTCATAACTCCATTACTGATCATTTGCATTTTTACAGTAAGGGGGTCAGCCTTCATCATTTGGTGGCTAAAGAATCCCTCAAACTAAGTAGAAATTACATTCATGTCTTATGTGAAATAAAATTTCTAGAAATACTTGTTCAGTTAGTTTGGTATAACTGGTGTAAACCTTACATGTAAATGTCACATGTTTATATAATGTTATTGCATTGTATTTAAAGAGACCCCAAAAATTTAATTGTCATAATTTACTCACCCTTAAGTTGTTCCAAACATGTATGAATGTCTTTCTTCTATTGAACACAAATGACTTGATATTTTGAAGAATGTCTGTAACCAAACAGGTGATTGACTTCCATATTTTTTTTCTTTCTTCTTTTTTTCTTTTTTTTCTATATGGAAGTCAATGGCGACTGTCAATTGTCTGTTCACCCATATTTTTCAGAATATTTTCTTTTGTGCTCAACAGTAGAAAGAACCACAACATGAGTAGCTAAATTACAAAATGTAAATTTTGGTTGAACTATCCCTTTAGGATACATAAAATGCTAGCTATAAAATTAGCTAAACAAAAGGTGATAACAACTGTGATTTTTATTACCATCCTGTTTCTGTGGTAATACAAAAACTATAAAAAAGGAGGAAACATATTTGCCAACTTTCTCATAAAAATGCATATAAATAAACAAACCGGTCCTGACAGTGTTTTTTTATTGTATTTATTATTTGTTTTAGTCCTTTTAGTTGTTAGGTTTTTTTATATCACAACTAGTGATTGTGGCAAATATCTGACTGGCGAAAACTATTGGTCTCCGTGATAACTTGTTGTTAAGTCAGTCAGTCAAGGGGCAGGGCAGTAAAGGGTTAAAAGTGCTTTCTACATGCTGGTGCTCTCGTCTTTTTGTTCAGACTCCAGTGGCACGACAGCGAACTCACTGACATCTGCTCAACGGATCTTCCCTGAGACTTGACACAAAATAGGTAACTTAATTTCCTTTCCATCTAAAATGGCAGTAGGCTATAAATCGTTAAAAAAGTTATTTAATTTACTAATGGCGTGCCAAAAAGTGAACCATATTAGTTAATACGTTACTTGTAACTTTGTACCTTTATGTGCGCTTTCTTTCTTAGTAAACTAGTTCTGTGTAACTATTTTGGGGTTCTTTTTTTTCTTTGTGTTTTGCTTTAAACCTCGCTGATGTGGCACTGGCAGCTTTCATCATTTTTATTGCGTTACTGTGAACAATCGCAAACAGCTGAATTCAACGCAACTCGCACGCAAATTTACTTCGAATACGAGAGGTTAGCCAATGCATTGCAGCTGTTGGTTCACTAGTTTTTAATGACGATAGGCTTGTTTTGAAATTAGGAACCTGATGATAACCAACACGTTGTCTAATCTGAAACACTGAGCAGCGAGACAGCCTCGTTGGTTTGGTTTTAAAGAAGCAGTGTTCTTGTAGTCGGTTCCGTATGGCAAGCCGTTTTAACATTTATTCCTTAATACGTACTGGTATCTGTTTCCATGCTACTAATATTTATTCGTTAGCTACCAGTGGTTATTGAGTTGAAACATATCAGACCACAAGTCATGAGTTTTCTCTTTCAAAGCAAATTACTAGCTGTTTTGGACAGTTTGCAAGCACAATGTTGAAGAGAATCTTGCTACGCAAACTTGTTAAAATCAATAGGCCTATATTCCCCCCCCCCCCTCTAATAACATGTGGTTTAATGGCACAAATATTTGTAGGTAACTAAATATTATCTTCATTGAGTACTGAGATTTATTTCTGCTAGGGCTACGCAAAATGCAAATCAAAAATACACAACATGTGCCAAGCCTTCAGATCTTACATATCAATGTGAGATGGTTACCCATGGTTATTTTTATATAACATATTGGCATTAGGAAACCTGTTTAACAAGATTCTCTTGAAACTGTTGCTCTGACATGGCAGTACATTTCCTGAATGATAAAACTGACAGAAAAACATTAACATTTATTAAACATGATCTGGTGTTTTTTTATGGGCACCGAACCGGTGACATTTGCCTAAAAACAATGAAAAATGAAAACACAGAAGTGAAAATGGGTCAGAATTGAGTTTGGGCTAAGTACTGGATGCTTCTTCAGGTCCATAAGAGGTTAAGAGCTGGCAGGCCTCCCAGGATGTGTCTTTGACTGGAATGAGCCCTCTGAGAGAGAGAGAGAGCCAGGATACAGATGTTCCTCTTCTTTTACTTCAAATTTTCCTTGCTGGAAAACTCATGCTCTTGGAGCCAGCTAAAAATGGGATGCCACTGTGTGTTTGAGTGGCCTTTGCCAAGACAGGCCCACAGCAGAAACTTAATAGGCAGCTCTTTTTCATAAGGCGAATTAAGGTTTGGGGGCTTTCTAAAAAAAGATTTAATGTGGAACAACATTTCTTTTTGCAAACCAGTTGTAGCTTTGCTTGCACGTTAGTGCACACTGCATTTGAACATGTAGCATTCAATAAAATTTATTTTTCCAATTCTGATTTCTTTTAGGTGTAGTTATAAGGTTTTTAAAGTCAGCATCAATGGGAAGTTAATATAGTCTTTTCTTCCCTATTGTGACACATCTTAGTGAAACAGCTTCTTGAACAAGAAACACTGTAGAGCAGGACTTGATTTTGTTCATCTCTAATTGATTGGATTATGGTTTGCAATTGCTGTGTTCTCTTGTAAGTGACAACGAACCACTGTGCGATTGCTCTTAGTGTGTTTAATTTGAATAAGTGTGAATGTTGCCATCCGATTCCCAACCCTGGTGCCATTTGTCAGTGTGATGTGAATTGGCCTTAACAGAGCGATCGATCCAGAGTTTGTTTTTTAATGAAACCAAACATTCCAAGTGAGAGCACACCCTAAAAGTGCATCAATGCGAAGTACCATAATGGATCAGAAATGTTCAACAGACTGCCCAACCCCCTGAAACTGTGGGAGGTGGCTTTGTGAATATTTGTAGAGAATAATGTAGGATTACTAACATGTGTTGACAAATATAGCACAAGAAAATGAGTTGGTGTAGCTAGTACATAATTGTTTCCCCTTCTATGATTGCAATGCTTGTGATGTGGCTTTTGAAGACCCGGCTCTCATTTGGCTATGGCTCGTCATTCTTCTTGATGGAGGGATGAGAGGGGGGCACTCATGGGTAACTGGGGCGTGGGACTGTTTCCCATTTTAAGTGGAGCATTCACGCTGACTCAATTATGGTTGCTATAGGAATGCGCTTAGAGTATAAAAGATGTTGGCTGGGGCAAAAACATAGGGTTATGCAAAAATAGTGTCTTGTTTGACCCAGAAGGGGCGAATTAGTACTTGGCTAGTAATTTGGGTCTTTGGGATCTGCCTAAATTACTAACAGTTTGAACTGTTTTATGGTTGACATTTGAACTTAAGAGTACAAATAAACACAGAGAAATGGAAATTGTATAGTTCTGTTATGCATGCTCTTAGAATAGTGTTTGATTGCTGACAGATATCAAATACTGATGTAATTATACAGTTATTTTCTCTTTAATATGCAAGTGACACCCTATACATGTTTAAGGAATATTTAATCCAAAAAATAATGTCATTAACTCCTCACCTTATGTCGTTCCTGACCTGTAAGGCTTTCGTTCATCTTCAGAACACAAATAAAGATCTTTTTGATGAAATCTTTGTGCAATCTTTTCGATTGACAGCTACGCAACTACCACTTTGACCTTGACACTTCAAAATGTTCATATGAGTCGAGCGGTTTAGGTATCACTTTGTGAAGAGACTCGATCGCTTTATATGATGAACACATTGTAATTAATTTAGGCATTTATTCACATATAAACATTGATCAACAATCATAAACATAAGCTCATTGGAACCTGAATACAAGAACAAACCTCATTGGTTCTTGAGGAGGCTCAAACATGCTGCGTGACACAAAAATCAAACATGCTTGAGCTTACGTTGACCACAACTGATGTGAGATGATAAATGTTTATAAGCAAGTAAAATCTGTTCATCATATAAAGTGATAAGTTGTGTAGCTGTCAATGGAGGGACAGGAAGCTCTCAGATTTAATCAGAAAGATCTTCATTTGTGTTCTGAAGATGAACAAAAGTCTTATTGGTTTGGAACGACAGGAGGGGGAGTGATTAATGACAGAATTAAATTTTTTGGATGAACTATACCTTTAGAAAGCTTGTCTGAACTAAAGGTCTGTCAAATTCTTTATCCATAACAAATATCCTGGATTACATTTCTGGTCATTTGATCAATAGTTAGTGTCTAACATCAGCAGTGTAAAGCTTGGTCGGGCGTGTTCAGATGTCCCTTTTGTGTTGTGCTAAAAATCCTAGGATAAGACAGCTTTTGTCTATTGTATATAATGGGGCAGCATGCCATCATTGTATTATGGAGGGGATGTTGTGATTGACCAGAGAAAGGGAGACATCTACACGGTTGACTTGCAGTAAGGCTGATAGTGACTGTAGAGATTAGTAACGAACATAGATGACAGGTAACCTCAGCTTACAGATCGCAAAACCTTCCAGCAACTGAGGTCACTGTAATCCTGAGAGAGATTGTAATGTACGTTGGTGTTTTAAATGGGATCGTTCTTGTGGCTGAGGGTTTTGATGGCTGCTGCAGTATGATTTGTGAATATGAATCGTTTGTGCTTTTAACACTGTAAAATGCTGGATCGAAAGCCAAATCATCTGAAACCTGATGAAACTTGAATTTGTTGCCACTTGTACTTCCCCATCCAAATTCAGGATTGTTTTCTCAGGCTAAACTGCTGAAGGTTGAAGAAGAGAAAGTCAAATCTTGTCGTACAGTATTTTTGTCATGACTGAAATTTTGGAAAGAGGGGGAAATACATTGGTTGTGTTATTATTTGATCTCCTCTTTGTAAATTAATAAAATGAGAAAAAGACTGCATTCAGCGCAGAAAAGTCCAGACTCTGGTTTATAGCTCCCTGGAGTACTTGAAAGAGATGAAGCCAAGTAAGCTTGACTCTTTGACTCTCTGTCTTCATATCCGGATATATTGCTTATTACTGGATGGTGTGAGTGAGAGAAACCATGTGAAAAATGAAAATGTCATGCACTCATGGTTGCATTTTGAATCCCCTTACAGAAATCTCACACTTTATTCCCAAAGTTTTTTGACACACACAAACACGAAAACGCTGAAATATTTTCCTCACCAATGTGGGTTATTATGATTGTGATGTGTTATTTATTGCACTTTTATTTATTGAACTTGATCAGAAACCATACAAAGAAATGGAAGGCTAATTTCTATATTTGTCTGTTATATTAATATCATTCACAAATTGAACTGAAACTCCCCAGAATACTAAAAACTACATTGCGGCTGGTATTTATGGAGCTGTTGTTTCTTTACATCAGCGAGAGATTACACATGCTGACAATTTTTAACGATGAACAAGAGAGAAACTCTCAAATGATCTTTGTCATGTCCAAAACTGGTCTCAGTCTAATTTCTCTCAGATTTCTGATGACGTTTCCTCTCTTTTTTTACAGAGCAGCAATCATGGGGAAAGGATGCATTGCCGCCACCAAGTACTTCCTGTTCTTGTTCAACCTCCTCTTCTTTGTAAGTGTACACACTCCTACACCTTTCTTCCGAACCTCAGCAGGATCTCTGCCCTTGAGCTCAGCTCATTAGCCATGTGGCTCTCTGTCATTAGCTCTGGTCTCTTCCATGAGGTTTTAATGGAGGTTACTATTGAGATCGGAATATTGAAAATGGAGCCTTTTGGGAAATCTAGAAGAAAATCTAAATATTTAGTGAAGTCTCTGATTCATGTAAAAACATTTTTTTTTGCATACACCTCATTAATGTAACAAATTATGTAAAAGAAGAGGAAAAATAGACTGCTCAAGTTATCATCCGGAATGCAGAATCAATGACAACATTAAAAGACAGATGAAAACTCATTACTTAACCTCATCATCAACTAATTTTTTCTCTATTCCCTCCTTATTGTATGTTATGCTACTCTAAGCAATGTCCAAAACGTAGTATTTCAGGCACTTTTTGTGATTTGCCGCCTCTTCGTGACGGATCGCTTTGGATAAAAGTGTCTGCTAAATGAATAAATGTAAAATCATTCTATGGCAGTTGTCATTAATAACAAACACAGTTAGAACTAAAAGTCAACCTTTGAAGAAACAAAGAATATGATGTTTTAATTCAGATCTCATATGATAATTGACTAAACAGGGCTGATTATATCTTGTCAATCAAACAAAAGAGTAATGTTAAAGCAGACTCTATTTGACCCCATGCGTAGATCAAGCCAGGGTAGCCAGGTCTGCGTTTTTTCACTATACCAAACATTATTTGTAGCACGCCTCCCATCAAATTATCGCAAAGAGCTTTGTTGCTTCTGATGTCTCCTCTTTCAAATTCTGTCCATTTTATCATGAAATTAAATCATTAAAGGAGGTTTTGACGCTCTTTAATGTGACATGTCCTTCCTCTTTATTACAAGTTATACCATAAAAAACATGCATGAACATCAAAAGGTATGCTGAAAGATATAGTACAACTTAACAAAATGTATCATGTCTCACCTTAATCAGCGTTTATAGATGTTAATAAAACAGACATCAGGAAAGTTGTCCAGTGTTCAGTTTATTGAGAGCTTATTTATTGTTAATATGTCCAAGTTTGAATATATTTTTCATGAGGACAAGTGTTTATAAAAATTACCTACAGTTTTTAATTGAGTGCAATATCAAATCAGAAATAAATAGCAGTTGAATATAAGAGTTTATACTGTTTTGTTCATTTTAACATCTAATATTAGAGTAATGTACCAAATGAGAGGGTTCCCTGTATAGTTTACAGCATTTTAGTTGGGAGAGATTTTTGTTTTCTTTAAGAAAATCAAACTCTGTATTGGTATCGGCAGATATCATTAGGAATAATCAGCTTTCATATCAGCGGAGAAATGAAGTCTCAGGGCATCGCTAGTATGCATAAGTAGCAAGTGGCTCAACAGTGAGTATGAGCTGAGCTTTCAGGAACTGAACAATAAGTATTCACTGAATTTGAACTTGTTTTTTATTATTTAATTGGAGGAGAATTTAAAATATATATATTTATTTGACATTTTTTTGCCATATGCGTAATGCAAAAAAGTAAATTTTTATACATTTTGCTTTTACTAATTTTTCTTTCACATGACACAACAAACCAAAATCCCCTGCAGTGTGATATTTTGGAAATCCCTGTTAGGAAATAAGCTCAGTAAGGAAGCAGTGTACTGCTTTTTGTTGCATTTCTACAACCTTCATCTAGACATGTTATAAAGGGTCAAAGGCTAATGAAAAGTGTGTGTCTCTCTGATTCTCCCCCCTGAAGGCCCTTTAATTGTACAGTAGCCTGGTGTTTTACTGCTTCCCTCTCCACAGTTGCTTAGAGGACAACCCTCAGTGTTAGAAGCCACAGGCGCCAGACTGATACTGGGGAATTGCCCCCTGACAAGGAAATTAAACTTCTCTGATCCAGTTCGTTTAGAGGACGGCTTGGATCCATTCGTTTTGAACTTTGTGGCCAGAATGCATGAGAGCTCAGTTCCGTGGAGAGTTGCTGTCTCTCTTTAGCAGATCTTAATGGCAGCACAGTGTTCTCCTCCACAATGCAGTCACAGGAACCACACGGGTCCAGAATGAGACAAACACTCATGCAGCATGTTCGTTGTGTTTGTTCATGCCTGTTTCTTCTGCCCTTTAGATTTTTGGAGCTGTAATCATGGGCTTTGGATTATGGGTCATGCTGGATAATCAGAGTTTCATCATGGTTTTGCGTAAGTACAAAAAAAGTAACATTTACTGTTCTGGTGTATGTAATCGTGTCCCTGTTAATATATCTTATTAAAACCGGTTACAACTCAAGGTTGATATTAGTCAGACATTACAAGTTCAGAATTTGTGACGGTAGCACAAACGCTTTCTCAAAAACTGAGAAAACCTTTGGGAAAACTCAAAATGTGGGTGTAAATATTTTTGAGATCAGTAAGGCGTTTTTATAGTTACCAACCCCCCCCCCCCCCCAAAAAAAAAATGGTGTCAGCAAGGATGCATTCATTTAATCAAAAGTGACAATAAAGGCGTTTCTAATGTTTTTATTTCCTAAAAATCTATCCCAAAATTGATAATAAGAAATGTTTCTTGAGTCAAGTCAACTTTATTTTACAATGACGATTGTTTTAAAGCAGCTGTTACAGTGTTAAACAGGGAAATACTGAAACTAAATTTGATTTATCTGTACAGTCGCTCTTGAGAAAACGATAATGTTGAGTAGCAAAACCATATTTTATAGAATGATTTCTGAAGGATCATGTGACACTGAAGATTGAAATAATGATGCTGGAAAAAATTTCATATTAAAATATATTTAAATAGAAAACTGTTATTTTTAATAGTAGTAATATTTCATAATATTTCTGTTTTTACTGTATTTTTGATCCAATAAATGCAGCATATGATGCTTCTTTCTTATTATTATTGACCCTAAACTTTTGAATTGGTGTATATTTGGCTATGTTTCTCTTCTCTTTTTATGTCAAGTTGTCTGAATGAATCGTATTCATTGAGTCAGAGCATTAATGTTGACACAAATGTATTAATATACACAAATGTATTAATATACATTGAGTCAGAGCATTAATGTAATGTATATACACAAATGTATTAATATACACAAATGTATTAATATACATTGAGTCAGAGCATTAATGTGGCTGGTTATACAGTTTTCTGTCTTCACTCTCAGATCAAGCTGGTGTTTATTTGATATACATGGGAATTCACAGTACAAGCAGCTGTTATAAGTGCACTTGGCATGGGGAGTTTTTTTTTTTTTTTTTTGCCATTAACCAAGTTTTTCCATAAACCCCCCTCCCACACTGTACTCTCGTTGTTTATACACACACACATGCAGCCACACAGATGTTAAGTAAACCATCTGATGCTCACTTAAACAGAGAGCGAAAGTTTGCGAAATAAGGGAAGAGAGATAGTATTAAATATACAAGATACAATAGCCGAACGGAGATTAAACGCACATGATTTGTAGTAAATCATACTCCTATCCATACTGCCTTTGTTTGGACAGCCAAAGCCTTGAAGACTCCATGCTGAAAGAGAGTGGAAATCTAGCATTTATCTTCTTGATTTGTTATTAATGCTTCCAAACTCTTCAGCACTGATTTAGCATTGAACAATACTTTTAAAGGGAACATTCTGAAAATTGCCGTCATTTACTCCCACATGCCATTCCAAACCTGCATGTCTGTCTTTCCTCTGTGGATCAGAGTTGTCCATTTCTTTTTGTTTTTTTGGAAAGGCTACTCGCTGCAAAGCCAAATGGGTGGAGCTTGACATATAGCTCCTCCTTTCATAGGTGTTATGGGTGGAGATTAATATACAGCCCCTCCTCTCTGGGTAATGGGTGGAGCTTGACATATAGCTCCTCCTTTCATAGGTGTAATGGGTGGAGATTAATATACAGCCCCTCCTCTCTGGGTAATGGGTGGAGCTTGACATATAGCTCCTCCTTTCATAGGTGTAATTGGTGGAGATTAATATACAGCCCCTCCTCTCTGGGTAATGGGTGGAGCTTGACATATAGCTCCTTTCATAGGTGTAATGGGTGGAGATCAATATACAGCCCCTCCTCTCTGGGTAATGGGTGGAGCTTGACATATAGCTCCTCCTTTCATAGGTTTTATGGGTGGAGATTAATATACAGCCCCTCCTCTCTGGGTGTAATGGGTGGAGCTTGATATATAGCTCCTCCTTTCATAGGTTTTATGGGTAGAGATTAATATACAGCCCCTCCTCTCTGGGTAATGGGTGGAGCTTGACATATAGCTCCTCCTTTCATAGGTTTTATGGGTAGAGATTAATATACAGCCCCTCCTCTCTGGGTAATGGGTGGAGCTTGATATATAGCTCCTCCTTTCATAGGTTTTATGGGTGGAGATTAATATACAGCCCCTCCTCTCTGGGTGTAATGGGTGGAGCTTGACATCCAAGCTAAACCACACCCTAATCTTACACTATCCCTGAACCTAATTAGGTTAAGCTCTACCTATTATGCCCACAGAGGTAGAGCTGAACTTAGCCATGCTCCACCCATTATGTCCAGATTAGGGGAGCTGGATGTCCGTGAGCACCACTTGCTTTCTTGTGTCAAAACAATAAAAGTCAATGCACACCTGGGGCCTGTTGCACAAAACTAGGATAAGGGATTAAGCCGGGATATCTTGGTGATCTTGTCATCAGTATGTAAAATTTAGTACACTGCTGTCGTGTAAACATACCCTGAAGGCACACTTACAACAAGAATGATAACGATAATGAAAGATAACTGTATATTAGCGGATAAATTGAACCAGGATCGCCAAGATATCCCGGCTTAATCCCTTATCCTAGTTTTGTGCAATAGGCCCCTGTTTGGTTACCAAGATTCTTCAAAATATTATCTTTTGTGTTCCACATTAGAAAGAAAGAATGATGTGATGGTGGGAAAATAACATGCTGTAAACCTGAAGTGAGCAAAAATCTTTAAACTTAATTTCTTTAAAAAATGTAGGCAATCAGTTATCAAATTTAAGTAAGCAGAACTTGCAAATTATTACTTTGAACTCATACATTGTAATTGCTTTTAACTTAAAATATTTGAGTTCGCTAATTCATACATTTAACTTAAAATGATCAACTAAAATATGTTTAGTAGTGGAAACTTGGCTAGCTTTAACTAGCTAATTAAATAAAGCCTACCTTGCTAATTGGTAACACAATGCTTTAATGGCTTTAACATAGAATAGCATTTGCTGAATGAGTACAGCAATACAGAACATTTTACATATTGTACATCTGTTCTCAAGCTAAGCTCATGCTTCATCATAGACCCAAAAACCCCAACAAAAACTAGCATACTAAAACACTACTTAAAGGGTAACTAAACCCCTGTTCACAGCCTAACTCCGCCCTCTGGCAATATTTGAAAAATGCTGCAAAAGTGGGCAGAGCCCAGCGGAGACAGAGGGGACGAGACGAGGGCGGGGCTGAGCGGGAGTGGGGGTGCACCTGAGACCCGTTAGTGACAACTTGTTTGACAATTGTCAGTGGATAGTGACTGGAGTGAGGACAGCAGCTTTGCAACAGAGCGGTCATCTAAAGTAGAGGACTTTTCTCCACCACCTTCACCTGAAGTGGAGGAGGGTGAAATGTCTGTAGACACAGAGCCTTATCAATCGAGCCGCTGGCACAAACTACGTTAACTCCCGATGCCGACGATGCATTCATTCATTCATTCTAGCGAAGCAGCAGCGCAAGAGAGAATGAGATCACTAACTAATCTATGAACACTGAAAAGCCATATCCTTATACTGAATGCCACTAAAAAAGCGCAGGACCAATAATTTCAAACCTAATAGCCTATTACAACAGATTTCCTCATATTAAATATTCCTCATGCATTAAATAAAAGTTAGACTACATACGCCAGCAGTCTAGCACATTACGGATTTGTTGTTCGTTACCACGGCAACCATTTGCGTGTCAGGGTTTGTCTGAAAGCGTCTGAAGTATGAAAATGATCTGTTGACATGACGGGTGGCAAAACTATCAGAAGAAAAGCTTAACATGTACTTACAACTGCATTATCTTTATCTGTATTTTCTTCATTAGGATGTTGAAAGCAAGTGAAGAGAAAGTTTCATTCATAATGTTTCTACTTTATTTAACATGAGCGCTCATACTGGACTGAAGCTGTTCTCATCATGTGATCACGGGAAAACATTTCTTAGGGCGTGGTGAGCTCGTGCCAGGGGCGTGGATAGTGAGCCGTTGGAAGTACCATCCTACGTCACGAAGTACCACAACGTCCAATAGGAAAATTCAACTGCAGTAGCCCCCGTTCAACCTTAAGAGGGCAGCACTAAGACGTTTTTACACCATATATTATAGAATTAAAACACTTTATACCCAAATGTCAAAATATTTACTCTAATCAATAAACAGCATTATTAAAGTCCCAGTCTTGCAGATCATTAACTAAAAAAAAGTTGGTTTAGGGTTTAGTTACCCTTTAAACGGTTAGTTCACCCAAAAATGAAAGTGATGACATTAATGACTCACCCTAATGTCGTTCCACACCTGTAAGACCTCCGTTCATCTTCAGAACACAGTTTAAGATATTTTATATTTAGTCAGAGAGCATAATGCAGTCAATGCCCACTTTACTGTCCATGTCCAGAAGGGAATAAAAACATCATCAAGTAGTCCATATGTGACATCAGTTAGTTCATTAGAATCTCTTGAAGCATCCAAAATACATTTTGGTCCAAAAACATCAAAAAGTATGACTATTCCGCATTGTCTTCTCTTCCGTGTTTCTCCAAAAAGATTCAAATGGTTAATGAATCAGTGAATCACCAAACTGCTGAAATCACGTGACATTGGCAACCTGAAGCATTGATCGTTTCACTGATTCATGAACTGTTTTAATCTTTTTGGAGGAACACGGAAGAGAAGACAATGCTGAATAAAGTCGTAGTTTTCGTTATTTTTTGACCAAAATGTATTTTGGATGCTTCAAGAGATTCTAATGAACTAACTGATGTCACATATGGACTACTTGATGATGTTTTTATTCCCTTCTGGACATTGACAGTAAAGTGGGCATTGACTGCATTATGCTCTCTGACTAAATATAAAATATCTTAAACTGTGTTCTGAAGATGAACGGAGGTCTTACAGGTGTGGAACGACATTAGGGTGAGTCATTAATGACATCAATTTCATTTTTGGGTGAACTAACCCTTGAATCTCCCACTTAACATTAATCTTGAACAAAAATATCATATAACACTTTAATTTACTCTCCCTTTTTAAGTGTCAATAGCATTTAAGTCAGCAAAATATGCTGGGAAATAGAAATCCCAGCCTAGTTTCAGTTAAACTAAGTTTTTCTATATTGAAAGAAACCCAAAACATTCATAAAACCCAAAACAATGAAACCATTCTGATTACTTAAAATGATAATTTTGTGAACTTATAAATACTTATAAAAGTTTGAACTGATTGAACTAATTTGTTTAATTTGTTTTGGCTGTTTTTAATTATTTAAATCATTTAATTATTTTGAGCATTCAAAAGCGTACATTTTTGGGTGAACCTTCCCTTTTAAGCTAAAAGTTTTTACATATTTTCATAAGACCAAGCCAAATGCCCTCAGTCAAGATTAGAGAGGTTTAGAGAAGTCTATATATAGCACATGCTCGGTTAAACAAATTACTGTAGGGGAATATTTATGTGAAGTGAAGCTGACAAGCTCCAAAATTGTTTGCCAAGCTGGTCACGCCGCCATTCTTTCCACTCACTTTGTCTATTCCAGTCTCCAGATATTGCAGCGCTGGAGTCTCTGTTATCATCACCCTTTTTGAAAACATTGTTTTTTCTGATTCAGCTGTTCCTCTGGAGATAGCAGAGAATATTAGGATATCCTCATACTTCTGGTCCCTCAACTCTAATTTTGCCTCTTTGCTAACACATGGTCCCTTAGTCCTCTGTTTTACTGTACATTGGTGGTCACTCCCACACTGTGCTGGTAAGGAGATTGTTTGTTGACTTTGTTAGTCTGTGGTTTAGGGCCCTATTGAGCACGAGAATAACGGGAAGGTGTGTTCTCTGATCTCTGGTATTTTCTTCCCTTCCTCTCAGGTTGTTTTTATTTTTATAGACTTCCACACAACTGCATTGCTATAAAAGGGAGTCTTGGGAGTTTTATCTTTATCATTATATTGTTGTGATCTCATCCCTTGGTTTTACTTCCTTTTCAAATAGCCCATTAGTTTGTGCTGTGAAGTTAAACAGCAATAGTATAACTCAATAGAGCATGTTACAGCATGAGTCAATGTTTGGTTGTTTGAAGCCTCGGAGGCTTGTACGTACATTTTCAACTGTGTGCAGGGTCCTAAAGTTGTCCATGTTTTTTTTTTTTTACATTTGTAATTTTTTTCTCTTGGTTCTTTTAGTCTGAAAAAAAAACAAACACGCTCTGCATGTTAGGATGCCCAAAAGGTTTAAAAGTTTTTAGTCTGGTTTGCCTCAGGTGTAACCACGCTCGTTAATGTCAAAATGATTGAGATGGCCAATAAAATCAAAGTAGGCAGGGTTTGCGTGCGTTCTCTTTTGGCTCGTGCACACAGTCATCACACACAGACGAGCACGTCAATCTATTGCTTAATGTTGCGGAGAGAGACTCTATTCAGTCCGGTGAAATCACAAAACAAAATGCACACAAATGTGTCCATGCTCTTAATATACAATCATTGATGAACATCTTTGATTTAAATGAAGAAGAAAACCCCCCCACAAATTGATAGGTCAAAAAGCCACCCACAATAAAGTCTATAAAAAAAGCATCCGGTTGTCTTTGAGTTCACATAAACAACTGTTAAAGTTACTCATCAGGCTACAGAAGAATACCATAATTCCTCCATTCAACTAGGCTTAGGACATTGATAGTCACGCAGACCTATATTAACACAGCCAGAATACATAATTGGGAATAACATGCCTTAACTTAAAGGGGTAGTTGCATGCGATTTCACTTTTTTAACTTTAGTTAGTGTGTAATGTTGCTGCTTGAGCATAAACAGTATCTGCAAAGTTACAGCGCTGAAAGCACAGTGCAAATGGAGATATTGTCTTTTAAAGTTATGGCAGTTTTTTGCCTACAAAAGCGGCAGGTTTGGACTACAACAAGCTTCTTCCTGGGTTGGTGACATCATAAGCCCTTGCTATTAACATAAACACTGCCTCAGATAATGGTACGGTAATGGTAAAGGGCGTGGCGTGGCGTGGCGTTTCCGGACCGCCTGTGCTTGGCACTTCAGCCAATAAAAATACAGCAAACTACTTTGGCCATCTAACCAATATAAGACCATTGCGTTTTTCGGAAGGATGGGCTTCATAGAAGCAGGAAGCAAACGAGCCGTTTAAAGGACAGTGGAGACAGCGGTGTGGAATAAATGTAAAATATAAGAGAAATACGGCGTTTAAAAAAAAGAAGTATTAAGACATGTTATACTGTGCCCCATAAACACAACCAAGCCTAGAAAAAAAACACGGAACCACCCCTTTAACACCAATCGACCACAAAGGCCTGGGGTCAGCTACCTTTGCTGTTCGTCCAGAAATCCAACATCAAGAAGTTGATATTCATTTATGTTTTTTCTATGAATCTTTGCATTGACCATAGACTGTAAAACATTGACATGCACTAAACGAATTGGCACCGAAGCGCCACCACACCTCTATGGTCATGATTAGAATAGCATAGTTATCTTTATTGAAGTGAATTAGATTTAAATAACACAGTGTCAATATTTTTTGTGACCTCCCAAAATTTCACAAATCACGTTTTCAGGGGAGCCCATGTCTTATTAAGGGGAGCCAAGCTCCCCCGTAGTTCGCCCCCTGCCTGTATCGAACTATAATGTGCAACATGGTGTGTATGGCGAGAAGTGTCTGTCAAGACAATGTTTTCATTGAGATGGTCTGTGTTCTGTTTTATCTTGTGGCATCACATCCTGTTTTGGGTTGTTTTAGATGTCTTTGGTCCATGTTGTGTACATATTTAATTTGAACTATACCAGAGTTTGTTTGGAAGCAGACTGAGATCCACCTTTTATGCGTGTTTGGTGCGCACCAGGGTTCGGACGGCAGCATTCACACTTTTTCAAATGAACCGCACAGAGCAATCGCTTCAGATTTTGTTTTAATTAAAGCAAACCTGCCACAACTGAACACACCCTTAAAGAAAAAAAGTATTTATTGATTTATTACCCTTATGACAATTTAATGACAATTTTTATCTTTTTTTTGTTATATTTCTTTCATAGCATGTAAATTTGCATTTAAAATAATTTTGTCCAGTGGAAAACTCTGCTGGGACTCAATTTCTGCCAGTGTACAGGGGTTTTTGCCATAGTATCTTGAGAATATCACAGAAACTATGAGCAAGCACACACTGAGGTTGTGGAAACTTCCAATTTGCCCTCACACAGATGTTATGTTCTAGACAGGAAATGTGTGTTTAGAAATGTGACGCAGAATTCTTGCTCGATGAGAGGTAATCTACGGAGCATTTATTATTCTCAGTTTATGAAACAAAATGGTTATCGGTCACAAATGTGATGTCACAGTTTTGCTTTTAAGGTCATACAAGTTCAATGTAACCTCATAGTTGCGGGTGTTGCCAGACTGATGGCGCGCAACAGTTTTTGCCGAGGCTTTTAGGTCAGGTAGAATCCGCAAACCCACTTTGTTTGCTGTATTCCATAGCTGCAGTACGCTGTGCTTTCCACCAACTGGCAACTCAAGGTGTTAAAATACTATTAGGTAAACTGGCAGTGGGCAGAATCACACAGACCAAAAAAAAAACACACATTTAAGAGTAGAACAACTGGCTGTCACATTGCTTTTTAGAGTCGCAAGTATGTGAACATAGCATGTTTCCTAAATGTTCCTAAAATAGTTTTTACTAAATCAACAGTGCGATTTTTGCACTCAATTAACACGTGGAATTGACAGCTTTACTTTCTACTCGCATGCTAGAGAAACAAATGTTTTTGTGGAGAAATCCTAGCAGGTTCATGTGGTTAGAAGTTTTGACGGTTACTCAGAGCCACAAGCCAAGCTTGTTTATCTTTTAAAGAATTCTCCCGAACAACAATCAGCTCAACTCGTTTCTGCTTTGAATTGCAGGATGGACGTGTACTCCCTTTTTGCGTTGAGACATTGCTTTCCACTTTCTTGACTTCTAATTTCATGTCTTTTAATTACTCTAAAGCTACTGATTTGTATGCTAAGTGGAGTAAGAAAATCCTGCCATGAGCATGAGCACCACAGCTCAGTGCCAACTTTAATAAGATATTGAGAGAAAATACATGATGGCAAATGTCCAGGCAATACTTTTAAACCACTTTCTATATATATATATATATATATATATATATATATATATATATATATATATATATATATATATATATATATATATATATATATATATATATATATATATATATATATATATATATATATATATATACATATATACATATATACATATATATACATACATACATACATACATACAATCTGCATATGAAGCATAGCAAGTTTTGCTGTGTTATGTGGGTGTTAGCCATGATGATTGTAAGTTGGTTCGGCCATTTATTTTCTGTTGCTCATTAAATTCAGTTAGATCAGGTTCTGAACAATGTTGTTAGACAAACAAAATTCTGTTTGCATACTTCTAGGTCACAATAAGACCTGCATCCATTGTTTCAAAAAGTAGATATGGTGAAGTGCAATGACATTTTGCTTACTGCACCCAACAGCTTTGTTTCAGACAGTATTATTGCGTCAAAGGGACTTCTTCCTCTGCATACGTTTGAACTTGAGTTGCAGAGCCTAAAGCAAGACTGATGTGTAGAAACCGTCACTGCTACTGTCTACAATCTGGTGTTTCTTCACCACCGACCGTTTCATTTTCAGTCTCTCTGCTCCTGTTGGTCTGAGTAGCTAAACTGGCATCTGCTGCATGACAGATTGTTACGTTTATAGTGTAATATAAAATAATAATAATAATAAGAGAAGTGATCTTAATGAATTATTAAGTAATGAAATTAATTAAGTAATTTTTTGTACCCGTACATCTTGGAAAAAGTTTTTAAAGGGGTGGTAAAACGCATTCTTTCAAAGGCTTGATTGTGTTTGTGGGGTGCACTGTAACGTGTGTTCATGCTTCATTTAAAAAAACAAAAAAAAACCATTATTTTTCATACATTTGAAATGTATTCTACACTGCTCTGTCCCTCCTTGTAAAAACGTTCTGAATGGTTTCCTGGTTCTAAGAAGCCGGTCCCTCAAAAATACGCAATGAGCTCTGATTGGTTCGCTGGCCTAGCTGTGTTGTGATTCGCTAACTGCCTAGTGTAATCCAGCCTACTCTTCTCCACAGCAATAAAAAATGGCCTCGCCCCCCTTGTTTAATATTCTCAGAAGAGGGGTTTATGTTAATGTTGAACCCGCTGATGTCAGCGAGTCTGGAGGAAAAGGCTGTAGTTCCCTACCTATCTTTAAGATCAAATATCTCCCTTTGCTTTAAACTTTGAACGTTGTAACTTTGCAGATGTTGTTTATGCTCAAACAGCAACATTACGCACTAGCTAAAGGTAGAAAAGTGAAATCGTGTTTTACCACCCCTTTAAAAGTTTTCTTTTCTGTGTTTGTCGCCCATCAGACGAGTCCTCCACAACGCTCAAAGTTGCCGCCTACATCTTGATTGGGATTGGATCTCTGTCCATGCTCATGGGTTTCCTGGGCTGCATCGGTGCCATTTATGAGGTCCGCTGCCTTCTTGGACTGGTGAGTATTGAAGACTATTTTAATTATTTTATATCATTTTATTTTGCATATTTATTTATATAGGCATAGCTGCTGACTACATCAAAGTCAGCCAGTTTTGGTTTTATTTTATTCATCTTTTTTATTATTATTTATTTTATTATTTTTACGTAAATTTTATTTTGCATATTAATTTATATATAAATAACTGCTGACTACATAAATCGCTGCTGACCTGCTGAATACATCAAAGCCAGCCAGTTTTGGTAACTGGTCTCTGTAATTTTAATTTAATTTATTTTTGCATTATTTTATGAAAAAGATTTTAATTTTTATGACTAGATTTCAATTTAATTTCAATTTATTTTTTATTTAATTCATTAAAACTAATACAGCCAGCTCATTCTATTCTTGGTGATATTCATATAAATTATATTTCGCTTCTAACCATATTCAGTTGCAGAAAAAAGCATTACGTGAGAATTATTGGATTATTATATACGTTAGTTATAAAATAAAATTGTAAGTGTTTGTTAGAAAGCTTTGCGGCACAGCTTCATTGAGCACTGGACCATTCACAGAAGCTGCCAAGCGTAGAGTTGCTGCTACGCCGTCCTAATCAGTGTGCCCAGACCGGCTGCTGAGGGAGGTTCATAAAGCTCTTCCCCATTAGCATGATAAAGAGTTAGTTTGAAATGGCTCTGCGAGGTTAATGCTGCTGGATTTACTGAGCTGGAGTGACAGGGATAAGCCAGTCAGATTTAGGGGATGTCCGTGGAAGAACTGGGGGCCATATTAGTACCCACAAGATCACTGGATAGTGGATAAGCTTAGCGGTCAGGAAAGGTCTTTGTTAAACAGTTTGACCCATTTAGAAAATAACGGTAGGTAGCTGTCATGTGTTTTATGTAATCATGCATTGTTGTAAGTTTTGTTAATTTGTCCAATAAACAAATGTTTGTGTTTTTGAACTCTAATGACTAAGATATCAGCTAGAATAAAAGGATTGAACTTTTTAACTTGCAAAAAACTAGCCAGAAAGTGCAAAGGGCCCCACTTTATATTTGGTGGCCTTAACTACTATGTACTTACATAAAAAAATAAGTACAATGTACTTACTGTGTTAAAATTGTATTGCAAAGCTGATATTGAGGTGGGATACGGGTAAAGTTAGGGACAGGTGTGGTGATATGGGTCAGTTTAAGGGTAGGGTTAGGTGTAAGGCAAGTGCCAACTGTGTAATTGCAAATGTAACTACAGAAATAAATTACAGATGTAATTACATGCAGTCATTTTAAAAATGTTAGTACAATGTAAAAACATGTATGTACACAATAAGTGCGTTGTATCAAATTATTAATTAAAATGTTAGTACATTATAGTTAAGGCCACCTAATATAAAATGGGTCCTTGCAAAGTAGCTTTAAAAAGTTCTTGCTTTTGTATGAGTGTCCAGTAATTGTAAATTGACTTTTTTTGTTTGCAGTACTTCACCTGTCTCCTCCTCATCCTCATTGCCCAGGTGACAGCCGCTGTCCTCATCTACTTCCAGCGAGACCTGGTAGGTTACCATATCTGTGAAAGTGTACAAGATTTTCAGTGTTGGGGTAACACAAGTTATGTAATCAGATTACTTTTTCGAGTAAAGTAACACATCACTTTTAGTAAAGTTACTTTTTCAAACAAGTAAAGCAAGTTACTTTATATTTCCATTTATTGCCTGACACCTCTCCTCTCCTCATGTTGAGAGAAATTGTGAGTAATGGCAGAGGTGTTGTGTGTGAACATGATGGTTATTGTAGTTCTAGAATAAATGTGCATTTAAAACATGCATTAACTCACTTGACTCAAAAACATTACTCCTCAAAATGAATAAAAACGGCAAAATGCAAACTCAGAATATTACTCAAACCTGCAATAATTAAATGTTAAATAACACAAATATACTTTGTGTATTTAATCTCACTTTATTAACCAATGTATTTGATCCAATTCAACCATAACCAAAAAATTACTTGTATGCATCAGCAGTAAAAGAAAAAAAAGGGGGAAAAAAGTAGAGTAAACGTGTTGACCTTTCTTCCCCTGCATCTAATTCTTCTGCAATCCAGAACGGCAGCACTGTTTTATTTTTACAATTTTCTTTGTTAAGAAACAAACAAGTAACCCCAGCACATAACGCAAAAGTAACAAATTACTTTCCATAAAAAGTAACCCAATTAGTTACTTTTTAGGGACTGCTGTAATATTGTAACGCATTACTTTTAAAAGTAACTTTTTCAAAACTGCATAATTTAGGATTATTTCTATATAGTATAGTTAAAAAATATAGTATATAATTATAGTATTAATAGTTATAAAGAGTTTTTATTAATATGTAGATTTTTCAGTTAGAGTTAGTTTCATTAATTGTGTGACATACTTAAAAAGATAATTTTTACCATATTAAATACCTTTAGTATAGATAGCTACACTTTTAATAGCTTGTGGTGTAACCAACTTTTTGACTGTAGTTTAAATTGATTGTTTTTTAAAAGTAGCTTCTCCAACACTGGTCTGAACTCTTCTGATTTAGATCTCCTGGAACAGTGTATTTCTCTTGGCCTAGCAGTGTGTGTTTTGGTGGAGTTTCGGATGTTAGCATATCACTGCTTATCACATTTTCTAGAGAACTGACTTCTGTAATTTCTTAACCCTTTGATTTTAGTTGTGCCAGTTGGTAACAGGAAATGGCAGCGCAAGTTAGCAGGTGGTGTAGAAACAATGATTTTAAATGAAGGAGCTGGTATTAAAGGAATCAGTGTTCACTTCTACTTCCTAATTAATTTGAACGGAGAAAATGGAACTAATTCACTTTCCACTGCACAACATTCACCTTTCAGACAAGATAGTGTGTGTGCGTGTGTGGCTTGACAAGATGTTTCCGTGAGGCGTGTCTGATGTGGTTGATTTTTCTCTCTCTCTCTCTCTCTCTCTCTCTCTCTCTCTCTCTCTCTCTCTCTCTCTCTCTCTCTCTCTCTCTCTCTCTCTCTCTCTCTCTCTCTCTCTCTCTCTCTCTCTCTCTCTCTCTCTCTCTCTCTTTCTCTCTCTCTCTCTCTCTCTGTCTCTCTCTCTCTCTCTCTCTCTCTGTCGAAACTTTTCAACAACAGCGCCCTCTTCAGGAGCAGAAAACACACATTTCACACCAAACGGCTTTGAGGTGATTAAAAAAGGCATCAAGGTCTTAACAGTGTTCTATAGTATTAGTAAGGATATATACATCCTCTAATGCAACTTGTTTAGTCAGCCATTCTTAAATCAGGTTTGCTTAAGTAGCACCAGGCCTAACCACAGCCATAAGCTCATGCTTTATGCTGAATTTATTTCTTTATGTCCATATTATCAGACATGTGCGTAGATATTTGACTTTTAGTTATAGCGTGTTTAGTCATTACGTGTTTATCAAGTAATAGGAGTCTGAGCTTGGGCATGCTCTGTTTGCTCTTTATACTTCACCACAGGGCATGGCGACTGCTTTCCCAGAACAGGGCGAGGTTCACAGCCATCTCTTACACCCTAGCTGCAGTTTTCATTGTTGTAGCCCCCTCATAGCTGTCATAGTTGCACCCCCCCCCCCCCCCCCACACACACACACACACACACCAACTTCAAACAAGCTCTTTCTCAAGATAATGACATGATTTTCCACTGAAAGCTTTTCAACGTGAATGTATATGTTAAAATTGTAAAGAGTTTTTAAAATAGTTTATGCCAATTTTATTACTTGCATGATGTTCAAAAACTGTCCCAAAAACATTTCTAATGTCTTACAATTCTGGTTTCCTCAAAACTATTAAGCAGCACAACTGTTTTCAATGATGATAATAATGTTTCTTGAGTAAATCTGCATATTAGTATGATATCTGAATGACTGAATCATGTTACACTGAAAACTGGAGCTAAAAATTCAGCCTTACATTACAGGAATAAATTAAAATGGTAAAATATATCATAATAGTTTATGTATTAATATATTAAGTTATTTTAAATTGCTACTTTTCACCAAGTAAATGCAGCCTTGGTGAGCATAAGAGACTTAAAATTAGAAAAGTTAAATAAAATAAAAAATCATAGCTATAAAATAATTTTTACTTCAATTAATTTAACATACATGCAAAAAATATACAAAAATATTTAAACATCTAAATTTTAGATTGTGAATATGCTTGTTTCCAGCAATAGTCCTTTTTCAACGTCTTATGAAGCCATAAACTAAGCCAGCTACAAGGTGAATCACATTACAAACTTTGGTTTGAATCAAAAAAGGTTAAAATATTGGACAAAATGGCAAAGTGTACTTAACAGCATTAGTAAGGGAAAGAACTACAATCCCATGAGGCATTGCACACCGTATAATCAAATAAAAAATGGAGAAATATAAAACCTTTACAAATGTTAATATTATTTATTATATATAAACATTTAAGTATTTTGAGAGCATCATTCAAAGTGCTTCATGAGGGGTCGGACCTTCTGATTGGTGTAATTTTCTGTATAGCATCATGGGTAATGTAGTTTTCCCCATGAATTCCACTGTGTTAAAAATAAGCTGAAATAATGCGGTCTGACGGCTTCACCATTGATTAACAACCTCGGAGCTCACAACAGGTGTTTTTTTTTTTTGGGAAGTTTTTGTTCACAATTGAATAGTTTTTATTTCCAGAACTGGGCTGTTGCACTTTAAGAATAATGTTGATTGTTAAAATATCAGTTTTTTTACAGTGCCTCGTTCAGTTCACAAGACAGATCAATCCTAACATTTCTCCATGTGCTTATTTTCAGCTGAGATACGAGATGTCCACTATTGTGAACAAAATTATGGTGAACTACACCGGCCATAACAAGACATCTGAGCTCGCCTGGGATTACCTCCAGAGAACGGTGAGCGTGAGGTTTTCCTTCAGCCATTGTCTGCCATTTCCTCCTCCACTGCTATTTTCCATCATTCCCTTGCAGTGAAAGAACAATATTTTTCAGATGAAAAAAGATTGTGACTTTATCCTGGCCTTTTATTTCTTGTTTAACAAGCAGCTGTTTAAAGTTATTTTTATTGAGTTTAATAATACTGTTTTGTTGTTTTTACTGTAGCGTAACATTTCTTTGCTGCTTTTTTCCTTTCTCTCACAGATGAAGTGCTGTGGTTGGACTGGACCATCCAACTGGACGGAGAACGTGTTGATAAAGAGTCAAAAGAACACTTCTCAGATTCTGTATCCATGTTCCTGCAGAAATGAGTCCATCGGTGGCACGGATTCGAAAGAGTCAGGCCTTTGTGAGACTTTGTCCCCTGACTGGCCTGTCTTCACTATGGTACAGACATACAGCTTTAATGCACACATTGACACATCCAAAGGCAAATTCCTGCAGAAACGTTCCTTATTCTTGGACCCAATAGCTAATGCTTTAACCCACACACCCACGGTAATTCTCTCTCAAACCTGGCGCTTGTGTTTGGTACGGCTAGTGAGAAATCCCTCTCCATCTGTGCCGCATTCTCTCCCTTGTTCCTTTGGCTTCTAGTGCAACATATGGATTTTCTTTTGTAGACTGGATATCAGCTTTTCTCAGCCTGCTAACCATTTGGTCCATGCCAATATTTCGGAGTCCCCTTTCAAGCATTGGGCACTTTTATTAATAATGGATTGATTTATGATTCTGATACAGGTTGCGCTTCTGCTCTTTAGGTCTCAAAGGCCGGGCCAGTTTTCACACCTCCTGCATATTTACATAGAACAGGCTACTTGCATTTAAAGAGCAATTCTGAATGTTTTTCCATTATGCTATTACATCAAATCATTTGGAAACCGTATCATATTAGGAGCGTATACACAGTCCAGTTGCTCAAACAAATAAGCGAACAAAGCGTTTGCTGTAATTTAAAATGTAGTTTCCTGTGAACTAGGCCACTGACTGTTCTAGAGTTTGGCCTAGTTTGAGTTTGGCATGTTCAGTTTGCCTCTTCTGAAGTTATCTTTGCAGAACTCTGTCTGTTAAGGATCATTTCCAAACCATGCATATATCTTGTTTCACTCTCTTCTGCTCGTTTCATTCCTCTGTATTCCCTGTTTGCAGGGCTGTATATCTAGTGTGGAGGACTGGCTCCTGAGGAACTATGGCGTTGTTCTGGGAGTCTGTGTTGGAATAGCAGTGATTGAGGTAAATGTGGAAAGCGTATCTTGTGAAATGCATTCCCAATACATGATTATTCCTTTCTAGCTGTGCATGTGTGTGCGTGTGTGCGCGCGTGTCCGGTACGGTATGGCTTTCACTAACCTTCATTTCTGTTATTTTCCCACAAATACTGTTCAACTCATTCCTTCCCCCCCAAAAATTTTTTGTTTGTATTTATATTCAATTCGTTTAAATGAATACAAATAAAATAATTCGAAATTTGAATCAAATATTTGTATTATTAAATTAGAGCTCATTTTGAAATGGTCAAACAAATATTTTCATTAAATGTATTGTTCAGTTTTGAGTTGGTAAGATTATGCTGATTGGTGCTCAAAGAAATATTCCTTATTATCATTTTTTATGCTTAAGTTTTGTGGAAAATATGATTTATTTTATTTTATTATTCTTAAGTCATTTATTTAAAGTATGAATCTTTAGTAACATTTATAAATGACTTTACTGTCACTTTTTATCAATTTAATCAGTTAAGAGTATTAATGACTTATTTTAAAACTTTAATCTTACTGACTCCAAACTTTACAGTATGTGGCGCTTTTGTTAACCTTCTTTTCTGTTTAAGCATAATCCGTTTCATTTATATTCAATGAATTAAAGGAAAATGGTTATTTCATTCGTATTAAATATTTAATTATTTGTTAAATTATTTAACTAATTTAATGAACAAAAATTATCAAAAATATTTTCATTTAATTTATTGGTTTATCAATAACTACAAACCAACATCTGATTTAAAAAACTACTGGTTTGTTTGTAGTAATTTTCATGACCTTTACATGAAAATAATACAAGTCTGTACTACATTTGCATGTACAAAAGGTCATTTACACAAAGCTTAGGCTCGTACTGCAGGCAAATGTGGCCCAAATCCAATTTTTTTGCTTGCATGTGACTCAGATCTGCTTTTCTCAAGACCGTGTGATGGCACATGCGCTCATGGGAGTCACTTCAAAGATTTTACACACCCAGAGTTATCAAGAAAGTTGCGAAAGGTAGTCCGTAAAGGACAGTGACGTGTCAGAGCTCATATTACAGTAACAGCTATATACAAGCAAAACATCAGGGCTCGTATCATTAATGTTTAAATCTGCCCTCTGCCCTTTTTTTTTTTTTTTTGAATCCTCGCCTTTGCCTGTGCATAAATTCACTGGCTTCCTCGGCAGATCACACTATTAATAAACACGTAATCACTTTCTTTAATGTCTCTCCGCGTGACATCTTTTAATCGTTCTTTTCCGCATGCAGGTCAGTTGATCTTTTCACACTGGAATCTAATATTGGCCACATTTAAAACAATAATATGAACAGCTATACAAAAAAATCTGATCTGACCAATAAATCGGGATTGAGCACGAAGCCTCGAAGTGTGAACGTAGCTCAAGTCCTCATTTAGCTTGGTAGCTTGTAAACGTGTGTGTGCTTTGAGGTGGGGGACCAGATTGTGATCTCTGTCTATTCTGCTTACTCCAGCTTTTAGGGATGATCCTGTCCATGTGCCTGTGCAAGACTGTCCAACAGGAGGATTACACCAAAGTACCTAAATACTGAGAGCAAACCCCCCTCCTGTGACTACTGTTACAGCCTCCACACACCAGCAGAGCAACTGGAACAAAGCAGGCCAGACGTCACCTGCTCACACACACATACACTTTATTATCACCCTGTTTAGGATCAACTTTTTTATTTGATTTGATGAGGATCATTGTATTATTGTATCTTTTTCTTTTTTCTTGTTAGGTTCTAAACAGCTTTATATTTGCCATCTCTCTCTCTTAGCTATACTGTGGCGTTTATGGTTTTCATCGTTAGTTGAATCTGAGAGCACTTTAGTGAATATAGAGTTTGATATGGGATTATTAGCTACTTTTTAAAAGTGTATAAAACATTGGAAATCTACACCTGAATTATTATAATTTTTTTTACCTTTTGTAATTTTTATTTGTATGATAATTGTGTACATTCAGTTATGTACATATCAATATGAATGACATGCTTCAGTGAGGTTTGTTTCGGAGTGAATAACTATGTCCTAGATGTCGCAGCACTTAATGATGGTTGTCTGTGCGTGTTATTAGCCGGGTTGGGTCACTCAGGGCGGAGGCAGGAGCGGTGAGGGTAAAGATGGCTGCGGTTAGGGCAGATGACAGGCCTGAAGGCTGGAACGGCGTAGTTTAGCGTTTCTTGTGGTTTACATGCGAGTCGCCCTACATCGCTCTGTGGATCAGGGTGTGTATGTGGATTTAGGTTGTGCACGTATCCCACAGTTCCTCACGCTGTGCTGGTGTGAGTAAAACAGCTGTGCAAGTATGTCAATGACAGGCGTTAGATACAGCCTGCAGCACCGGCGCGAAATCCACAGATGTGACATTACTGACCCATTTCAGCTCATCCAAAAGTGTGAGGCTTTTTATTATCTTTACGTTTCTTCTTTTTAAATATTTTTGTGTCTATGGTATATTTGCGTGATTCAAATGTAAACTGTTCAGCTTTTTGAAATAAGTAAGCTTGATTTTGTTTCCATCTAAACCCGGCTTGTTTAATTCAAAGGCGTTTCTGAGGAATAGTTTGGGCCGTTTTAGTGCTGTCAGTGTTAGTCCAGAACAGAAACAACCGAAGCTTCCTCAGAGAAGAGAAGAGAGGCATGACCCGGCCGCTGTGAGGCCATTTCTAAACACTTTGTTGCTTTTTTGACAAAGAAATCTTCTTGTTTCTTTGATCAATCCTTTACAATAAACTGCCGGTTGTATTGTAACGTGATGGACCTAGAAGAGAGAGAAGTTAGTCATTTATCTTTATGATTTTCAGCATTTAAAGATCTGTTAATACTTTTTGTCAAAAGTATTTTTTTTGTATCTTGTCAAAATGCATCTCCTCTAGAACTCTAGTTTAGTTGTTTAGTTATTTAAAAGCTTTTTTATATATATCTGAAAGCATACCAACGTTGTATAGAAGCTTTTTTCTGCCACAAATGGAAAATAAAAAAGATTGCAACTTTTATATCTCACAATTGTGAGCGTTTCCCTCTCAGAATTGACGTATAAATTCTGAATTGCGGGTGTGTCAGAATTGTGAGTTATGTCAGAATTGTGAGCTGATTTTTTTTTTTTCCCTTCTCACAAATGCAGTTTATGTCTCATGATTGTGAGAAATGGTGAATTGTGAGAAAAATAGTCAGAATTACCTTTTCTTTTTTTTGTATTCTGCGGCAGAAACAGGCTCTCATAATGTTGGGATAATTGTGATTGGGATAAAAAAAATTGTGTAAAGTGAAGGGCTTTGTCTACTTCTATAAAATGTTCTGTTTAAATGGGAAGCCATGTGTATGTAGTTTTACCGGCTGCTTTAGTAGTATGAAACATGTCTATGCAATAGTTAAGAGTTGAATTAAAAGAGAACTTTGACACAATGCGCTTTCCTTTGTCTTTTTTTATTCTCTTATTTCAGTTTGACTGTAACACTGGAGTTGTACTCTAACGGTCGGTTAGTCTCTTTTGCTCACCAAGGCTGCGTTTATTTGTTCAAAATTACAGTACAAACCGCAAAGATTGTGAAATATTATTACACCTTAAAATAACAGTTTTCTATTTTAATGTATTTTAAAATATAACTTATTACAGTGATGGCAAAGCTGAATTTTCAGCATCATTACTCCAGTGTTCAGTGTCACATGATCCTTCAGATGTCATTCTATGATGATTTACTGCTGAAGAAACATTTCTTATTATCAGTGTTAAAAATATTAATATTTTTGTACATACAGTGCCATTCAAAACGTACAGTCACATTCAAACGTTTTAGATCAGTTTGATCATATATATATATATATATATATATATATATATATATATATATATATATATATATATATATATATATATATATATAATTGTATTTAAAAATGCAATATTTGATTTTAAAAAATTTTCTTTTTTTTCTTTTTTTGATTAATAGAAAGTTAAAAAGAAATTTATCTGAAATAGACAGCTTTTGCAACACTACTACCGTTCAAAAGTTTTGGGTCAAATTATTATTTAATTTTTTGGGGGAAAGAACCTAAAGAAATTAAGATGCATTAAATTGAACAAAAGTGACAGAAATTACATTTATAATGTTACAAAGGATTTTATTTAAAATAAATAATGTTAAAAACTTTCTATCAATCAAAGAATCCTGGAAAAAAATATGTTTTACACAACTGTTGCACATTGATAAAAATAAACGTTTCTTGAGCAGCAAATCATAATGATTTCTGAAGGATCACTTGACACTGCTGAAGATTTGAGGATGCTAAAAATTCAGCTTTGCATCACTGTAATAAATTACATTTTAAAATGTATTCAAATTGTACTTTTTAATACTATTACACAATACACAATATTACAGGTTTTTTTGTGCAGCCTTGGCGAGCATAAGAGACTTCTAAAAACATAAATGGATCAAAAACGTTTGAATGACAGTGTACCTTTTGTTTTCAGGACTCTGATAAATACAGAGTAAATATTAACAGCATTTAATTAGTGTCAGTAAAGAGTAAATTGCTACCAACATTTTTTAAAGTCTTAGAAAAAATTAAAGTATTAGAAAATGAACGTATTGGTAATTAAAACTATTCATTATGTATATATAAAATAAAAAATAAACTTTTAAATGCCATCTTATGACCATCTTCATTCTTGGTTGTAACCACAAGAGGGCGCTATTATAAAACGAGATCTTGTAACTAACCGAGATTCCCATCTGCTGAATGCCTTGAATCTATAGACAGTAGGTCGACATCCTGGAACAGTCTGAAAATGTAGACCTAATCCTACCCATTAAATCCGATTGAAATTGTAGGTGAATAACACTGATGTTGAAGCACCCTGTAAACTTGTCTCTCATATCTGATTGGTTGATTGAAATTTTGCTCCAGGATCAACAAAGATGTTGATTCAGGAACATGTTGTGCTTGGTTCTGCTAGGTATATGCTTTAATCATTTTATTATTGGTTTTCATGCCTTTTCATGTCGAATTGTTCAGCATGGTGTTTTAAAATCATTATTTTATATCACAAAGATATATTAAAAAATTTTAGACAATATCGAGAATTTCCAATTCCTTCTGATGTATTTATAATTAAAGGGTTATGCATGATATTTGTGGTTAATAATATATTCTCAGCTTCCCAGAAGAGATCAGTCGTTATTCTCATCTGAGGTCCAGTGGTCTGTTCTAGTGGGAGAAAAAGAATGTGGTTTGAGACGACCATGAACCTCCGCGGTCCCATCGAGAGAGAGGAAGAAACCGCTTGGCTGTGTGTGTCACGGAGGACGAGTGACCTCAGAGACGCTGCCAGGAATTCTGGGTCCGTACTTACATTGACAGTATCTGAACACAAGCTGCTGGTTGGCTTTTGCATATGATCTAAATCCATGACCCAAATTCGGTTATTCAGCTCCATATCCAATAAATTATGTAAACGCTGCATTTTTTTCTTTCCTTTATTAAATTTTTTGTCTTCCTTTATGCTTTGCAAATCTGCATTGCTTTTCAAATGACTGATTTGTACACCCACAGGTTTTAGTTGCAAATAGTAGCAAATGTTGCATATGTTTTAACTGAATCATTTTCAGCGATTAGTTATATAACACCCATATGAATGGACGTCTGAAAGTAAATGCAACCGAATACGGATGTTGGCTGATAAATGTGTGCTGCATCCTTTGTGTGCTCTTTTCCCCAGTCACAGATTTTCCTGGAAATGGTTTTACTCATCCACAGCACAGGAGTCACCTCCTCAACCTGATGGCCTCTTCCTCATCCTGCCGGATCGCCCCTGCTGGACTTCCTGTTTTCAGTTGTTGGTTGCCTGGCCTCCTACTATGTGTGGAGCTCTAGTCAATGACACACTCATATCTTACTGGAGTGTAAGTAAACTTTAACACTTAGACATCTTGGCATCCTTGAATGCCAAACTCATTTGGGTACTTTGTGTCTTTTTTAAAACTTTTGAGTCCTTTTGAGCTCTGGAACAGATTTTATTCAAGGATGTCTCTGTACATTGCTGCATCCATCTTTCCCTTAATTCTGACTAGTCTCTGAGTTTCTGCCACTGAAAAATATCCCCACAGCATGATGCTGCCACCACCATGTTTCACAGTAGGGATGGTATTGGCCAGGTGATGAGCGGTGCCTGGTTTCTACCGGACATGACGTTTGCCATTCAGGCCAAAGAGTTCAATCTTTGTTTCATCAGAGCAGAGAATTGTGTTTCTCGTGGTCTGAGAGTCCTTCAGGGGCTTTTTGGCAATCTCCAAGTGGGCTGTCATGTGCCTTTTACTGAGGAGTGGCTTCTGTCTGGCCACTCCACACAGGCCTGATTGGTGAAGTGCTGCAGAAATAGTTCTCCTCTCCCCACAGAGAAACGCTGGAGCTCTATCAGAGTGACTCGGTTTGGCCGGGCGGTCAGCAGAAGAGTCCTGGTGGTTCCAAATCTCCTCCATTTACAGATGATGGAGGCCACTGTGATCATTGGGACCTACAGCTACAGAATGCTACAGAAATGTTTTTGTACCCTTCCCCAGATCTGTGCCTTGATACAATCCTGTCTACAGTCAACTAATTGGACTTCACGGCTTGGTTTGTGCTCTGACATGCACTGTTAACTGTGGGACCTTGCCTTTCCAAATCATGTCGAGTCTACTGAATTTACCATAGATGAACTCCAATGGAGTTGTAGAAACATCTCAGGGATGATCAGTGGAAACAGGATCCACCTGTTTCACAATTTTGAGTGTCATGGCAAAGGCTGTGAATACTTACGGACATGGGATTTGTTTTCCTTTTTTTTTTTAAATAAATTTGCAAAGATTTCAAACAAACTTCTTTCACGTTGTCATTATGGGGGATTGTTTATAGAAATTATTATTAATAAATTATTATTAATTTAATCAAATTTTTAATAAGGCTGTACTTTAATACTTTACGGATGCACTGTGATATTGCTACACTGTAAAAAATTATAAAAAATAAGTTACCTGGTTGCCTTAAAATGTTGAGTTCATTTAAATAAAAAATTTGAGGTAATACAATGAACATTTTTGAGAATCGACAACCTTTATTAAAATAGTATTAAAAGGTTTTGTAAGCATATTGTGTTATATTTGGATGCATGCCAAATTGTGCTAGTTTCATGATTTATTAAAAAAAAATTGTGGTTCAGATTCAATAATATTTTGAGTTTCTATTTATTAAACTAATTTCCTTCATTGTATCAACTCAAATTTTTAATTACAATAAACTCAAAGTTTTAAGGCAACCAGGTTACTTACATTTTTAAGTTAAACCAACACATTTTTTACAGTGTATTATTTAACATTAATAGAAATTCTCCATATGTTGTGCATATGCTAACAATCAGTTCATAAATTATATAAAAATAATTAGAAATTCTTATTTTAATTCTGATCGGTGCACAAATAATCAAACAGAGCATCAAACACTGACTACACGGCAACAGCTAGGAGATTTCTATTACTAAAACAAGTACGAAGATGCTTTACAAGGCTCATGTGTATTATAGTTCAGTATAAAGTGATAGGCCAGGCCATCGGGGTGTACGTTCCGGCTTAAGGGTCTCTGGTTTTGCAGTATCTCCACCATTTTTGAGTCAGGCATAAAATGAGCTGACTCTGCTGATAACTGTGAAACGAATGTCCACATTTCCGCTGTAAAGTAGAATTTGTTGAATCAGGATTTTCCCCCCTTACATTTGTACCTCTGTGGTTTGAATGTAAATGCCGAGTCTGTACTGCTACTTTATCACTGTTCAGCCACATGACCATTTCTCCGCTGTGTAGAAGATAACATGATTAGCATTACTTTTGCATACCTGCACATTATCACTTGTGACAAATGCGTTGTGTGAATCCGGTCCTGTGCACTGGCTTTTGCCATTTAGCAAAATCCTGACAATCCCCGCACCATTTAATGGTTACTCCTAATATCTTCCTTTTTTTAGTCTCATCTGTTGTCTGCCTGTCTGAACTCATTTTGTTGATGGACACATGGGGGAGGAGAGTGGAAGAGTGTGAAAAAGTGTTTTCCTGCTTTGTGTGTGTGTGTGTGTACCCTATAGGAGACTAACATGCTTATTAAATTCATAAATGAGCCTGTTATCTAAAGATGATGCCTTAAGTACTTCTTCCAAAATTTGTTTTTGTCTTACCCTGATTAACTATGGTAAGCCTGTTATACGTGTTTATAATTTAGATCTGCAGGATGGTTTTTGCAGGAAATTGCGTATACGTCACTCACCTGTGCGTTACTCGTCATATCCGTGAGTGGATGAAAGTGGTCTCGGTTACTTTGACGAATCACCTGTTTGAAACAAACACAGATTAGAGGAGAGTTTCGGGGAAAGAAAGAAAAATAACAAGCGATTCTTATTCACAATACAGCACTATCCTCATGTACCTTATTGCTTTAACGAAATGGTTACCACACAATACAAATATTAAAGCTAACAAATATGTATCAATACTACTTTTATTAAGTAAAATCAAGCATTCCTTCCGCTGGGAAAAAATTGTACCTGACCGTGAACCACTGATCGCTCATTGCGTTCTGAACTGCCATCGGTGAAGCCACTGGAAGTGTTACGAGTTGCCCTCTATTCCCTACCGACAGAGGACATCATTGGCTTAGAGTCTATCTATCTATCTATCTATCTATCTATCTATCTATCTATCTATCTATCTATCTGTCTGTCTGTCTGTCTATCTATCTATCTATCTATCTATCTATCTATCTATCTATCTATCTATCTATCTATCTATCTATCTATCTATCTATCTATCTATCTATCTCTGTCTGTCTGTCTGTCTGTATACACAGTCAACTCACTGATATTCTTCCACTGATGTTTACTACTGTAATGAATATGAATAGAACTTTTTAATAAGCATAAAATAAACTTTAAATAAACTTAAAACTAATAACCATTTACATGCTTAGGACGCCCTCCTTAGGCAATGTTTTCTCTGTAAAATTCTCATTAATTCAATAGAAATTCAATTAAATACCAATATGGCTGCACAGTGGCTTGACTTTTTATGAGGTCATGAACAATCCAGTTCTCTGTATACTATAGATCAATGCCATGAAAGGTGCACTATGAAGTATTTTTGCAGTAAAATATCCAAAAACCACTAGGCCAGTGTTATATATTTTGTTCAGTTGAGTACTTACAATATCCCAAATGTGTCCAACTATTTGTAAATTTTGAGAAAATTGCTATTTTAACTAAGGACCGGGCATCATATCTGCTTTAACCTCGGTTTCGGGTTTTATTTGGCAGGAGCGCTTTACTCTTAGCAGTGTGAACAAGTGAACGCACGGAATAACGTCATAACATACTTTTGAACACACTTAAATGTATCTAATATGATACAGAGCAGCAATCATAACCAGAAGAGCGGATCAGCGCAGGCGCCCGGCGACAGTGTCCCGTCCCGTCTCGTCATAATAAAAGTTTTCCCGGATTTCGCGAGGCGGGTATTTCTTTAACAATCGCTCCAGCGGCTTTGCTGCTCAGCTCCACAACACTTGGTCCTGCTCTGCTTTACACTACACAGTGACAATAACCGCATGCATGAACGTGACTTTTATATTGAAAAAATTTAAACTCTTTGTGAACACGGGAACAAGACGCAACTGACAAATGCTTTGACTAGCGCTGTCAGTATCAGGACATGGGGAACCCATTATGTGTTAAAACTAAAGTACAAGATATTTCGGCAGACATTCAAATGGATTTTTTATTATGAGCATAGGACTGGAAAAGGAAAATGCTAAATCTGTATGCAGGTAATCTCTCTCTCTCTCTCTCTCTCTCTCTCTCTCTCTCTCTCTCTCTCTCTCTCTCTCTCTCTCTCTCTCTCTCTCTCTCTCTCTCTCTCTCTCTCTCTCTCTCTCTCTCTCTCTCTCTCTCTCTCACACACACACACACACACACACACACACACACACACACACACACACACACACACACACACACACACACACACACACACACACACACACACACAATACTCTTCTACATACAGTAAGCTTCAATAAACAACATCAATTTTAAAACAAAGGTATGTTTACATTGCTAAGAGTGGTTGCTGAGGGTGTTGTGCAGTGACACACAGAACCCTTGGGTGAAGAGGTAGCCGTGTGTCGTGAATAAAACAGCTATTGACCAATCAGAATCAAAGCCTGGAAATAACCGTTTTATAAAATGCTTTTGTAATGTTTTTGAGAGTTAATTTGTCGCCATTCACTTCTAATTCCAAAGAAAGCAGCGTGAACCTTCGTCAAAACATTTTCTTTTTGTGCTTCACAGATAAACGAAACTATTAGGTTAGAGACTCCCTCTTAAAAATAAAAGTTCTTTATTTGCATCCGTGGTTCAGTGAAGAGCCTTCAACATCCTTTACACAGAAGGTTCTTTATAGTGTAAAAAGATTCTTAGCCTTAGTCCTTAGCACTAAGAACTAATTATTTTATTTTAAGATCTGTTCACTGAAAGGCTCTTGGGGGAACCGAACTGTTCCCTATAGCATCACTGCGGAAATTTGTGCAAATTTAGATACTTCGAGTGTTTGGAATGACATGATAATGAATTATGTTTTTTTTTTTTTTTTTTTGAGGTGAACTAATCCTTTACTCAGTATAATTTAATGCAATATGTAATCTGACCCTTTTTCTCACTTTCCTTTTTTGTAATTTAAAAACAAATGTTTTATTCACACACATCTGCAAATGATCAAATGAATCCACATAAACCTGTCATTCATAACCTTGCTTATTTTAGTCCAAGCCTATTAAATCTGAAGCTTTATAAACGTATGTGCAGCTATAAAGTGTTTTCAGTGGCTGAGAGTGATTTGAAATGATTTTTCTCCCTATGCTAAGCAGATGTCATCTCTCTCTGTTTATTCACAGCAGACTCATTTGATATATAATGTATGCATATTGTATGCTCCCTCTTGGCAGTTTTGCTATCATTAGTTCACTAGTACCCACAGTAACAACATTTTTCAATCCAAAGTCTTTAGAATAATATGATTACCCATCAGCCCATTGTTTCAGTCTGAGACATAAGGAGAAGCATATAAGAAAGATATGGAATAAAAGAAAAAAATATGAGCTGAACATCAATAACGTATAAAGACGGATGTTTTTGCTGTATAATAAAAATACTTTGTCAGTTTCATCACCTGAAACATTAACAGTATATTTTTGCTATCATGTTAGCACTTACCTTTCTTTTAGGTTTCTTCATTGCAGTCTGTTTCTCCATATTGCTCGAAACAACATTTTCTTCATTTTTTTGCCACAAGGCTGTTGGCCTTACGCTTATCATTTTTGCTTCAGTGGCCAACAATAGCAAAATGTCAATAGGAAACTTTGCTTTGTGTGCAGATGTAAAGCGATTACATGCTAATGATGCAAACAATTGCGTGTAATCCATTTCCAATGCCACAACTGAGCTTTGTTTAGCATCTGAGACATTTCATTATTTCTCTGTCTCTTATTTTGTTGCTTTATTCTGATATTAGAGCAGACGACTAATGATAATGATTGACAATGCTAATTCCAAACCTCTTAATAGGGTGATTTTGTGCCTCTCTTTTGGTGTACAGGGAGTGCAGAATTATTAGGCAAGTTGTATTTTTGAGGATTAATTTTATTATTTAACAACAACCATGTTCTCAATGAACACAAAAAACTCATTAATATCAAAGCTGAATATTTTTGGAAGTTTTAGTTTTAGCTATTTTAGGGGGATATCTGTGTGTGCAGGTGACTATTACGGTGCATAATTATTAGGCAACTTAACAAAAAACTAATTTATACCCATTTCAATTATTTATTTTTACCAGTGAAACCAATATAACATCTCAACATTCACAAATATACATTTCTGACATTCAAAAACCAAACAAAAACAAATCAGTGACCAATATAGCCACCTTTCTTTGCAAGGACACTCAAAAGCCTGCCATCCATGGATTCTGTCAGTGTTTTGATCTGTTCACCATCAACATTGCGTGCAGCAGCAACCACAGCCTCCCAGACACTGTTCAGAGAGGTGTACTGTTTTCCCTCCTTGTAAATCGCACATTTGATGATGGACCACATGTTTTCAATGGTGTTCAGATCAGGTGAACAAGGAGGCCATATCATTAGATTTTCTTCTTTTATACCCTTTCTTGCCACCCACGCTGTGGAGTACTTGGACGCGTGTGATGGAGCATTGTCCTGTATGAAAATCATGTTTTTCTTGAAGGATGCAGACTTCTTCCTGTACCACTGCTTGAAGAAGGTGTCTTCCAGAAATTGGCAGTAGGACTGGGAGTTGAGCTTGACTCCATCCTCAACCCGAAAAGGCCCCACAAGCTCATCTTTGATGATACCAGCCCAAACCAGTACTCCACCTCCACCTTGCTGGCGTCTGAGTCGGACTGGAGCTCTCTGCCCTTTACCAATCCAGCCACGGGCCCATCCATCTGGCCCATCAAGACTCACTCTCATTTCATCAGTCCATAAAACCTTAGAAAAATCAGTCTTGAGATATTTCTTGGCCCAGTCTTGATGTTTCAGCTTGTGTGTCTTGTTCAGTGGTGGTCGACTTTCTGCCTTTCTTACCTTGGCCATGTTTCTGAGTATTGCACACCTTGTGCTTTTGGGCACTTCAGTGATGTTGCAGCTCTGAAATATGGCCAAACTGGTGGCAAGTGGCATCTTGGCAGCTGCACGCTTGACTTTTCTCAGCTCATGGGCAGTTATTTTGCGCCTTGGTTTTTCCACAGGCTTCTTGCGACCCTGTTGACTATTTTGAATGAAACGCTTGATTGTTCGATGATCACGCTTCAGAAGCTTGGCTATTTTAAGACTGCTGCATCCCTCTGCAATATATCTCACTATTTTTGACTTTTCTGAGCCTGTCAAGTCCTTCTTTTGACCCATTTTGCCAAAGGAAAGGAAGTTGCCTAATAATTATGCACACCTGATATAGGGTGTTGATGTCATTAGACCACACCCCTTCTCATTACAGAGATGCACATCACCTAATATGCTTAATTGGTAGTAGGCTTTCCAGCCTATACAGCTTGGAGTAAGACAACATGCATAACGAGGATGATGTGGTCAAAATACTCATTTGCCTAATAATTCTGCACTCCCTGTATTTCAGTTGCTAATGGAGAAAAAATTGCTATGGAAAAAAGGAGCCTTACATCCTGCTACATTTTGTTCAGCTCTGACTTACACTAACTTACTTTTGACAGCAATTCGACTGTTGTGAGTTTTGGAGTGAACATGCAATAGTATTTTCTTGTAAAACATACTCCAATAAACTTTGCTTCCTTTAGAGACACTATTTCAGTCTTTCTACTCTAAAATTCCACATTTAATTTAGGGATGCACCGAATGTTCGGCAACCGAATAAGTAAAAAGGCCGAATAATTTTTGCCGAACAATGACGTTTTTAATGACGCGATCAAATAGTAACCCATGTAGAGTGAGAGGCGCGCGCTTTATGCAGCAAACATGTCAGCAGTGTGGAAGCACTGTTTAGTGCTGCATCTCATGTCATCGATGAGAAGAGGAACCGACTTTCATGTGAGAAAGCAGAGAAGCTACTTTTCATAAAGAAGAACCTGCCACGTTTCCTGAAGAAGTAGTCTAAGTAGGCTTATGTCTAGGACAGTTATTTATTTGTTGTGGGTTCATCTACATTTTTTGCACTATTCAATGCACATTTGTTGTTGTAGACATACAGAGTTACATTTTTCAGCAGTCAGTTATAGGCCTAACATAGGCTATTCAAGAAGGGGGGCTTCAAAGATGGCCAAATAAAAATATATTTTTTATTTTACTAATTATTTATTTTAAGTTATGTTGTGCTTAGTTTGTATAATATCTGCTGGTATGTTAAAAAAATGTTCAATAAATATTTTGAAATTGTATTTTTGTTATTTGATTTATTTATCTGAAAGGCAACACAAAATAGTAAAATGCTAATTTTTACTATTTAATTATTGTAATGGTAAAAAAATTGCCAAATAAATGGAAAAAATGTGAAACAAGCATTTCATTATTATTCAGTTTCGGCTTCGGCCAATAATTTCATTTCGTTGCATCCCTAATTTAATTCAGTGTTACTGTTCACTAGCAATGTTCAATGTTGAGTTTAATTTTTCATGTTTTGCAGTTTGGAGTTGATGGTCCAGTAAGAGCCAGTCTGCAGATTTTGGGAAGTCAGGGACCCCCATTTATAATTACTATACCCCCATATATGATTACCTTAGTACATGATGCCCAGTTGGCAACTGTATCATGCCTAGCGTTTTAAAATCTGTTCTGAATTTAAAAGTCATGTAGTGTATTGAGCTGATGTTCAGATGTGTCTACATTGTTTATGTCCTAAAAGAAGAAACCAGACAAAGGTTAAGGCCCTGTCCACACGAACACGGGTATTTTCAAAACCGCAGCTTTTTCTACGCGGTTTGGCTGTTCGTCCACACGCAAACGCTGTATCCGGTTACTAAAACCGGACTTTTTTGAAAACTCCGGCCAGGGTGAAGATTTTTAGAAACTCCGGTTACAGCGTTGTCGTGTAGATGGTGAAACCGGAGATTTCGGTTTTTTAAATTGAAGTGCGCGCCGTTCTCTCCTTTGTTTGATGTCAGATTTTCCACATCTCCTTTTGATTTACGTGAGTCGATTCTATGCGGTGGACTCCACTAACAGCATATCCTACAGATGTTCAGTTATTTCATTGTATTGCAGAACAAAGGCGCCAGAATGCAATAATACAAAATAGTAAAGCAAGTGTGTGAAGCTATTACAGTCCACTTCGGCCCTGCACCTGTGTATACAGTTACCTGTCACTGAGTCCAAAGTAAAGGAACTTGTAGAAGGGTTTCACTTGAGCCCATGGCATCCCTCAGTCAGTGCAATGTGCATCGGTGCAGTGAATGGGACCCATGTGGAAATCAGGCAGCCAATCATAGCGTAGTTTTGCGTTCTCATGTGGACAGATTTTTTTTTTAAACCGTGCTTGTGTGGACGCGATTGTTTTTTAAAACGGAGGAGGAAAAACTCCGGTAATAAAAATACCCGTGTTCGTGTGGACTAGGCCTAAGACTCCGCCATCAGTATCAAGTGCAACAGCCTGCATGCAAAACAGCCACTTTCCCTGGGTGATTTAATCAAGCCTCTTAATAAAAGGAATTCAAAATTTATGCATTAGTGCTGGCACAGTCTAAATGAAAATGAGGAATGACAAGGGGGCGGGGAGGAAGCTCGGCACACGGCTTGTGGAGAATATTCCTGGAGACTGATTAGAGAAGCAGTGATAGCTAATGATATTCATTGGCACAAAAATGAAGCCCTTGGTGTGCCGCTTCTCTTCTTGTCCCACATCTGACTCTCCAGACTCTTTATAAACTGGCAAAAATATTTTGTTCAGAGTAGGCTCATTCATGTGGGGATGACTTCTTCTGATCACCGTGTTGATGCTATACGTTCAGCGGTGCCAAGAAATCGTACGTGTCCCTTTAGTGCTTGCCCGCTGTAGGGAAGGAAGAGACAGGCAAGGCTCCCTGGGACTTCATCCAGCAGCAGCTGTGGTGTGTCAAGTGGGCTGGTAATGAACGTGTCACTACTGTTGGGGTCCCTCTGTGGTTTAGTGCTTACAGATGTGTCATCTCTCAGAAGATGCTCATTACTGCAACAAACCACAAACTGATATTGATCACCAGAGTGCTCAAATAACAATCAAGTACGTGTTCTAGCTTAAAAACTTCCGTGGCTGCATGTGTTTGGAATAGAATAATAGCTTACTGAATACTGTGAAGTATACAATCTCTAGGGTGTGAAAACATGTTTTCCTTCTTTTTTGTCCTTAGCTAATCACATCTGACTCTAAAACTGCCTGTTTTTAACAAATATTGAGGGAAAATAAGCATCATGCAATGATAAATAGAAGAAACAGTAAATTGTTGCCACATAACACCATCATCTGTGGCAGTTTGATAAAACATTGCGGTTGATATTACAGGTACTGGCTGATTATTCTTCTATTATCTAGTTCATTCATCACCATACTGTTCTGTTCAGTGTGCCTTGTATCCTGAATATTTCTAGTGCATGTTATCTGTAGTGCATGCAAAAAAAAAATCCATACTCCATACTGCAGCAATAAGTACAAGTAGCATGCTAATATGCTATAGCCTTTGTCTTTCTGAAAACTTTGAAAAAATGGGCCACTTTTTGCCATTCCTTTCAATGACAAAATGTGGTCCAATTTACCTGAATTCACCAGGGGGCTCATGGTCTGTGATTTACAATGAATATTCCAATAGTCTGACTCCTTTTGGGGATAATAGTTAATGAGATGAGATGGGGGAGTTAAAAAACGAGGCTTCTAAAATTGTAACATGATGAGGAAATTCTGTGAGTCTGAGAACATTAGACATTAGTGATTTCATATACGAACTAGCTGTTTGGCTAATCATTGAATGACCTCACCAGAATCCCCTTTGATCAGATCACCAGTGACCTGTGATCTCACTGAATACCTCAACAGTCATTTGATGGCCTCAGTGTTTAGTCAGTTACCTCATCGACAAACTTTCTGCTGATTCCAGTGATTAGATCAATATTAAAGGCTGGCATTTAGTTTTTAGACCATGAAATCGACAATGTCACTAAAGAAGTGTGTTTCTGGTTGAGGGAAAGATCACCTTGTTCAGCTTCCCAAATAACCCAGCGTTAAGGAAACAGTGGATGCAGTTTGTTTTTCCGGAGCAGTAACGGAGTTCTGCAAGTGTGTGTGTGTGTGTTTGTTCTCAGTCATGCGTGGAAACCGCAGGAGGTGTGTGAAACTGCATCAAATGTCTGTGTTTTGTTGGCAATCGGCGTGAGAGTGTATATAATGTAAACAACATAAACAACATTGTGTGTGTGTGTGTGTGTGTGTGTGTGTGTGTGTGTGTGTGTGTGCGTGCGTGCGTGCGTGCGTGCGTGCGTGCGTGCGTGTGTGTGTGTGTGTGTGCGCGCTCATGACTCTTTAGCTCCACCCACTGCACGCCTGCTCAATCTCGGTTGTTTTCTAATAGGAATCATTGTTTTTTATAAATATGATAAAACTGAAGACTCTTCTGAGATATGAAGGATGCAATCCTACTCCATAGGTACTAAAGATTAACATGAGATTGGCAGAAACTGTGTTTTATTTACCGTTTAAATTCATCAACTAATCTCTGAATAAAGTATTTGTACAAGTTTTTTTTCTTTTCAACCAGTGCCATAGATCGGGTTTCAGCTTAAGAGAAAGCAGATTATTAATGATTTCTTTGAACACATTTAACTGGTTTAATCAAGGTCTGTACTCAAAGAAGCGTGCGGCAGGAAGTAAAGTCTTGAAGATGAGAGGAGGAGACCAGGAAAAGACCCAAGGGCATAGTTTACACACAATGAGGTTGGAGGAGTGAATACCATTATGTCAATATAATGCATAGTAAGCAACTCTGGACATAGGCCACAAAGGACGGAGATACCCATTTAAATCCTCCTGCTGCGATTAAATTACCTTCGAATGGTAAAGCAATTCATTTTCTTATTCATTTAAATTTATTCCTATAGCGTATACCGATCCTCTCTCAAAGATGAAATGTGTATTTCTGTAAAACTATAGAGTCACCCCAATGAATTGCCAAAATAATGGCTGTTTTTAAACAGGTTTCTCTTTACTGTAAAAAAAGTAAGCAACCTAGTTGCCTTAATTTTGAGTTTATTGAAATTAAAATTTTGAGTTGATAGAATGAAGGAAATTTGTTTAATAAATAGAAACTCAAAATATTATTGTATCTGAACCACATAACATTTTTGATAAATCATTATTGGCTATTATCTATTTGGCATGTTTCACTAGGTCATCAAAAATAAAACACACGATTACCCAATATGCTTACAAAATCTTTTAATAATATTTTAATAAAGGTTGTCGAATCTAAAAAAAATCCACTTTTCATTGTATTAACTCAATTTTTTTATTTCAATGAACTCAAAATTTTAAGGCAACCAGGTTACTTTTTTATTTTTTATATTTTTTTTATAGTGTAAACACTCCCCTCATTTGTTATTGATTAGACAAACCATTAGTTGCACCAGTTTGGCTGTGTTGGGCTGGTTGAGATGCTCAAACAAACATTGGCTTATTTGGTTGTCTCTGACTGAACTGGGATTGGAGAAAGTGTTTTATATCAGGAAAAATACACTTAAGCTTTTAATAAAGCAATAAACAAGAGTACAAATTGTATTTTCAAGGATAGAGTTTGCATGGAAAATAAACCAAAGTGGGTCACTATTCAACTGAATTAACTAAAGAGAGACGTGATGCAAGAAAATGAATAACAGCTCATTCCTATATTTGGATGTGCTTAACGGGCCCTGCAAGTCAGGAATTCAGAGCTCTGATTTACTTTCCATTGACTTAATGTTAACAACAGCAGACTCGCGTGGCCCTTTAAATCTTTTTCCCTCATGCACATACGGATGTCTCCTCAATCTCAGCGTCACCTCTCATGTGTCTTTTTGGCTAAAGTTGCAGTGCTAACCTGAGGAGTTGAAGGACAAGTCTTAAATTTTCTCTCAGTAGATCTCTTTTGATACTGAAACAGAAAGGAAGATTGAAGTAGACTTCAAGTTACTATATTTATAAACGATCTGAAATTATCAAGATTTAGACACAACTCAGAGGTTCTAAATTGCAGACAATAATCAAATCCATGCACCATACAATGACTGTTTAAATGACTTACAGTAAGTTACCCACAGCTCTATGCAATTACATTAAAGAGGCATAAAGACCCACAGAAATAACCACTACAGCCTCCAAATCACTTTCCTGATTGCTCTTAAAATTCATGTTTGTTGCATGACTGAACACATTAGTGACCCTGTAAACTGAAGCCACCCAGGCATCAACCAGATGACTATGGCATCCTAGCGATAAGCCAATGAAATCTCTCAGGGTGTTTTTACAAGCCGAGCTCAACTAGCAAGACAAAACGGAGCAGAGGCCTTACAGTTTTATGCACTTTATGGGACTGAGCTCTTCCATTACAACCATATGAAAACTGCAGTTCCCCAAAAGCGGTTCATTTTAAAAAGATTCTCGTGTCTTTTAGCACCTGGTGTCCATCTATGAGAGGATGTGAGGAGAGAGCCTCTGGCAAACTCTTTACATTTTTTTTATTATTATGTTTTTCAACTGAAATTTAACTAGGAAATGCACTGTTTCGAGAGAGTGCGCGTATCTTCACTGCATCTGACAGCAAGATGCATGTATGAGCTAGCAGTCGATGTGTCTCTCCCTATGGATGTGATTAAGGAAACATTCTGTGCTCTGCTATAAAAGCTTTGTGACACAGGTGGGCTTGGTAGAAGATAGATTGTGACTATTCCCTTTTAATTCTCAGCAGAAGCAGTTGGCCATTAATTGAAATGTCAGCTTTTTATTGCTGTTGTGTTTTCTTTTATGGCTGCAGCGGCCACTCACAGGATAATGTTTTCATTGAGAATACGCCTGGTAAAACTCCCTCATCAGCTGTCTTTCTCTCCCCTTCTCTCGTGCTATGTAGAGTCTGTCCTGTAGAAACGGGAGGAAAAGTGACAGGGAGCAGACAGCATGAACTCCCACATCTGTCCCTTTGCCTCATCATTGTGAGTAATGATGTCCAAAATAAACCAAACTGATTGTGGCACTCTGGCATGAACATTGCCACTAAGGAAAATGAGGTGGCCCACCTGTCTGACAGCACCTGTCAAGCTAGGCCTTGTTTGTGGACTTTGTGTGGAAAAGAAATGCAATAAAGACATTACACCAAATGCTGCTGGGCTTTATCTGTCACTCCTTTATAGACCAAACTCGTTTGCGTCACATAACCTCTATAAACCTCTCAGAATTACAGTAGAATGCAATAAATCTGCTGTGGCAATTAAACTAACTTGGTCTTTTTAACAAGAAAGGGCCATCTTTTATTGTAAGTAATTTGTAGTATATGACGAATAGATCATTTTTTATTCGACGCTCCATTTACTGGGACGTCCACTGCTCACTATCTCACTTTCAAACTTATCTTTTTCTCAATCTCTCACGTCCTCTAACATCTGTGTGAAAATGTGCATTTCAAGCAGACGGTTTTCAGTGCCAAGTCATCATGCCCATGAATAGTTCTGCCAGACTAGTGCACTATCTTACACTCTATTTATTAAAAAATAAAAAAATAAAAAACCTTTAAAGAAAAATTACAAAATAGCATTCAGTATTCTTTCTGCTTTATTAAAATAAATTATACTTAGCCTTGAAAGACAAAGCTGTTGCCATGAGTGTTGTGTTCTTTAATGTCAAGTGTGCTGTTTTATTCCACACGTTCTATGTGCTCAGCGGGTAGGAGGTAGGAAGACAATAAGGCATGTCCGAATCAAATGATTGTGTCTGTGGCGGGGTAGTCGAGCGAGAGATGTGGGAGGAGAGAGCGAGACCGGTTCGTGATTGAAGATCAGCGTCACTTGCGAGGCACACCGGTTTTGAGTCCCCTCATAAGGGAGCTCAGAGGCATATAAGGACAAGCGACATTAATGAGGGACGAGAGAGGACCAGGCCTGGATTTTATGTTGTGGTTTTATTATGTGTCGTCCGTGTTTACCTTCTTATGATTAGGGATGTGACGGTGAGGATATTTTCCCATCTTAGAAACTCTGGAAACTTTGCTGGTTTGAATCTCACCTCATAAGGGAGCTCAGAGGCATATAAGGACAAGCGACATTAATGAGGGACGAGAGAGGACCAGGCCTGGATTTTATGTTGTGGTTTTATTATGTGTCGTCCGTGTTTACCTTCTTATGATTAGGGATGTGACGGTGAGGATATTTTCCCATCTTAGAAACTCTGGAAACTTTGCTGGTTTGAATCTCACCTCCAAGGTAGATCTTTCAAGGTGCCCTGTTGGAGGAAGTTTCCAAAGCAAATCAATTGGTCATAGGGGTCCCTTAGGGATCAGTTCTTGGACCTCTCCTTTTTCCATATACTCTACATCACTGGGACCTATATAGGCATATGGTTTGGTCTAGCATTTCTATGCTGTTGACACACAGCTCTATTTCCCAATCATGAGCAAACGTAAAACAAACAAAGACTTGACTTGGCGGACATCTTGGCATTGATGAAGGAACATCACCTACTCAGCTCAACCTAGAGAAGAAAGAGATTGTCATCTTGTACAGCACAACTTCCCCACCCAGCTAGATCATCAACAATTATCCCATCAACTTTGGCCAGGAATCTTCAAAAATCACATGGCAATGACAGCACAATCATGCAGGTTTGCATTGCACAGCACCAGGAAGATCAGGCCCTTCCTATCAGAGCATGCTGAACAATTTCTTGAACAGGCTGGACTACTGCAATGCTCTTCTGGCTGGACTTTCATGTGCAATCGAACCTCTACAAATGATCCATAATGCAACAGCACGACTGGTCTTCAATGAGAGCCCACGTCCCATCTCTGCACTCTCTCTGCACTGGCTATCAATTACGACTATGTCTAGTTCAAGACATTGATGCTTTCCTATATAACAGCCACGGGCTCCACACCCACCTACCTCCACCATCTCTTACGACTCTCCATCTCCTCCAGAAGCCTGGGGTTGGTAAGTGAGTGACAATGCGAGGCACAAAATCACTTCCAGAATGTTTTCTTTCACTGTTACTTGCTGGAGAAATGATCATCCCAACCCTATCAAGAAAACACAATCCTTCAAGAAACAGCGGAAAACTCATCTCTCTCATCCTACTGAAAGAAAGAAATCTTCCCCTATGTTTTCACCCTTCCTTAATCCCTCCCTGTTCTAACTTGTACTTTTCTAAATGATGTCTGAAACTTTGTTTTAGCACTTCTCGTGTTCATTGCCTCTTTATGATGAATCGCTTGTTGTATTTCTCATTTGTAAGTTTGGATAAAAGCATCTGCTAAATGAATAAATGTAAATGTATCCTTCACTGTCTGATATCCCACAACCCTGTGTGTTCTATTCCATGATAATTGAGCTAAACAAAAGTTAATATGGCATCTGACAATTGTGGCTTGTGGTCAATTCATGTTTTGTTTTTTTGCCTACTTTTCCCACACTGATGTAATTTCTAGCAAGAAACTACCATCGTAGTAATTAAATATTTACTTACTAAAGCTCTGTTTTTTGTAGATCATTCAACCATTACGCCGCCTCAGAAGCCTGTCCAAAATAAAAAAAAAATTGAGGAACATCCATGTGCAAAGATGCCTAAGGTTTCAGACGCAGCATACATCAAAGCATGTTTCTCCCTCAGTGAAAAAAATAGAAAAGGTCATTTTAAACAACATGAGGGTGAGTATAAATGATGAAAGAATTTTCATTTTTGGGCTAACTATTCCTTTAAGGGGCTTGCACACCATAATAAAGTGGGTTCTTGCTCTCTATCTGCCTTATACATTTTCTACATTTCCAGAATGATTCAGATCAACTAAATGTCAATCTACAGGGCTGCCCTGACTCCAGAGGGACTTGACAGAAAATCAAGCACGTTTCATTTGCATCAGAGTGACTGTAAATCAATCATGACACAATTTTACTAACTGTCTGATTTAAGAAGCATATGTAGATACGCGCAGTCACACACACACACACACACACACACACACACACACACACACACACACACACACACACACACACACACACACACACACACACACACACACACTGTGCTGTGTAAAGCTCATATCGGCGGACTGTAGAAGCATGCGAGGAATGATGACAGGGTCCACACTTTAATGGGCCCCTCTCCTCAGACTGTTTTTCTAACTCATCTGGATTCTATTAAAGAGAGGCTGTCTGACCGCTGCTGTCAGTGAGAAAGAGGGAGGAAAAATGAATGGAAGCTAGCGAAAAGAGCAGTGATAGGCTGAGAGAGAAAGGAGAGAGGGAGATAACATAAAACAGAAATAAAAGATCACTAGAGAACATGATAACAGAGCATATTTAGAGAAAGAGGTCCTCTGCTAGAGGCAAAGTGACAGAAAATCAGCTTATAATGACTTTACACTAAAAGACCAAAAATAAAGCTGTTCAAATCTTCTCTTAATGCTTCTGATCAGAAGGATCACACTGTGATGAAAGTGGACAGTGAAAGCTGGTGCTTTCCTTCAGCGTCTGCCAGGCATGGGCTCCTCTTGGCTCTGTAACTCGGCACTCATGCCATGGCACCAGGCTGAGTGGAAATTTCTCCAAGCTCATCCAAATCTGCACACTCCCCACAAATCATTTCAAGATGGATGTTTCAGAGATTATAGACAGAATGAGGAGAAAGGGACAGTGAAAGAGAGATAGAAACGGCAGCATTTTATTGAATGCTCAGGACGTTTCACTTTCAGTAGGGTTCTTCAAGAATGATTCAATTCCAACTCAGTTTTACTTTACCTACCATACCATACCAACTTTATTTGTTAAGCACTTTACAACAACCACAGTTGCCCAAAGTGCCCAGTTTTACTTTACCTAAACAACAGTTACATCACATCTTTAAATTGGTCCATGTTCCAAAGGCACTGATATGTTGCCTAAACGCGAACATAATTGCCTTTACATGGAAGCCCCTTCCTCTATCATGGTCTAATCATTGTTTGATTAAATCTGAATTATGAGATACTACACTGTAAAAAAAATATTGTTGGTTTAACTTAAAAAAGTAAGTAACCTGGTTGTTGATTGAAATTAAAAATTTGAGTTGATACAATGAAGGAAATTGGTTTAATAAACTCAAAATAGTATTATATCTGAACCACATACAAATTCGATAAATCATGAAAATAGCGCAATTGGGCATGTTTCACTGCGTCATCACAAATAAAACACAATTACCCAATATGCTTACAAAATCTTTTAATAATATTTGAATAAAGGTTTGTCGACTCTAAAAAATGTTTATTGTATTAACTCCAATTTTTAATTTCAATGAACAATTTTTTTAGTAACTTATTTTTTTTATTTTTTTTACAGTGTAAGGCATAATCAAGAGATTTAAAAAGTCAGTATACATTTTGAGATTAAAAGTTTTAGTAATGAATTAACATTTAGATACATTCAAATTTAAGTTATGACTTATCTGACTATTTTTATTTTATCTCAGTTATGACAAAGTCTAAATTATGAGACCAAAACTTGAGACAAAAAAAGTAATAATCCTGAATAAAATTAGATTAAAAAAACAGTTATGCCAAGTAAAATTTTTAACTTATTTTAACTATTAAATTTTAACTTAGACTTATCTATTTTATTATATCAAAAAGTCTAAATTATAAGATCAAAAGTAATAGTTATGACATAAACAGTAATAATTATGACAAAAGTCAAAACGCTAAATCTCATAATTTTGATTTTTGATTATTTTGATTAATTATGACATGCTAGCTATAATTGTCAGAGAATTTAATTATTAGGTAATTATGAGATAAAAGTCAGTATAAATTATGAGGAAATGTTTTAATCAGGAAATAAAATAAAAAATGTGTTAATTGTAAAGGATTTTTAACTTTTATAATCGTTAAATCTCATTATTTTGACTTTTTATGCCATACTTTGTAAACAAAATTATGATAGATAAAATGTGTATTTGTTAATTGTAATTATTTATAAATTATGACTTATCTGACAATTTTGACTTCATTTCATAATAATGACGAAAGTCTCAATTATGAGATCAAAAGTAAAAATGTACATTTATGTATTATTTGGCAGACGCTTATATCCTAAGCGACTTACATTGCATTTTTAGGTACACATTTTTACATTTTTGTCAGTTCTTGCTTTCCCTGGGAATCGAACCCATGACCTTGACGTTGCTAGCACCGTGCTCTACTGGTTGAACTGAAAGAATAATTTGAGATAAAAGTCATAATTATGTCATTATTTTGACTTTTTATCAAATTTGACATTGCTGCATAATGTCTCAGACTGCAGGACTTCAGTAAAATCCTACTGTAAAATGGATGCTTTGTTCATTTATAGGCTAGTTAAGATGATTAAAAAATATACTTAAATGAATATGGCCTCGTATTTATTTTTTGATGAATATCGATTATGTTGCGTTGGTAAAAACATATTAAATGAAATTAATAAAACTGGTTCCATTAAATAATTGTTCACATTCAACAGCTTCTGAACTTCTTTCATAGCATTAGTAATGCTAATGTGACTGCAAAGGGCCCTGGCTCTTTTCTAGCTCTCAGAGTGTGCATGTGTCACAGATGAGTGACAGTTAAACTCAAGCCAGTTTTGTTTAGGCCGGCTTCTTATGCAGCACTGTTGCCAAGCCAACAGCTTTTGTGGGTCAGGCTTAATTGGTGACCTAGACGAGTAAGACTGGGTGAGTTGAGGGGTGAATGTGTGTGTGTGTGTGTGTGTGTGTGTGTGTGTGTGTGTGTGTGTGTGTGTGTGTGTGTGTGTGTGTGTGTGTGTGTGTGTGTGTGTGTGTGTGTGTGTGTGTGTGTGTGTGTGTGTGTGTGTGTGTGTGTGTGTGTGTGTGTGTGTGTGTGTGTGTGTGTGTGTGTGTGTGTGTGTGTGTGTGTGTGTGTGTGTGTGTGTGTGTGTGTGTGTGTGTGTGTGTGTGTGTGTGTGTGTGTGTGTGTGTGTGTGTGTGTGTGTGTGTGTGAAACAGTTTTTAATCCTTGCCCTGATTCCTCCCGGACTCCAAGCTCTATATGCATCTCTCAGCAGCTGTGTGTCTGTTTGCACATGTGTGTGTCTTCACAGTCTTCACACACAGTCTGTCCGGATATTCCACTCTTGCTCTTGTCTGGAAGTGGGTTCTGCGTGAGAAATACATTTTAACAGTTTTTCTACAACTCTGTGCTGGAAGTGTCATGTTTAATAATAAATCAATTTCAAGCCTATGCCTTTGTTGAGACCCAACATCTCTCTCTGAGCCCTTGTCTTTGTTTTGTTTTCTAGTGTGGATGTGTTTCTTAACTACCATTTATACACTGTGTTTTTTGCCCTGTACTTTTCACATTCTCACTAGTTCATACAATTTATCTGCTATGTCCAACAGTGTGTTGATTTTGTTTTTGTTTTTTTCCGAAAGGCATGCATGAGTTAAATTTCTGCTCCATCTTAAAGAGGTCCTATTATGCCCTTTTACAAAGTCTTGATTTTGTTTTTGAGGCGCATTTGTGAGGTCAGGCACTGATGTTGGACGAGAAGGCCTGGCTCTCAGTCTTGGCTCTGATTCATCCCAAAGGTGTTCTATCGGGTTGATATCATGAGGCCAGTCAAGTTTCTCCACACCAAACTCACTCATCCATGTCTTTATGGCTTTGTGTACTAGTCCACAGTCATGTTGGAACAGGAAGGGGCCATCTCCAAACTGTTCCCACAAAGTTGGGAGCATGAAATTGTCCAAGATGTATTGGTATGCTGAAACATTAAGAGTTCCTTTCACTGGAACTAAGGGGCCAAGCCCTATCCCTGAATAACAACCCCACACTATAATTCCCCCTCCACCAAACTTTACACTTGGCACAATACAGAGAGGCAAGTACCGTTCTTCAGGCAACCGCCAAACCTAGACTCTGACACCGACAGAGAAGCTCGATTCATCAATCCAGAGAACATGTCTCTAGAATCCAGTGGCGGTGTGCTTTATACCACTGCATCCCACGCTTTGCATTGTACTTGGTAAAATTTGGCTTGGAATTTGCTGCTCGTCCATTGAAACCCATTCCATGAAGCTTTCTACACACTGTTCTTGAGCTAATCTGGATGCCACTCAAAGTTTGGAGGTCTGTAGCTATTGACTGCTAGCCTGGATGCCAGCCGAACTAAGCCCCGCCCACAAAATTTTTAGGTCGGGCAGTTCGGTCTGGCCTTGCTCCATAGAGGAGTAATTATCCCTGAACAGAAACTGTTCGGACCAATGAAATCATCAGGGCGGGCTTTAGACGATGACGGACAGATGATCATCAGTAATGTAATCACATAATAGTCGCTTCAACCTGCAGACATAGAAAACAACCCGCGGTGAAAAAAACGCTGACTTGGCAACACAGTGCAGTTGAACTATGTTGACATTTGACATTGTGTAGCTTTGTTGGTCTGATTGGTTGTAGTAGGTCTATCCAATTGATGTCTTTCCTGGTTCGGTTGAAACACGCCCCATAATCACAGCCCAATGGAGCAGTTTCAGACTCATATTCTGACTAGAATTGAGTATGACCACGTCAGGCTAGTTGACTGCAGAAAGTTAGCGACTTCTGCACACTGTACGCCTCAGCATGTTCTGACCCTGCTCTGATTTTACATGCTGTTTTGTTGCTGTTGTTCCTAATTGCTTCCACTTTGTTATAATACCACTAACAGTTGAACATGGAATATTTAGTAGTGAGAAAATTTCACAAATGGACTTCTTGCACAGGTGGAAACCTATCACGGTACCACGCTTGAATTCACTGAGCTCCTGAGAGTGGCCCTTTCTTACAGAAATGTGTGTAGAAGTGTCTGCAATGCCTAGTGCTTTATTGTATACACCTTTGGGAAGTGATGGGAACTATCACAAATTTACTATACTATATAGAATAATTATAGTGTATTTACTATATTTGTTTTGTTTGTTGTTGTTTTTACTTCATATATATATATATATATATATATATATATATATATATATATATATATATATATATATATATATATATATATATATATATATATATATATATGTTCCCATGATGTTTTCAGTCATGGGTCATAAAAAAAGGTTCAAGAAGCACCAATGAATTAAGTTGTTTTTCTGCATGTTTAAGTTATATTCATAACCACTAATTGACTTATTTTATCCCACTTTTCTTATAAGTTGACATTCCTTCCAATTTAATTAAATATGAATTAAGCTCTTTAAGCCTTGCAGAGTGTGAATGTGTGTAAAAACAGCAAGACTTCAGACTTTTAAATCCGCTCATTATTCTGCTCTCAGTGCCGATTTTTCTATTCACAGTCACACAGAAGTGTGTGAAAGAGACAGAAAAACCTTTTAATTAGAGGAGAGTCATGTGCAGGAAAGGAAGAGGTGGTGTGGAAGTCTGTATTTAGTAGAAATAAGGAAACACAGCGTTTTGCTTGATTAAAGATTGTTAGGGAAAAAAGTGAAATATTCTTCTCTTTTTAATTGGTCTCCCCTGTCTTTCCCTGCTTTAAAGAGGTTATCTTTCTCCTGCAGGTCTGCTGTGTGGTGTTTGAGAAATGGATTTCTATCAGAGTGGGTTTGGTAATTGTCACTGTCTAAAGTAACTCAAGTGAATTCTCCTGAGCAGCGCTGTGCTGTGCTACCAGTCATTAATAATACTCAACGCTTGTCCTTAGGCATCTTGTCTTCCCCCACTCTCTCTTTCCTTTGCTCTTTTCCCTTTTCCTTCTTGCTTTTACCGTCTCCCTTAGGGAAATGTCAAAAGCAAAGAGAAATCATGTTTCTGCTCAAAAATGTCAGTCCTGGCAGCCTTATCTCAGTATGCAATCGCTCTGTGTGGATACGTATGTGTGTGTGTTTACATGTCTCCTTGTCAAAATCTTTTCATCTCTACATGTTTGACAAAAGTAAATATGCCACATATAGCTTTAAGAATCCATCACTAGCAACAGCCCAATATTTTTCAATGTTTTTTTACATTTCAGTAACATATATAGTGTACAGCAGCATGCATACATACAATGCGTGCATAATTATTATGGAAGTTGATATTCTTATCATATTTTTTTTCAAGCACATTTTACCGATTACAAACCACATCAATCTTAATAACTACTATTTATTTTGTATTTAATAATTTATAAGGAAGGCTGGTAAAAAAAAACAAAAAAACACGATTTTACTTAAACTGATAAGTCAAAAATTATGAAATGCTCATGAGAAGGATGCAATCCTAGAAATAGCGAGGCATGACCAATGGAAAGCCAAGAAAGAAAGACACATTGTAACTGCAATAAATAAATAAATAAATAAATAAATAAATAAATAAATAAATAAATAAATAAATAAATGAATAAATACATTTGGAATTAGGTGAAGAATTAGATGCGAAGTCTCCACTCTCCAGTGCCACCATTTTTTAGCGGCAAAGTATCCACACTTTGGCAACAAGTTTGGCAAACACTTTGGCACTTCGGCAAAGCATCCACACTACAATTGGCAACAATTAAAAATTTTCCAACTATATCACAGACTTTTTGAGAAGATGACAAATACAAGGTGTTCCTTTGTTACAACCTACAAACAAACAGGACATATATGAAATATTTCTAAAATAATAGGTTTAAACGAATTTAAATGGCACATAATAAAAATAAAAACATGCAAAAAAGTTATCTTAAAACACAAAAACTTGACTATATCATGGCATTTCTGCAGAATACTTCAAAGGGTTAAAGTGTTTTCATCCCTGAAAACGAAATGAATAGCCTACGTTTTATTAATGAATCATTATTTAATATTAAGACAAATAATATCTTTTGACAAAAGCAAAAAAGAAAAAAAAAGCTTTAATGATAAAACGTGAAAGACAAACAATATTCCTTCACCACTACACGCATCATGACAGAAATATCATGACAGACAACTACAACACACAACATGCTTCTGTTCACATCTCACTGGCTTAAATGCATGTTTCTCGTGTTCAAATATATGAATTGAAAAGTAACTTTATATAAAAGTATTGTTGTCAAAAACTGTAGACGTCGATCCGATTAAAATCCATATGAAAATAACGTGTATGGCTAGCGACGCTCACTTCCGGTTCTGTGGATGGTGAAACTGGTGTGCTGCGAGGCTGCAAGGAAACATGTTCAGGAACACATCCTTGTGCAGATAAAGGTATGTTTCTAACTTAAGGCCGAATGTTTTCTGTGATGCAGAGGGAATCCCTGACCTTGAACCCAGTCATGAACATTGACTTTACATTATAATAGCCTACTGCAGGCTAATGCCATAGACTGTAAAAAAATAGGCTAATACACACAAACTGATGGATGAACGAATAACTTGAAAGTAGAGCTGTACAATAAATCGAATCGCGAATTTAATGATAGAATTAAGTTGCTAATTTAATTCATAATCATTTATTGAATTTAGTTTATAAGACATGTTTTATTTAAAATTGTAATATACTATACAAACAAATAGTTTTCAAGTTTGTTGTATAAAGCATTTTTTTAACAACAAAAAAAAGTTTAATTGCATGTAACTTCATTTTAACTGCTGAAAATAATAATAACAACCATAATTTAATAACAACCTAAAGGTATTTATTAAATAATTGTTTAATACCGTGATGCTGTGAAACTGATGTTTTCATATCCTGAAAATCACATTCTATCACAACCTGCAGGGGAGAGTCCCCACCCCCGCTGTAAAAAAAAGTAACTCTTTAACTTTTACTTTAACTAGTACATTTTAAATGAACTACTTTTGACTTCTACTTGAGTAGTTTTTTAGACTGGTAATTTTACTTGTACTTAAAGGGTCATGAAACCCCAAAACACTTTTTTTGAGATGTAAACAGATATGTATAGGCTGCACATCATTGAAAACACTAAGGGTACTCATTAATGGTATTAATATGTGAAAATAGTTATTTTTGCATTTTTCAGAGCAATTTCTGTCTTCCGGTTTGAAAAGCTTAGTTGGAGCAACGTCACAAATGCTGACGTCAGCGCGGCCTTTTCGGTCCATGTATGGGCTGGTGGGCACATGCTGACGTCGACTGCTCCGAGCGATTCTCGATATATATTCATGACATAAAGCTCACTCAGTCCAATCCCTGCGCTGTAGTATGCATACAAGATAATTCAGTTATTATGCATGAGACAGTAACTTCTGTCAGGCTCGTCTTCCATCATTATTGTAGAGATATGGTAGGGAAGTTTTGGAAGCAGCGTGCGGAAAAGTCAAGGAGGAAAGCTAGGCGTTGTGCTGATACGAAGTAACGTAAAGGGTGCCGAGCGAGCTGTAACCGGTGCCGTCTGTGGAAGCCTTTGCTACAAAGGCTCGGTAAAGTAAAATTAACTTAGTCAACGCTTGCAGGTTCGGCGTGCGATTGCTCATCTAATTTTTGTCAGGAGTGCAAAATAACCAATCTGTAATCTGTTGGATAATGAACAAAAGCCACGTCCTCTCCGTTTTATTTGTGGTCACAGCCATGCACTAAACCGCATGTGTTCGGGCTCTTAGTGAAACAGCGTGCTGCATATTTGGACAAATATAGATTTAGCTGCCGAGTGATAGACAGCGCGGATTGTCACGGCAACCCAGCGCGCGTCGCTCTGTGCTTCAGATGTGCGGTCGAGACTAGCCTCAAACCCCTTCGCTTTTACCCCGATCTAGAATTACACATCGCTATCACATCGCATGTTGGGTGGTTCACGTTCTCTTATCACGTCGGCGCGTTGTTCATCTTGCCAAACAGCGTGCATATTTGGACAAATATAGTTTTATCACGTTTGCAAAATATTTCGTCATGCAGAATAACATTTATTTTCATTTCTCACTGAATTATGCTGGTTTGAAGAGCTGAATGATTTGCAATCTCTGCTGCACGCCACTCATAGCTCTCTCATTCGCTGTACTCATCCCTCATTTAATCTCACTGTGGTAAACTATGCCAACGTGAACCAAGAACATGTCTCAGAACCGCTGTAACTGCTGCTATTGGTATGGCTAATCTTAATGCACCTACTGACACTCCCCTTTACTCCCCCTTTGATACCATCCCACCTTTTCACAGTCGACCACTCCCCTTTTAACAAGCCTTTTCAAATCGAAGGTGTGAAAAAACACCGCTGCAGCAGGGGGTTTCATGACCCTTTAAGTAAACTTTCATTGAAGTAATAGTAATTTAACTTGAGTAGAATATTTTGTTACTCTTTCCACTAACATGATAGCCTGACAAGCCAGACCCACATCAAGATGTTTGGTCTGGAAACTCACCATTGACAGGGCTCAATCCGAGGGGCGGGATGAACGGTTGTCTTTCAAACTTCCTCTGCATGGCGTGCACACAATTGGATAGCGCTACAAGCAACCAGAGCTAGTTGAAAAATTAAATATTCGCCGTATCCGGTCGGCAAAACTCAGAACACATCTTCCCTTCTTAAGAATGACTTCAGTGCCGTTCTTTATTCTTTTCTCAGAGAAAAGCTTAACTCCTTAAAGTCTTCCAGAGTCGCGGTCAAAGCTGATTCGAAAGACCGCTGTTCGCCAGCTTCTGTGTTTACTAGAAGCACGCAAACGCAACTCGGCCGTCATTATATTAAGCCCCGCCCACCGACTCTATACACAATGTGATTGGCCCGACCAGAGTTTGGCGTTTACAGCTCAAGTGTATTGAGAGTTGCTAGACAACACTCGCGGGCAGATTAGATTTGCTGCCGCTAGGGTGCGTCTAGATTTCTAGGCTGCTAACATGATGGATCATGCAGGAATAAAGATCTGAGTGACTTTGACAAGGCCTAATTGTTATGGCGAGGCAACATGGGTCAGAGTATCTCTGAAACGGCAAGGCTTGTGGGTTGTGGGTCAGCAGTGGTGAGTATTTACTAACAGTGGTCAGAGGAAGGACAAACCACAAACAGGCTTCAGGGTGTTGGGCGGCCATGGCTCATCGCTGCACAAGGGCAACGAAGGCTATCCCGTCTGGTCTGAGCAAACAGAAGGTCTGAGGCGCAAGTCACACAAAATTGTAATGATGGTTATGGGAGGAACGTGTCACAACACACAGTTCACGATACTCTGCTGTGTAGCTTGAGATCAATCAGAGTGCCTATGATGATCTCTGTCCACCGACGATGGGCAATGGGCACGTAAGTGTTGGAACTGGACCTCGGAGCATTGAAAGAAGCTGGCCTGGTCCGATGTGTTCTGTTTTCTTTTACATCACGTGGACGGCCGTGTACGTGTGTGCCGTTCACCTGGGGAAGCAATGTCACCAGGAATGCATTGTGAGATGACAACAAGCCAGTGGAGGTTCTGGGCAATGTTTTCTTGCAAACCCTGGGTCCAGCCATTCATGTGGACGTAAATTTGGCATGTGCCACCTACCTAAACATTGATGCAGACCAGGTACACCCCTTCATGACACTGGTGTTCCCTGCTGGAAGTTGCCTCTCTTTGCAGGATAATGCACCCTGTCACACTACACACATTGTTCAGGAATGGTTTGAGGAACATTATGAAGGGTTCAAGGTGTTGCCCTGGCCTGTGGTGTGATGTGCTGGACCAGCAAGTTTGATCCATGGTGGATCCACCTCACAACCGACTGGCTTTGAAGGCTCTTCTAAAGCCAGATACCACAGGACACCTTCAGTGCCCATGCCTCGGAGGGTCAGGGCTGTTTTGGCAGCACGTGGTGGACCAATAGCAAATTAGGCAGGTGGTCATAATGTTTGGGCTCTCTAGATGGCACCGGCTGATAGGTCTTTACATGCAATCTGCTAGAAATAACATTTAATTGTTTAAATGCTTGATCAGTGTTCGCTTTAAGCTGGTTCCGCCACCTCCCCCAACACCACGTACCTAAACTCAATAATATATATAATATAATTTATACAGTGTGTGTATTTACACACACACACACACACACACACACACACACACACACACACTGTATTATTTCATGTTCGGTCAGATACCCATGTTCCTGGTATGAGATTTTTGCTTCTTTTGTTAGCAGAACGCTCTGCGTCAGGAGCCATATAGCCCCGCTCTGACTGTGAACTCTGTTGTCATGGCAACAAAGACACAGTAACATGTATAGCTCATAAACACCCGCTCACAGTGCTTATGAGTATAGAAACCATGACTATAAATATTAATATGGTTTTCGTAGCTGATATCGTTTTATTTTGATCTCCACTTCAAGTATTTCAATATGTATGGATGCATGAAAGATGAAGCGTGTGTGCATATTTTAAAGAGCTTGTTAACCTCTTTTATGTGAATCCAGTCTTCCAGAAACACCCACTCTCATGAAGCCTCTGTCCCTTTGAATGCGCTGATGATCCTGCGCATTGAGTCGCTAGTCCGCAATCCAGAACACATGATTACACTGAAACCTCTTTAACCTTTTCTGTTTCTGGGTTCTGTCTTTATCTGCTCGCCGCAGAGCAGTAAATAAACGTCTTGATATTTCAATTCTACAATCCTGAACAGATATCAGATGTTTCCAGACACATTTCTGTCTTGCATGCATGACACTTGTAGTCTTGACGCTTTGTCTCAGAATTCTGTATTTCCACTTCATCTTGGCCTGTTCTGCCTCTTTCTCTGTCTTCATTTAGTCCTCCCTCAGTATTTAAAAGTGTGTCACATTATTTAATAGGTTATTACAAAAAATAAGCTCTTCCTCATTTGCAGCCTTTTTCAATGGACTAATGAAATTGAATAGAAGATTTTTTTTTTGAGGAGTTAAGCGGCGTGTCTTTCCATTTTAAGTAATTGCTATTTTAAGTGGACTTGATAATCTATAACTGTCATGAATTAAAGTAGTTACATTGTCATGTGAACACAAGATTTTCACTGCAGACAGTAAAATCTATAATTCCTCGGTTCAAAAGGAAAAATGCTAAATACAGTGGAATAAAATGTCTGAGAACACAAGGGAAAGGGCTCATGTTATTTTATGATGAAATGTTTCATTACAAATTTCATAGCAAAACAATCTGAGTAAAGCGTTGATACAAAAAATATATCACAGCTTCCACAAAAATATTAAACAGAACTGTTATATAGCAGCAAATCCACATATTAGAATGATTTCATGTGAGGACTGGAGTAATGATGCTGAAAATTGAGCTTTATTCACAGGAATAAATTACATTTCAAAATATATAAAAATACAAAACAGTTATTTTAAATTGTAGTCATATTTAAAATATTCGTTATATGTGGGTTGTCTCTCTTTTACATTAAGGGGTTAGTTCATCCAAAAATGAAATTGATGTCATTACTCACCCTCCTGTCGTTCCACACCCATAAAACTTTCGTTCATCTTCAGAACACAAATGAAGATCTTTCTGATGAAATCTGAGAGCTTTCTGTCCCTCCACTGACAGCTAAACAACTACCACTTTGCAGAGGTGGACAGTAACTAAGTACATTTACTTGAGTACTGTACTTTAGTACACTTTTTGAGTATCTGTACTTTACTGGAGTATTATTTTTTTCTGGAAACGTATGACTTTTACTTTGAAAGACAAATATCGTACTTTTTACTCCACTACATATCTATGTAGGTCAAAAGTCGTTTCTGTAGCAGCTCTGAAAGTCTGGAGGATTTTTTCCATCTTTAAAAGTTTTTTTGGTGTTGTTGTTTCAGACAGTCTGTCAGGAATCACTCTTATAGGGTCACATACATTTCCCCAACTTTTTTTGAACATTGATCAGTTCATAGCAAAATGGAAGAAGACGGTTCTTAGGCACAAGTGTGTGCACCCATAGCAATACTTTGAAAGTATGTTTTAGTTTAAAAAAAAATCAAGATTAGTTTAGTTGGCATACACTTGGTGCATGTCTTATAAAATATTAAAAATATAAACGTCTGGGAGAAAGAGAAGAGTAAAGCTGGGAGAATATCAGATGTGTATCAGTGTATTGGATCCGTGCATTCGGCCTTAAAGAGACAGCAGCTTTATATACAAGCATTTAAATGAGTTTAAGTTAGTCGAATGCTAGTACATCAGATGGAGCATCACTGAATGACTTAAACCATGTTGACAGTGTGCATTTAAACAACAATAATAAAATAATGCATTGGCATAAAAAAGGAAATACTTCTGTACTTTTACTTGAGTAAAAATCAGTTTTTACAACTTTCACTTGTAACGGAGTAATATTTGACCAGTAGTACTTTTTACTTTTACGCAAGTAATAGAGTTGTGTACTTTGTCCACCTCTGCCACTTTGATGCTTCAAAAAGTTCATAAAGAGATCATAAAACTAATCCAAATGAATTGAGCGGTTTAGTCAAAAAATTCTAAAATTCGCTTTTACATAATGAACAGATTTAATTTAGGCTTTTATTCACATATAAACATCCATCAACGCACACATCAGTTGGTGTAAACGGAAGCGAAAGCATGATTGATGTGCAAGAACCAATGAGATTCATTCCTTGTTACTCAGCACGTTTGAGCTTAAAGGGTTAGTTCACCCCAAAATTAAAATGCATCATTAATTTCTCACCCGTAAGACCGTTCATCTTCAGAACACAATTGAAGATATTTTTGTTGAAATCCGATAGCTCAGAAAGGCCTTCATTGACACCAATGTCATTTCCTCTCTCAAGACCCATAAAGGCACTAAAGACGTCGTTACAAAGCCCATCTCACTACAGTGGCTCTACAATTATTTTATGAAGCGACGAGAAGATTTTGTGCGGGAAAACCCCCGAAATAATGACTTAAAACAAAAATTTGCACCGTTATGAATCAGCGTATTGATTCATGATTCGGATCGTGTGTCAAACCGCCAAACTGCTGAAATCACTTGACTCTTTGATCCGAATCATGAATCGATACTCTGATTCATTAAGCTCCGAGACTTCAGGAAGCAGTGTTTTGAAATCGGCCCATCACTATATAAGTTGTTATTTAGTTTTTTTTGCACACAAAAACTATTCTTGTAGCCTCATAAAATGATTGTAGAATCACTATAGTCAGTGAGATGGGCTTTGTAACGACATCTTTAGTGCCTTTTATGACATTGGTGTTAATAAAGGCCTGTCTGAGCCATCGGATTTCAACAAAAAATATCTTAATTTGTGTCCCGAAGATGAACGGAGGTCTTACGGGTGCTGAACAACATATGAGGGTAAGTAATTAATGACAGAGTTTTAACTTTAGCCAATGAGGTTCATTCTTGTGTTTCGCTGCATGTTTGAGCTTAACCAATGTGGTTCATTCTCACGCATCAAGCAGGTTTCATTGAGCTTCTGTTTATGTTTGCTGATCAATGTTGAATAAAAACCTACATTAAATATATTGATCATATAAAGTGATCGAGTCTCTTCAGAAATGTTTTACTAAACCAATGAATTCATATGGATTAGTTTTACGACCTCTTTATTAACTTTTTGAACCATCAAAGTATCAGTTCCGTAGCTGTCAATAGAGTAACCGAAAGCTCTCAGAATTCATCCAAAAGATCTTCATTTGTGTTCCGAAGATGAAAGAAAGTGTGGAACGAGTAATTAATGACATTTTCATTTTTTGGTGAACTAACCCTTGAATGGCAGCAGCACTCAAGCTGCACTGAAGTTTGTCAAATCTTATCATATAGCATGATTTGAGATGACCCAAAAAACATCTTGAGCTTCAATGGAAGAAGAACTGAACAAACTGAATTCATCAAAATAAAACAGACGTCAGTCATCCCTCATTTGTGGGTTCTCGTTATTTCTCACCTGGTGTCGAGGAAGGGAAGAATACACCATGGCTTGTTCCCATTTCTAGCCTTGAGTGGATTGTCACATAATCACCAAGAGAGCGGGAAATGTGCCTCAATTATTAAGCAGTGCCCTGTGGCAGTACTGTCCGTTAGTACCAGCAGTAATTAACAATGTGTTTTCGCCAATGTTAACGGCTTAATAAGAGGAAGGAAGTCTCAACGGGAGTGTCAGATTAGAGGTGTGAGGTACGAGTTCATTTACAGATGCCCTCTTATAAAGCTGTTCAAATGAGCACCTGCCTGCAGCCGTCTTTTAGAGATGTGGACAGCAATTCTCATATTAACTCCATATTATCTGCTGATAGAGAGCTCGCTTCAAAGACAGCATGTGTGTTTGTGTTACAAAAGATTTTAATAAAAAAAAAAATGCTGTTCTTTTGATCTTTCTTTATTAAAAGAATCCTGAAGAAAAATGATGGTTTCCTCAAAAATATTAAGCATGCAGAACAACTGTATTCAACATTGAATATAATAAGAAATATTCCTTGAGCATCAAATCAGAATGATTTCTTAAAGATCGTGTGATCCTTAAGTAATGGCTGCTGAATTTTATAATGTTTTTCTGTTGTTGAACAGTAAGAAAGAAAGGCAAAAACGAGCTAGGCAGCTCCTCATTTAAAAAGTCAATATATCTGTTGTCTTGAAAAAATTATTTATTCGGCTCCAAACTATTGATCGCTGTCTTTGCAATTTACCGTAAGCCTGAGTCGTCTATGTAGATAAGCAGGAGTCTGTAGAGAGCTGAAATGTTGGTCTCTGTCTCTCACTAACACACTCACACATACATCCCCCACACAGGAGCTGCCATAATGAATCATATTACCGAAATTTCGCAATTTCATTTTGGCTCGGTGCATGACAAATGTTGTTTGGGCATTCCCCTTAGAGGCTGTTATTATTATAATGACTCGTATCAGTTTCAGCCTGCCAAAGAGGGGTTGAGCCGAAGCCCAGTCCAACAATGCTGGAGCTGTGTCTGAACAGGAAAGAAGAAACACGTCCAAGCGCTCACTGAGATTATTCTAGGCATGAAAAAAGGAACATGTGTTTATGTACTTTTATGGGTCATATTCATTCTGTCATCATTGTCTTTTGCTGATGTTGACTGCTGTTGTCTTCTGTTTTCCAGGTTGCTTATACTAACATCCACATGGCTGTTCCCAAAGATCTGAAAAACATTTTTCAAAGTTGTAAATAAAACATATATTATTGATATAAAATACTATGTGTCATAGGGTTGTAACGATACCCTCATGTCATGATTTGATACACATCACGATACTGACCTCACGATACGATATTATTGCGATTCATATGGGAAAAGGTTAGCAAAAAATTATTGTTGATTAAAGGGCTAAATTTGGTATAACATTGGGGGTGGAAATGAATAGGTTTAGACTTATGGTGGAAACACAATGCACAGGACAATATTGACACCAGAAAAAAAAATATTAATGATTCTCAAGCTCAAACTACTGAATTATTTTAGATGAATATATGATTGCGCTCTGTCACTGACTAGATATATTTTATAAAGATTCAGGACACTTTTTACTGGTATCATATATTCAGCACCATGTATTTTTCTTGCAGATTCTAGTTCACTATATTCCAGCTTTTGTGAAGTTACATTGCATAGGCCCCGCCCACAACTGCTTACGGACTATTAGCATAGACCCCACCCTGAATGAGTGTTTACTAGCGTAAGGGGCGGGACGGACTGTCACTCAAATGAGATCCACCAATAGCAAACCACAACTATCCAACATTCCATTAAATTCATGATGGACAAAATCAAATCGCACCCTACATTTTTTCTTGTTCGTGAAGCCAATTATAAACATCAAAATCAAGAAGAAAAGACTATCACAACTTCCATTTCTCCGCCACTTTGATTTCCAAACAATGAGCATTAATACAGAGTTTGTTCTTGTTGTTGAGGGACATGGCTGTATTGAATTCTACTGAAAATATTTGTTTAATGAGAATGCATGGCCTAATGCTTGATTTTATTTAAAGGTGTAGCTAAAATAGGCAAACCCCACGAATAAATAGGGATGTCTACGTATATTTTGGCCATATGGCAGCATGTATTTTCTTTATGCTTGATTGACTGAAGGCACAGACGGGTAGAGCATAGATGAGCTCAGGAGTGCAGAGTTGTAATGAAAAGTGAGACAGATCTCCTCCACTGACAGCTGTAGCCAGCTGTGCACACCTCACCAGATGTAGCCGTCGGCGATGTTGTTGCTAAGGAAGTGCTAGTATCTAAGCATTAAATAGCAAGTTAACATCTTCAACATGTTTTGCTCCTTTAACTATATTGAGAGTAAAGACATAATCAGGTATTCGTATGCATTTACAGTAAAAGTGATGAGATGAAGCAGTGTTCTCTAGCGTTCAATCAGTTATTGAATCAGTTATCTAGCCTGACAAGTCAGACCCACATCAAGATGTTTGGTCTGGAAACTCACCATTGACGGCTCAATCCGAGGGGTGGGATAAACGGTTGTCTTTCAAACTCCCTCTGCACGCGATAGGATAGCGCTACACCAACCAGAGCAACGAAGGTGAAACAGAGCTTGTTGACAGATTAAACATTCGCCGTATCCGGTCAGCAAAAACTCAGAACACATCTTCCCTTCTTAAGAATGACTTCAGTGCCGTTCTTTGTCCTTTTCTCAGAGAAAAGCTTAACTCCAAGTCTTCCAGAGTCGCGGTCAAAGCTGATTCGAAAGACTGCCGCTGTTCGCCAATTTCTGTGTTTACTAGAAGCACGCAAACGCAACTTGGCCATCGTCATTATGGCCCCGCCCGCCGACTCTATACACGATGTGATTGGCCCGGCAAGAGTTTGGCGTTTACAGCTCAGAAGTGTATTGAGAGTTGCTAGACGACACTTGCGGGCAGATTAAATTTGCTGCCGCTAGGGTGCGTCTAGATTTCTAGGCTATCAGTTATCTTCAGTGTCACATGATCCTTCAGAAATCATACTAATATGATGATTTGCTGCTCAGTTATTATCAAGTTTTTGCTGCTTAAAATTTTTGTGCAAACCGAATTTTTGATGAATAGAAAGTTCAAAATGTTTTTTTTTTTGGCTATTATTTTTTCAATCTTATCCAAACATTTGAATGGTATTGTATCACAGTTTACACAAAATTGTTGATAATAAAATAATGTTTTTGAGCACCAAATCAGCATATTAGAATGATTTCTGACAAAACATTTACTGTGCATAAAGTTTAAATTCTTCTAAAAATAAATAAATAAATACTTATTATCCCAAAAATCATGACAATGACAAAAAATACATTCCTGATTAGAAAAAAACAGAAAATAACTGGTCCCTTTATGGTCTCGCCTAGTCCTAAATGCAAACTGCAGGGTGTGAATCAGAGTTAAAGTGCACGAATTGCTCATATTCTCATTACATCTGGCAACATTGAGTAAACCACACATAAAAGTCTGGAAAGTTCATTTTAATTGAACTTGAAATCTATGACGAATGGATTAAAAATAGAAATGCAATGCAAGCATGGAGACGAAGCAAGCAGAATGAATTTGCTCTGACAGAAATAATTGATAGTTGCCTTGAAGTGAATCAGCGGACTTGCCCTTAAAAAGGGATCGAGCCATGCTAGTCGTGCCCTACTTTCCTCCTATCACCATCCAGCCAGCCCTTGTGAACTGAACACTGGAGGTATATAGAGCCTTTCTGGCACGCTTGGCCTGTCACAGAGGGTGAAGCACAATGCTGACATCCGAAAAGGGAGGGGTGGTGGTAACATAGTTAAATGAGATGCTTTTCTTATTCAGTTCCCCTTCACACTGTCCCTCACTGTCTTATACCCATCATGTCTCTGTAACTGTCATCATTGTCTGAATGATGTGAATGTCTATCACTTGTCCATCTGAAAGTGCCTTTGTCAGCAGCTCACTGCATAGTGCAACAATTCGGTTGGTGAGCTAAAGGCGAGCACCCGAAAGTGCTGAGATGAGGCATCTGCTCACAGAAGAGTGCTGTAGTCAATGTAAGAGCACAAACTGTGATAGTGGGGGTTTTAAAGTTTTAAAGAAATGTGACGCTTTAAATCATGCTATTCAAGAGAGACTTTTCCTGTTGTCTATGCTGCTAATGTGTCTTAAAAATAACGAATTTCCATAAATGTCTGAGTGTTTTTTGTCCATACAGTGGAAGTCAGTGGGATTCAGAGTTATTTTGGACCCCATTGACTTTTATTATATGGACAGTAACACTTGTGGTGAGTCAGTTTTACTTATTTCAATTATGAGTTGTCCGAAAAATTGGCTATCGTTATGCCTGCAGTGTTGAAACTCTGATGTGTTGTAGAATGTGCATTCAACATTTCTATTATGTTTATGTTGTTTACGGGTCAATTTGAGACACATTTCGCATTGTTAAATGCAGCTGCAGAGCCCCATTATATATATATTTTAGATGTATTTTATGTCAGTTTCTCAGCTAACCTCTCAGGGTATTTACATTTATGTAATTGTCAGATGCATTTGTCCAAAGAAACTTACACTTCATTGAAGGCATTTATTTTAATCAGTTCATGCCATAGACAGTAAAAGAAATGGACAGAGCTATCCCATTGACTTCAACGGCCGAAAAATGAGGCCAATCAGAGGCACTCACTTCCTGATGGCTGAGTGAACTGCGCAGGCTCAGACTGAGCTTGACGACGTAGATGTGACGTGAGCAACCTGTCTGACAGCTGTAGGTCTTCTAGTAGTTGTGGAAAGTGAAATCTGAATCATGTTGTTTAAATATTTTCTCCCGTTGCTTTTGGCTCACTATCGGCTTCTCCCCATTCTTGACTTTATCAGACTTTATGTTTCCACGTCCCCCCGACTACCTCATGGACAGTAAAGATTGCTTCTGAGCGTCTCCTCCTGTCTATACGGTAATTTCTCAACTGTGCGACAGAGTCGCGTTGGTTATCACGCAATCGTTAGCCTATTTTTACAAAAACAGCTTCTACGGGGCGATAGTGTAAGATGCAAGGTAAGGGAGCCTTTTATGCATTGTTGTGTTTCTTTATAAATAAACAATGGACAAATGGAGTCTTTTAAACGCCTCAGATGTAAAGTTATTCACTGTCAAAATGACTCAAAAATGAATGGGAGTCAATGGGATGCTAACAGCAGGTGATGGCTTGGTTAGCAATAGACCTTTTTCACCTCTTTCAAGTAAGTTAAAGACGTGCAAAGACACTTCCTGTTACCGTAGTAGTAGCTAGCGGAAAATGCCAACATGGGTGAATCAAAAAACAGGAGTTTTTGTTGTGTCCCGGGTTGTTTGTGTTGTACCCAAAAACAACCATACCTGTCTTTTCACTCATTTCCGTCTGATCAAGCAACAAGAAATTTGTGGATTCATGCTGTTAGAAGAGAAGAGGGGCCGAATTTCTCTGTGAGAAGAGGCAGCACTTACGTCTGTAGCAGACACTTTGCCAAGGAGGATTACTCCGGTGAAACAAGGTTTAAATAACGTCTACACATTACAGTTGTGTTATAAATATAAAAAGTACACATCATTTGCAAGTTTTCTTGCCATATTGACGCTTTTAATTGTTAGTCTTTGCAAAACAACATGTTTTAAGTGGTTTAAAATGTGATAAATCAGCATTCTCTAATGGTATTTATGGTGTCTGCGAAATTTTTAGCCTTTGTCCAGTTTATTGGTCTTGGTGGAGGAATTTGCGTCAAAAGAGGCTCAGAGAAAACACTCTGCCGGTATACATTTTGCCGAGTATAAGCGTGAAGCGGAAGAACGCCTATAGCGTCAGTGACGTATTTGCGTTTTTTGTGAAAAAAGGTCTATGGCCGCCCCTATGGGTGGAACGCTTTCCGAGTGCTAGATTACCCCCTTGGTTCATGCATGTTCACTTTGCTGGGAATCGAACCCACTGTTCTTGGCGTTGCTAGCACCACTTTTGTTTGAATTTCACAAAATAATTTTTGACTCTTCTAATGTTTAAAATATTTTCATGTTTTAAATATTTTTTGTACAATATATATATATATTAAATGCAAACGAACTCCTGATCCCCGTTCAGGGAGCTCATGTTAGCAGCTCTGGTTACCTCATGCAGACACACACTAGAAATGTCCATAACTGTTCATCCTTTTATGTTCAAACCTGAGTCAGACAATGAGGAAGAAACTCAAGAAGAAGTGACAACATATGAGACGGGATGTTTCAGAAAGTTTAGTGATTAGCATACTCTGTCATGATACTCTATAAATCGCTTGTGTGGGAACTGTTGTAAGATCCTTCAGAGCCAGAGAATATCTCCTGCTTGAAGATAGAACAGGTAGTTAGTTTAATTACGCTTATAACTTTTGTTGTCATCTTGCTTTTATGATATGCTATTTGTGTTAGATACTGTATTATATTAAATGTGAAAAGACAGATGCGACAGCTTGAGCAGACTCCTAAATGTGCTTTCCTACAACAACTCTTTCTCTTCTCAACATGGCCTCACCCCCTTTGTTGCGTGTTCCCGGGGACAGGGTTTATGTAAATTGTTTAAGGTAGGTTTTGTGATGTCCCCAACCTCGGAAGCAGCTGGTCGTAGTCTCTATAGTCGTTTGTTGTAGTCTTTAAAACGCGATTTCTGTAAAAGAAAATATCTCCCTTTGCATTAAGCTGTGAGCGTCGTAACTTTGCAGATGTTGATTATGCTCAGACAACAACATTACGCACTAACTAAAGTTAAAAAAGTGAAATCATAATCAAGGACCCCTTTAATTTGAGTGCTGCGTTTTCATAGAAAGACTATGGAAAATGCATTCGATGGGAAAACATGTTCTGTGTGAATGGCCCCTAACACTTTAAAAAACATCATTCATCTTCCCCTTTCAAATACTATTCAATACTTATTTCTTTATACTTCTCAACTCTTAGAGGTTGCTGTTATCGCTGTGGTGAAAATCTGTTCATCATGGCACAAGTTGTTAGCAGGCAGTATTTGTCATAAGTTACAGTATGCTGAAGTCTATTGTCCTGTGGGTATTCTGCTCTCTACTCCCTAAGGGATTCTCAGATCCCAGTGCAGTCAATTATGATGTGTCCGCAGGCTCCGGTCTGCATCCAACTGATATGCAGCCTGGCTCATTCAATCCCACTTTGTCTCAAACTGCCATTACTCACCCAAACTGTGGGCTGGTAGACAGTGAGAACAGATGAAATTAATAGCATGAGACATGTTAGAAGCTTTATTGTCAAATCAATCTTATCCATCAGTGCTAATAAGCTGATGAATCACAGGTTAAAAATGGGGGATGAAGCAACTACAGGATAAAGTTAGTCTAGGAGGTGTAGGTGTTCCTCCTCCATACACTATACGGAGATTTGTTTCTTTTAAAAACACATTCAGGAAAGATTTCCTGTTATATGGTGTCATGCATTATATAGAATGTCAAGTTGCAAGTCTAATTTAGCGTATACATTTCACATCCTACTCAATGCAAATTATTTGTTATTAGACAATCACATACCAGCACTCACAACTTTTTTAATCATACTGTTAAAAGCACGGTTTGAAATGGATCTTGATCCCTTCATATCTTACTGATAATTAATTGAGAAACTCAAAGAAATGCATGATTTGCCTTTCATGTCCATAGCCATAGTCATGCATTTTCACTATTTTAACTTGATATGCTAGTTGCAAATTGTGGCATGTTGCAAAGCATTTCCATCTTTTGCCAATGGCTTGACCTGACTTTAATCACAAAACTATCGACTTAAAAAATGTGAGGTTGTTCAACCGCTAATTGAAACCTGTCAACATAATCTTACACAGATTCCAACAATGTTAGCATCAGCTTATTATGATAAAATCCAGTAAATATTGCTTTCTTATTTTCATGACACGTAAATGTTAAAGGTCCCATTGCATGAAATTTGAATTTTTTCAAAGTTAATATGAGTTCCCCTAGCCTGAATATTATTGTCCCTAAGTGACTAGAAATTTTGATCGGTGTAAACCGGGTTCTGGCTGTCTTTCTCTGCCTTTGAGAACATGAGAGCTCAGACGAGCCGATCTTGAATTCTCCTGTTATGACGTCATCAGGAAAGGTTTCCTCCCCTTCCTCGGCTTTGCCCGATTAGAGAATTAGAAGGGAATGGATTCAGTTTATCAGTCGCGATGTCAGCACAGGCTTTACCATATGGATTCAACAGCACCGCCACAAACAATGAGTAACAGTGTTCATTAATGCCTGATCTGAGATCAGTGAGTTCTGATGTGTAGCTAATCATTCAAGTTCACACAGACTTTCTTTCTAAATCGTTCAATACTGTCAGTCCCGCCGCTGGCCGTCTTGATGAATCTGTGAATCAAGCCAGTGACTAAAACCATCAACTTCACGTCGTTTCTGTTAGTGGCATGAAACAAATCTGTTATTTAAATGATTAAACTACAGAGAGCGATCAAAGAACACTCTTTATAATGTTCGCATCTGTCAATCACAGGTATATCTCCAGTGTTACAGAGTTGCGCTGTTATGCTCAACAGAAGCTCTTACTGTATTTATGTGGATGTCGTGTTTGTTGTCAGTTGTGGTGAAAGCATTTTGTGAGAGAAATAACGTTGCAAAGTTCACTCGTGTTTATTCAGAGCTCTCAGAAAAAATGCCTTTTATTTCTAAATTATGACGTTTGATGTAAAAACCATACTAACAATATAAGTACACCTCAGGAAACATTATAAAATAATGACCTTTAAATTTACTTTTATTAAATCATCTTGAGTGCAGGTTTGATTGCATAGTGTGTATATTATATTGATTTGCATGGATAGTCCACCCAAAATGATGTCAAAATTTACTCATGTTGTTCTAAACATGAAAAATGTTGGTAACCAACAGTTTTGGTCATTTGGACAAAATATACAATGAAAGTCAAAGGAAACTTAAACTGGTTACCAACATTCTTCAAAATATCTTCGTTTATGTACCACAGAAGAAAGAAAGTCATACATTTTTTGAGGTTGAATAAATTATAATTGAATTTTATTTTTTGGAGTGGACATCCCTTGTAGATATGTAGATATTATAATTGATAATTTTCCCATCTCACTGCACTCAAAGTGTGTGTTGTTTGGCATAGGGAAACCAATCTTAGATGTGTTCTTTTCTAAGCAGCAATTTTCTATCTACAACTACACCCATCATGCCTGTGACCAAATAATAGGCTATAGTAAATATAAACACTCAACCGTAAACCAAATTTTTATTAACAATAACAAAAAATATGATTCTTTCCAAAAACCAGTCTCATTCCCCCTGCTGTTCTGAACACGGTTGCTAGGAAACAGGTAAACACAAGTACTCAGCACCAAAAGAAGAGTCGTTATATGTAGTGCTCTTCAAGCAGCAATCATCAACAGTGGGCACATCCATCTCAATCAGATGGGCAAAGCTAGCTCTCCTATTAAACTAAATGTAGGATACAGGTATTTGAGAGCATTAGTCGTTATTGTGAGAAGTACAATTAGGGTGTCTCATAATTCATTTTCCAGTAATAGCTAATAATAAAGTCTATATATAATGTAGCCTATTTATATTACTTTTTCCCTGTATATTTGTAAACTGATTAATTCTCTCTTGCTGCCTTGACAGCTTATGATTTTAGCATTATGCAACACTTTGAAAAACGATTCTGCAATAAGCTGTTTCAAAGTTAATGTCAAATGCTGTTTGCAACCCATGTGATCTTCCAAAGCTTCAACTAGAATGAATGTAGAGTGGGTCTTTTTACCCATCGGGAATTGATTGGGAAAAATGTAACGGCAATTTTTAACTTTGTACACTCTTAAAACTAAAGGTTCTTTATTGGCATTGACGGTTCCACGAAGAAACTTTAGAATTCATTGAACCTTTCCATTGCTTTACTGTGGAAAAAGGATCTTTAGATTATTAAAATGTTCTTAACACTAAGATTTTTTTCTTACTTTTACTCACTACAAGTTCTTTGTGGACTCTAAAATGGTTCTTTTATAGCATCACTAGGGGCGTTTACACCGGACAGTTATAAGAATAAGCCAGCCAGATGGTCACCTCAAGAACTAATGTTCCTCTAGGGCCATTTTCCTGGTTGCATTCGCACCACCAGTAGAATTTCTGATGTGATGTAGGCCAGCAGACAGCAACATCATTTAAGCGCCACATTGAATGTCAACAACTTCAACAAGTAAATATGTAAACTGTGTTTACACAGCTTTTTTTAAGATGGCTGCTGCTGGTGTTTTGTATGGCATGTGTTCATCCATTCAGCATACACTTCCACCGCAGGAGCTTTTCCCAGGAACTAGGGACTTTAGGGTGGTACTCGATGTGCCTCGACCACAGGGACCAGGGTCTAAATGAAGTTTCATGTAAAAATGTCCCCCCTCAGAAAGTCCCTGCTCATGAGGTAGTACTTTCAAAGTTCAGGAATTTTTGGGAGGAACGGGGGTGGGACTTGGGTGTTGAATATGCTGATTGTTGATCTTGGTTGAGTTTGTGCAGCATTTAAATAGTTTGACTCCATGTAGAATTTTATTTCAACCACCACTTTTTAAAGTCTGTTGTGGTGCATGCAGTAAGAGTTGTATTTGAATCAATGAGTTGGATTTAAAAAAAATGGAGTTAAAAAAATACTACAGATGGACTGACGACAAGGTTCTGTTTTTATTAAGCTTATATGCGGAGAAAGAAATGGTAATTTAGGCCGCGAAGGAAACGCAGATAGCATCAGGTCTGGGGGAAAAAAGTTCCTGGGACAAATTGTTCTGGGTAATTTTGGTTGAAATGCGGCTTAAGACTCTAAGTAGGAGCTAATTTAGGGTGTGTTCACACTTGGCATGTTTGCTTTGATTAAAGTGAACTGAAATGAACAGTGCGATTGCTCTGTTAGTGCTGCCATACAAACCCTGCTGCAAACCAAACAAGCAGACCAAGACCGCTTACAATATGGTATTCGTTCCACTTGCAAATGATTTCTGGTGCGGTTTGAATGAACCAAAGACGTAAACTAACCAAAAACAGGCCATGATGTGACCCTAAAAAGGACAGAATGCTCAAGCATACCTGTTTTTAGTTTTTTTCACTTTTTTTCATAGTTGCAATGTTGCCCATCACAATTCCATACAGGAGTCAGATCCGTGTCTCCTCGCAGCAGATCTTCATTTGTGTGTGTGACAGAGGAATTCCTGTCTCTGTTTTGACTCCTTTACACATTTTAGCTCTTCGCGAGTTCTCCCGCTGGTCAAAATACCATCATATGTAGCTACTCACATACAACGAGCGGAATGTTTGTTACGTTCCGTCGCAAAATGTACATTAAAAAATCCAGACTGTGAAGATATCTTTATGACTTTAGGTTTGTTATCTTTAGGTTCAGTGTTAAAATACCAATGTGCAAGCGGACCAGGACTAAATGTGTGAACACAACCTTAGTCACCCAAAAGACATTCCTAATAACTAAAATCCCAGTAGATAGGTAGGAACAATGAAAATGCTCTTCTGGTGCAACATTATTAAGGTAACTCCATTTTGGAAGTTTTGTTTTTAAAACTAGTATTTACTAAAATATTTAAATACACAAAAATTACAAAGAACCTCATGCTTTCTTACATGCTTTGGAAGCATTCAGGAATAAAATTCCTTAAAGTCAACTGCAACCTCTCCAACATTCTTCCTTCAAAGAGCAAGAATTCAAAGGAAAAGGAATGCACAAGGAAAAAGAGAAGGAGAAGCTTGCTTTTCCGTCCTTTCAGAGGAAGAGGGAGTTTCATTTCAAGAGCAAATTTCTTTCATTTAGAATAACATGCACCACAGAATAGTTCACAATAAGTCCAACAGCATGCATTAAGAAAATAAAAAGGTCAATTTTATTTTTAACTTGACAAATGTTCTGTCATTCATTGGTGGAACTGTCAGCAGAAAGGGAAACATATCTTTGAAAAGATTTCTTGAGAAAACACACTTCGCAAACAATTGATATGTGGAAAAAAAAAACTCTTTTTGCATAGTACATCCATTGCCAGGCAGTTTGGGACAACAATGCACGATGCATGGTGCTTGTCCTTGTACATTGTCTGATGGCCCCTGACAGAATGAGGCTGCCTGGAGTGAGTATGGAGTATGGGGTATGGGGTGTGCTATAGGGAGGGGTTTAGTTTCCTGTCAGTTTGTACATGTCGTGACCATGTTAGACATTGTTTTGTGTTAGCGTGCATTTTAGTGGGGTGGCAGATGGGATCTTTTAGCTGTGAATAATAATTTTGCATATAAAATTGCAATAAACAGAGTACAAAAAGTCTTCTACTCTTAGTTTGTTCAACTTTGTTTCCTGGAAAACAAAAGGAGAAATTTAACATTTTAACACTTAAAATGATCAAAGTAGTCCATGATTGTAATCGAATCAGACGGGTTTGTGAAATTGATCACTGAAAAGAACTAATTTAAAGATGCTATTCATTCTTTTCTCATGTACTGTCACATATGTTCTGAGAGCTACTGCAGACATCAAGATTGCCAACAAATATTTAGTTTGTTCCTCACACAGTCAATATTGTATGGCTCCAGAAGACTTGGATGGTAGAATATGAGTCATGGTTTGTTTTGGAGCTTGACAACCCCTGCCCCAGTCCTTATTCACTCTCTGAAACAAGTTACCAGGATATAAAAGAATTCACCTTTTGTGTTCCACAGAAGAAAGTAAGTCATTCAGGTTTGGAACCACATGAAGATACTGTCATCATCTCACCTTCAAGTTGAGGTGAATTATCTCTGTGTAGTGGAGTGTCTTGTGTCTTAAGAAAGCGCAAACGACCCTGAAGTACCCTTACCGCCCACCCCCACCAGCCATGCTAGCCCCCCTCTCTTGAGCTGCTCAAATCAGACACCAAGACCAGAGGGCTGACATTTCAATTACATGCAGACGACACATGCACACACACAAAGAGCTCAGAGATGGACTGTCACATGTCACAGGACCAATATAGTTAAACAACACAGACTTTAAGAGGCACCATTACTTTGAAGAAATGTGTATCCCCCTCCCCTTGACTCGAGGTTGCCAGATAGGCTGCAGGATCAGCAGGAACGTTTGTAGATCTGCAGCTGTGGTAACTAGAGCAGATCTGGCAACCCTAATGCAGAAACACTACTGACTTTGTGATTGGTAGATAGGTGGAGGCGGAGCTTCAGGCCAAAACACAACATGTCAACATCAACATCAGTTGAGGGCTGCAACAACAACTTTTAAATGACAATATTCTGGCCGGACTACTGTTGTCAGTGATGTAAGTATTTGAAATTAACATGATTTCTTAATGTCTAGTGACATGTCAGAGCCATTTTATGATTATCGGTAATTTAAATACATATCTTACATACAATTCCTTTAGAAGAAATATTTTCTTTCTTAGGGTATGCTCTAAATTTTTGGGGGTTGTTGAAACCCAAAATTGGGTCAAATATTGACAAACCCAACTGTTGGGTTAAAAATTAGTCAAAAATTTGAACCAACAGCTGTTTGTCCAAATTTGACCCAAAATTGTTAAGTGTTTTACACGACAACGGTTGACTAAAAGCACACAGATCTGCGAAAATGACTAAAACAGCTGTATTATGTATGCATGCATCTTTGTCAAGAAACAACCCAAGAACACGTAATACACGTATGAACATGTAATACGCAAGCGCATGACATCAATGTTTTTCGCAAATTGACGTTTTTTTTGTTTATGGAGACATTTTCAAGTGCTTTGCAAGTACTGTTGTCGTGTAAAAGAATGGGAAACGCATAAAACGTTTTTGTTTTCAGTTGAAAACGGTGTCGTGTAAACAGGCCCTCAGTGTGAAGAATGTGTTAATAATCTTAAAAAAAAACTTTTCCCACTATTTTTAAGTGCACATTCCTTAAAGTTGCATGTTCAAAAAAAGAAAAAGAAAAAGCATTTCCACCATTATTGCCCAGAGAGAGAAAAAAATCCAGGTAAATTAATCAACATACGCTGACCTTTTGAGACCGCATGACCCAATAGTGGGGCAAGTTAGAACATGTCCTGGAACGAGCTAAAATTATAATTCAACCATTATGAAACATTTATAAAGCAAAACACATGTTGAGCCTTCCCTTGTGGCATGTGTGCTTTAGGGGGTGCTGTTATGACAGAGGTTGTTGTCTAGATGTGAATTGCGGTGGGATTTCATGTATGCCACAGGGAATGTCAGTGTCACGACCTTTGAGGGCATGTAGACAAAGGGATCGTGATACTTTTCTTATCTGACTCGCCATCTGTGGTGGTGTTGAGGGGGGCCGTGGAAGTGAAAACTATTTGACCATTAAATCTCCGCCCACGAGTTGAAAGAGCAAAGCGCTAAATTGGTGTTTTGGGAGGAGTTAGAGCGAACCATTGAATGTACCAACGCAATTTATCATTTAATAGGCTAGCACATCTATTGATTAACAGCAGCAGAACGCAAATAGAGTGAAACAAGTAAGCTGGGCGTTGAAGTTGTGGCAGAGAGAGTGTCCCTCCCTCCAAACTGAACTGTAGAAAGGGTCTGCGCTACCAGCGAGAGGGACGCGAGATTAGGGCAGCAGTTTGGGGGTCTCTGGAATTTATTAGCTGACGCTTGATGCTCGTTGTTTTTCCCTGGATTCGGAGCAGATCTACAGGTCCGACAGTTTTCCAGTCGGCATTCTTCATTCACGCAGACTTTCAACTATCATATTTTACCTCGTTTCATCCGTGGAGCTCAGGACAGCGAAGAAGGACGAGTGTTGTTTGGATTTTGAGGTGAGATCTCATTAAACTGAACTCCGCTGGTGTTTACGTGAATGCTAACTTATGACGGCTGAGATACGAATATCCCTTTATCAATTAAAATAAACGAGAAAACGGCGTGTTTATTTTGAAACTGCCACCTATGGTTATCTCTTAAGCGCAGAACCAAACGGATAAACATCCAAATGTATTTTGTTTGACAGTTAACGATGAGATTCTCATCGAGCGCGAGGGTCAATTTTAATTTTAGTGTCGCCTAACTACTGTTTTGAGAGGTTGGATGGTAGAAAACACTCACAATTAAAAAGAAAACATTTGTTTATGTGTTCCGCTAACACAGCGCTCCACTTTGCCCCCAAGCAAACAGTTTCCTCGCGTTTGTCGCTCGTATTTCACCGATGACGGCGCGTGTCACCATCCGGAGGTTTTTGTTAAATCTAATTAGTTGAGTAAAGCTCGGGGAAAGTCTGTGTGGGATGAGGAGGCTTCAAGCTGGCGGTTTTCCCACGGGGTGTGACAGCAGGCAGCGTGTTGTCCAGGAGGTCCCGTCATAACTGTAGTTTATCCCCCCCAGACGCACAGGTCAGCAGATGGAGGCATCGGCAGCCCTGCCGACGGGCATGAGTTCAGTGCCAGTTTAAATCAATCAAATAACCGCGCATTCATGTTTGTGTGAGAGAAAAAGTATCTATCTATCTATCTATCTATCTATCTATCTATCTATCTATCTATCTATCTATCTATCTATCGATCTATCGATCGATCGATCGATCGATCGCAGCAACTCAGATATAATAATTAAACCCTTGACATTAATTGTGTACAAAATTTCCCCGGCTTTAAAACAATGCTGCACTGACATGAATTATGGGGATTTTCTTACCATTACCATGTTTGATTATTATGTTTGGCCATTTTCCAAAAGTAACAAAAACATTGCTGGGTTAGGTTAATGCACAATATAGCTGAATTATTTTACTCTTTAAATGCACTTTAACCACCCATGTAAATTTTTTCTTTACCTTCAGAATGTTTTTTTTTCAGGCCACATTTTTCAGGCCAAAGAGAAAAAGACAGGAATTCACACAAGCTACATCGAATATCGTGATATGCCATGCAATCAAATCTTATCTAATCATTGAGAAGAACTGGAAAACCTTTTAAATATGTCCTTGTTCTTGAAACAGAAATTCGTGATCTCTTTGAGATATTCTTTCAAACAAAGCCCTGCCATATATTCTCAAGAAATTATTAACAATTACTTCTTTTTTGGATGAATTCTTAATGGTAACTATTGTGTTGTTTGGTAATTATCCACTGAAAATTAGTTTTATGGACATGAAAATTAACCTTTTTTTTAATTGATTATTTGAAAGTGTATCAAACTAACCTACACTGAAAAAATCGGATGTAGTATTTATTTATCTAATTCTAATCACGATACATTGAGAAGAACTTAAAAACCTTTTGAATACATTCTTGTTCTTGAATTTGTGATCTCTTTGAGATAGAGGATATTCTCTTAAACTAAGCCCTGCCATATATTCTCCAGTGGCTATTGAAAGATTTGCAAGTACACAGGCCTTAAATCTTACATTCCGACTGTCTAACTTCATGTGCACTGTAACTTTATATCCATTAGAGGGTTTCAGTGAATTTGTCCACCTATTTTTGGACCCTATTTTTGAAGTCTGACATAAAGGTTTGCTGCACTTGTCCCACAAAAGCAGACTCGGACCAGTTTTCAATTAGTCAAGCACTTGTGCGTGAAGATATTGGCTCAGAGGGATCCATTAATGCCGGCCTCTTGTGTCTTTGTAGTTAGCTAAATGCTGATGTCAGAACTCAAAGACTTCACTCACACAACTCAACACAGGCTCAGAGGTAAGACTAGAGCCTTAACCTTTACATTCCTCTGAGCTATTGCAAGGTATTTGAGAAAAACCTGTGGACATTAGAGGCCTAGAAACAATAGTGTTTGGTCCATATAATGGAAAATATGGAAAATGACAGATCAATGTGACTGCTAATTTGCCAACTTTTTAAATACTCTTTAGCCCCTTTTACACAGAGAATGTGTACTGGGATCTTTTGATTTTTGGTTCATTCACACTGCCAGAGATTTTCTGGAATCTGTGCGTGCGCGTTCACACACCTCCCGTACAGATCCTGTCAAGACATGTGACATCGGGATGTGACATGTAATCTCTGAAGCATCTTAAATTTGCTCTTGAAAAACCACACTTGTGCATTTTTTTCTGATTTGATCATAAACTAGCGTATTACATACTGCTGGCGAACGATCTCAGCTTCAGCGTCATCACTACGCCACCCCTTATGCCATTGATCCTGCCTTTTGTTCACAAGACGCATTCTGGGACTGATCCTGGCAATGTTACTAGGTCCCCATCGTGGAATCGATCCCAGTATCAATCCTTGGACGTGTTTGCGTTCACACAGAAGGCACACTAGCAATTTTATGGCAATTGTATGAGATCAACACTCTGTGTGGAAGGGGCTTTTGTTACATTTTCATGGTGTATTAATAAAGAGATAAATAAAAACTTATTTTTGGATAAATTATTAACGGCCACTATTGTGGTGTTTGGTAATTATCCTATGAAAATTTGTTTTATAGACATGAAAATTAAATTTCTTTTATTGATTATTTGAAAGTGTATCAAACTAACCTACAGTACACTGAAAAAAATCTGGGGCCGTATTAACAAAACATTTAAAGGGTAAAAGTAGCTCAACTTGCCGATTGAGGAGAAATTCTTAAAAATAATGGGCGTGTCAGTTCTAATTTCAAGACTCCAAAATTCTCTCTAAGAGTATTACACAGCATTTAAGCACTAAAACTAGCTCCTTAATCTGTGAAACGTTAGGACTAGTCAAGAGGAACCCAAGTTCCTAAGATCAAATCACAAACAATCCAATGGATATTGCCGCAATTCACCTCAGCAATCCGCCCAAAGACTCTGTACAGTTTATACCATTGAAGAAGTAGAGCCTTTTCTTCATAAATGCAATGCATATTTTTATTCATAGACTTTAATGTACGATAAAACACCAAAAATAAATCTTTAATAAACAAATAAATAACGTCTGAGTTACAAATTAGGGCTGCACGTTTTCAAGTTTTTCATTAACCGTTAACCGAAGCCCTTAGCGGTTAATACTCGGTTAACCATAGTGTGCGTCAGGATTATTTTTAGCTTATTAATTTGACGACCACCATCTCCGTAGTGAACGCGCCTATAGAGAGAAATGCACATCATGGATTACACAATCAGAGAGTAGCCTATTTCTTTTCGTTTTAAATTGTTAAAAGACATTTCAAGTTTCTTAAGATCTATTTCATGTCTGCGAGGCGTACGCTGAGTTTTGTTAAATTAGGATGAGATGCGCTCCAGTTCACGAGCAATGCGAGTGGCCGGGAGGGCGCCTGCACGATTAGAGCATGTAACGTTAGTAAAATATGCAGCCGAGAATGATTCACACAGACACAGCGTTTGACTCGCGCGGCTGATGAGCCTCTCCCGGCAGAGTTCAAGCATCTGTGGACTCGTCCCTTCAGCTCTGGCCATCTTGCTTTCAGTCCGCGATCAGCTTTTTTGTTTTTTTCATTACAGTTAAAGTAACGTCTGCTTTTCTCTAGTCATTCACAAGTTTCTCACTTCAAACTTTCTTTCTTCTGCTCCGTTATGCACAGCGCGCGCGGCTCCCGCTCTGCTTCTGCCCTAATGCGACTTTTAGTCCAGTGCGACGTATGTTATTTTCCTCTTCATGACGCATATTTTGACTGATGAGACTCATACTCCGGAGCGACTTATAGCCTGAAAAATGCGGTAAGCACTGCATTGCAATACTTGCATTTCGCACCGTCACTCTCATTTTTAAAGTGCTCCCACGCACTTCTTCTTGTGGATACTACCCTAACCCTATGGATACTACAAAAGTCTGGGTGCGCTCTGGCGGTCTCTAGGGGTGCAAACATATATTACAACTAAATTCAAGGCACGTCATTGACGCCACTTAACCGAGCAAAATGTTTCACTCGGTTACGCAATTTTTAACGGTTAATCGGTCAATCGGTTATCCATGGACACCCCTATTACAAATGCTTGAATAAAGTAAAAGAAGCCTAATTGGCATGTTGTCCGAGGGGATCAAGGGCTTCGAGCTTGGAATTTAGCCCAAACCCAGAGTTCTGCTCTGCATCGGAGACCTTGAGTGAGGAACAGGGTGGCGGAGGGATGCAGGAAACTGTTGAGGTATAGGTGAGTCGGCTCTCTGCTGTGTATACCTCCTCTCGAGCTGATTAGGTTAACCATTTGAATGTGCTCCTCACAAACTTTGTTTATAAAACATAATTTTTGCTTGAATTCTGCAATCTCTCAGAGATGCACCAACGCTTTCTCACGACCAATTTGTATGTATTTTACGAGGTGACGAATTTGTACGATCTCACTTGTTCGAATTTGTAGTTTTTTTCTAAACCCCAGTGACATGTAGGTTTAGGGCCGGGGTTTGAGGTAGGTCATTCGGACGAATTTGGCAACTTGTCAAATACGTATGATTTCGCTAAAACTTATGAATTTGTAATAGCCACCTCACAAAATATGTACAAATTGCCATGAGATTGGGTTGGATGCACACATGTTAAGAGTCTGACAATTAGCTGAACATACTAGCCTGGATTTAGCCCCGCCCACAAATGTTTTCGGTCGGGCAATTCGTTCTGGCCTTGCTCCATAGAGGAGTGATCATCCCCGAACAGAAACTGTTCGGACCAATGAAATCATCAAGGGCGGGCTTTAGACGAAGACGGACAGATGATAAACAGTAACGTAATCATCACGTCATCAAAGGGGCTTGGATTATATTTGTTTGAATCCTAAACGGAGAGCTTGTTTGTAAATGCATTCACCATCACAATTTCTCTCAGAAATGATGATCATGTTGGGTAAGTACTCTGTGTATCATTAAAAAGATCGTGTATTCCAGCCTGATTTCAGCGCGCGTGCAGACAGGGTTGCCAAGTTTTTACAACAAAACGCAGCAACTACTAGGGGGTTTTCCGGTGAAAAAGTGGCGTTTGGGGGGTAAAATGTGTGTTATTTTGGCAAGGTTGCCTGCTAAATTTGGCACTCCAGGGTCTATATATCACTTAATAGTCGCTTCAACCCGCAGACATAGAAAAGAACCCACGGAAAAAAACGCGGACTTGGCATCACAGTGCAGTTGAGCTCTGTTGACATTTGACAAGTAACGTTATGCGTCCCTTCGTTGCTCTGATTGGTTGTAGGTCTGTCCAATTGATGTCTTTCCTAGTATGGTTGAAACACACCCCATAATCACAGCCCAATGGAGCAGTTTCAGACTCATATTCTGACTAGAATTGAGTATGACCACGTCAGGCTATGAACATACACTAGTTTAACTAGACACTTGGCCTACTTTTTATAATCTTTATTTGAGTATGGCAACATTCTAATTTTAAAAACTTTATTGGAATATGCCATTGAATCCTCATTCTACAATATTTCTATAATTTAATCACTGACAGAGAGCCCTCCCATATCAGCCAATCACTGCGGGCATAGTTAGTAAGCTTGTTGACATCATCCATAGCAACGAGGTCAACCCCGCCCCTACTCTTAGCTTAAGGCTTCTCTCTATTCCTTAGTAAAATTTGGTCTCAGCAGCTTTGTGAATAGATTTTAAGAGAACTCTTAACTGAGAACATTACTGCCATTTAGGAGAACTGTTAGTGTTAAGATAAAAATGTTTTTTTGAATACAACCCCAGGTGTAGTATTTACTTTGAAAATAATTTGCTAGTACATTTCACAAACAGTTACATGAAGAAATGGCAAATTACACATTGAATTAAATGTGATTTTTCTTTTAAGTAAGACGGAAATAGTATTTTCTTGTAAAACATACTTCAATATATTAATAAAAACTGGTGTAGTATGTGTAATAAGAACTAAAGTGGTTGACTGATGCAGATATTGAAGAGGGGAGTCTGTTTTGTTCTGCTTGAGCAGACACAGAATCGTTCATTCACTAAAGCATTAAGCTACTGGAAATGAATCTTTGGTTCTTCATGCTGGGAAGTCCCGGTTGAGAGCAAGAGGCTCGTCTCCAGGCTGTAATATTAATATCAGTTGACATGGCGGCAAATGAACTAGTCGTCAGGGCTGGTTTGATCTCAACCGCAGTTGCTAGGTCCCTAATCTGTGCAGGTGATTCATTCCACCCTGAGCTCCAGCGAAATGCCCTTATTGACAGCCGGAGCTAAGGCCCTGGGAGAAAAGGAGGTCAAGTCATCACTTTTTTCCAAGTTCCAGGCATCAGAGCTACACGAGCTGGCAGTTTGTAGTCTGCAGAGGATCTGGAATGAGATAGAGTATCTATTGCCTTGAAAAGAAAATTGCTTTTCCTCAGCATTTGCTGGAGGACTCTCATCTAATGCATGTGACATGGGGTGCTTCACCCGTTAATGGGTTCTGGGGCCGTGTTGCCTCTGGGACATATGAAATTTTGCAAAGGAGCTGTGTAAGATTAATTACAATGAAGAATATGTGTTCTTTGGTCATAGATTCTTCAAAAATGAGAGGCTTGTCAAGTATGCAGAACAGTTATGAATGCATAGCTCTTTTCCCTATGCTTTGTCCTATATGGCTTTGAGAAACTTTAAAGGATGCAGCTGACGGCTCCAACGTTTGTTCAAGATGTCCAGTGACCCTGGTAAATAGCAGGACCTCTTTATCAAGAGGAAACAGACTGCTTGTTTGTGCTTGGCATACGACTAATGCATATCTATTATTCAGGCAATTTCCTTCAATATTAGTGTGCCAGGAATATAACGAGGTGAAAGTATGCATATAACAAGCTGGGTGCTACAGATAGCTGACGGTCTCGCAGTCATTATTTAACCTTTTATCGCAGTAAAATGCAGATTTTAGATGCATATTGAACTTGATTTCTCCACACTCCACTTCTCGAAGTGTAGGTTTTATATATAAGAAGCCCATGTCACTGTTGTCTGTTTAAAATGGTTAATTTTAGCTACAGTTATAAAAGGGTACAATGATTAAGCAGGAATCCTATCAACAATAGTAATAGGAAAGTTTGGAGTCAAAACCTCCTTAGGCTGCTTATTAAATTTAGTGATTAAGGTGGCTTACTTTCATTTGGAGGGTCTGTATAATGTGCTTAAAGCAATAGACGTTGGTAGTGGCTTAAATTTTGGTTTGAGTATTTAAGAGGATTGAGAAATGACATCTTTACTCAACTGCTCAAGAACAACTTGGGAAATGGGTGCTACTTTACTTTTTTACTTTACTGCAAATTTTGGGAGTGATAACCGTATTGAAATGTTAATGTCAAGTTGCTATGTCATGGAATGTATATGCCAAAACTCATTTTGGCGGGCATATGCTACGCTGTTTTTCACGTGCATATGATACGCACTTTATGGTGTGTATATGACACGCTCTTGGGTAGGATTAGGGTGGTGGGGTGGGTGGTTTATCCGTATAATATGCCATAAAGTGCGTATCATATGCACGCAAAAAACAGTGTAACATATTCATGCCAAAATCCGCTTTGGTGTATACATTCCACGACATTGCACACTCGTACTATTTATACGCATTTTCTTGAGATCCGCCTTTATTTTTGCACAACAAAAATCATGTCAAAATGTGTAAATAGAATGTGAGTGTAAATGCAGAAATATAGGCATGCTACTTGTTATATTACATGTAATAGGTTTCTTCAGTATAATTATAATTAATCAATTAGTAGTTTTTTATGTACGAGTTAAATAAAATACTTAATTTGAGTAAAACAGTTTAAAATAGTTTTTGCTGTTGTATCAAAGTAGCGACAACTTGCTACCAACTTTCAGTATCGTGATTCAGGACAACTTAAAAAAACAAAATAAAAACAAAACTACTGAATCACTGTACTGTATTTGTTGAATATAAAATAGATTTTTTTCTGTACATGTTATAGTAACATAGTATAACATTTAACCATAACTGTAACTGCATTTTTCATTTTTACGGTATGTGATAAGGGAAAAAACATTACAATTCTTATTTTTACTGTGCTAACAACAAATAAGGATTTGGTTTAAATTCTCAAAACCATAGACTGTTAATAATAGCGGCACACACAGTGACCCTTGTGTATCCTGTAAAGGGTTCTGTTCAATCAAATGGCTCTTTTTATGGCTTTTTTGTGGCTTAAACAGAGACTGTTGTTTCTTTCTATGGGCTCACATTGTCTGTATAGCAAAGGCCCGATTGCAGTTTCTCCCTTTGACACAGTTAAACTCCCCACTACTCCTGACTCAGGAATATTTGGTGTGCTGCTTCTGATCTCACTCATTTTTTCCCCCTCATTCCAGTAGAAGTTTATTCCCGAATTTTTTTTTTTTTTTTTTTTTTCCCCTGTACTCCCCACCTCAGTTTTCCCCCTCCTCTGGGTTTTTGGTTTTGGTAACAGTTCTGCGGTCGCTCCTGTGTATTCAAGTGCACATAGCTAACTCAGAAGCCATTACTCTACAGACAGACATTCCTTAGTGGAAAGCGTTTGGTAGGTTTTAGTCTGTCTCAGTGTTCAATGGTGCTTTGATGCTTTCTACAGTTTTGGGCTCTTTTGAGATGATCAAGAAACACGTTGTTCTTATGTCTTTGAATACCACCCACACATACAAGGACATTATCCTGCATTCACACAAACACACACTCTCACCAGTGTGGAATGAGCACAGCTGGATCAAGTCCATTAGCTCAGTGTGTTTAAGGTCTTTGCTCTCTGTTACAATATTAATTAAAGGGCTGTTCTGTTTAGGATCTGGCTTGAATTCTGGACATTGCAGTAATGATTTTAAATTGTATACCTCGAGCTGAATTAAGCTTACATGCACTGGCGTAGGAACCGGGGGGGGGGACGGGGGGGACGTGTCCCCCTCAATATTGGAAAATGCTGCATGTGTCCCACCCAAAAATTAGTCTATACGCAGGGACAAAAACTGTAACATTTGGAACTTTATTTTGAAAGCGCAACAAAGAAGATATTCGGTTTTGCCAGTCAAACCCAGAGTGATTTCATGCTATGTTTGAATAATCACCATTCGCAAATCACCAGCTTCATAACGCACGCGCGTTGCTACGGTTACGCGCCTGGCCCGAAGTTAACTTCCAGTGTTTGTTTATCGGTCTGGCTGTAGATAGTATGGAGCACTGCTCAGTAGAAAAACACAGAGAGCACATGACACCAGCGCAAAAAAAAAAAAAAAAGTGTGTGCGACTGACCAAAAAGCCTTGAATGCTTCATAAATATCCAGTCTGACTGCATATGACATTGGCGTCTACTGTAATAGTATGGCTTTAAATGTCGAGAGCGCATTATTGTAGCGCGAAAGTACATTAATATAGTGCGCGAGCGCGAATCTCTCTGCTCGCGCGCGGAATATAATGCGCGATCGCAAATCTCTCTCTGCTCGCGCGCGGAATGTAATGTGCGAGCGCCAATCTCCCTGCTCGTGCGCGAGAACTCTGCGTGCGCTCTCAGATACGCTGCTCTTGTTAGAATTTTCTCTGGGCTCACTCAGAGAATATGCCTGCACTTAAAACGTGTCCAGTGCAATCGCGAATCTCTCCTCTTCGCTTAAACTAAGCCTGTATGTGCACAGACTGTGTTCCGTGCGCTCGCAAGAAGAGAAATACTCTTCTTTACGGTTTCGTTCTCTTTGCTCTCGGCATAAACGCCGTCGAAACGGCAACAACCAATCAGAAATAGGCTTCAACGACTGACCAATGAAAACGTGACATCGTACATGAAATCTTATATTGAACCCCACATGGGTAATATATAATGTAATAATAGATAAGCGGGCAAAGTGCCCCAGTAAAATTATGCTATATCTAACTGCATCAAACACAAATGCAACAGAATAAAACTAATTATAAATACTGACTACTAAATTAATGAAATCCATTTTGTTGGAAAAATGTTATTGCAATTTGGGGGGTTACGAATCAAATATTTGCCTTTTAAAGTGCTACTTTCCTTTCTGCCTGCAATTACAGGAGGGGTTTGTACACTTTTATGTTTCCCAACTTCAATTTTTATGTAATAATAAACAGATGATAAACGGATGATTTTGTTTAATTATTTGCTGTTTGTGATTCTATACATTTTGTACCACGTCACTATACTGTTACTTTATGGTGGTGGGATGGACGTTGATTCATAGTGGCGAAAATGTCCCCCCCAATGTCAAAGTCGCTCCTACGCCCCTGCTTACATGTACAATGTTTTCCTGAAGTGCATGTATTTGGAAATGGTGGCTTAATAGCAGAACTTGCATTATATTGTGGGCTGAACAACTTTGCAAGGTTTTTTCTCAATATGCTGAGATAAGCTGTCCTTACAATACAAACATGATGGTGTGTGCTACAGTATGAACCATTTAGACATAAATGGGTTAGTATATGTTGTTTTCCCCCAGATTTTATCACCATTATGCACTTTTATGCATAATGCATTAGTGCATCATATTAATATGCTTCTGCTTAACCAAATGTTTTGCATTAGACTTTATTCCAGTTTTTATTCATGTTTTCCTGTAATTTCACAAAGCATTAGGTTGATGCAACAATCTGAGAATTTAAAGAATACAAGACTAAAAGAAAAAGGTAAAACAGATATACATGTACATCATGGCCAATCAAATGTTTGGAAACCCAAACTTCTTTCTTATGTTTAATATAGTTATATTCTTAATTAATGATAATTCTTTATATTTGACAGCTGATAACCGATATTTTGTTTGATAAATCTAAATCCTAATTTTTTATATAATTTTTGAGAGCCTGGTGACAAAGTAATTACTAAATTTTTTATTATTAAAAGCCATCATTATCATTTTATGTAGCCTATATGACAGACGTGCACTGCACATGTTGCACTTAACTGTGTATTCCTTTTTTTAAGTGATTCCAATCATATTTCAAGTAATTCAGATGAACCATCATAGTGAAAAGTGCACATCTGAAGTGTCTCAGCTGAATGAAATAATCCATTATTTATCGGCTTTTAATATATCGGCCAAATTTTCATATATCGGTATCGGTCCGATAGCGATATTGACTGATACGGTGGCCGATATAACCCTAATGAATTTTCAGGAACTGGTATTGCTAAAATGTTGCTGTCGACACTCGCATGCAGCCCACTCACTGGCCTCACTCCTATTGGTTGTCGCTCCCGAAATGTATTGTTCATTTGCATAAAGTTAAATGTATCTCAACTTTGTCACGTCACTGGACACGCCTACATCTTGCATACGAAAATCGGCAGCTGAAATCGTTGAAACTTGTGACTAGTAGTGTGTAAATAATCGTTCCTGTCGGCTAGATCCACAATGCTTTCAATTAAACTGACAAAACCATGATTGAATTGACAAAAACATTTGTATGTCAGTTACAAAATACATGCCCGATCCTCAAGAACATTTCCCTAGTCTCCTCATAATGTATTTGACAACTTCCTCCTACAAGTCTGCCACATCAGATGCCACTTTAGGCCTGGTGTTTAACAGCAGATTAAGTTGACATGTTCTGTACTTTTTGGTTTTACTCCTCGTGATTTTTTTATGAGGTGCTATAAATTTTTCAGACTGGCTTCTTTACTCATATGTGGCTTTCAACAGATTTGGTGGGTCACTAACATTAAAGTCATCTTGTGGCTTTTAGGGCCACGTTGTGACGCCCCGGGCATCATCCTGCAAGACAGCAGTTGTCAGTCAGCTTCCTTGGTTCAATGCAGGACCATGAAGAAAACAGTCCACTTTAATCACAAGATAACGTGATCACAGGAAGGTGATGTATTGTCACATTGTGTGGTCAATAATGAGGAAACTGCCCGTTTCTACATTCAAGCTGCTGAGGAAATATTTAGGGCAATGATATCATTCCCCACTGATTAGGCTGGATAATGGATGAAATGGACCATGAAGTCTAATCTCTTCCTTTCCTAATCTCTGCTCGTATTTGGAGACTGCCGGAGGAAAAGACTGAGAGCACTCTTCAAAGGTAGTAAATGCTTTGTGTGAGCATCATTTGCATGTTACTGATTATTTTAACATAAATTGAATGTGCCAGCTTGCGTTTTTTGATGAGGGAGAGAACAGGATAGTTCAAGACCGAACGTTACAAGGTGCTTATTTTAAATTGGTGCTGCTTTTTTTGGGCTATGATTGGCAACTTAAATCGTCATGCAGGTCAAAGACAGGGAGCTTCAGGAAATGATAAACCTGGGCTCGTGTCCCAATAATTAGTCACATGTTTTTCTGCCAGCTAGTGGCCAAATTACACTGACTTAATTACAACCACCTGCTTGAGACGGTAAGACTGTAAACATCAGACCCAGCAGTTGAGGCAAGTCTCCAGCTGTTTGCGCTTTCGGGATAATCTTTTGATTGGCTAGTTATAATGTTTTTCTTGGGTCCTGTGAGACCATGGCATCTGAGATGGTGTAAATCAACCGAAAAAGGATATTTCAGTGAAGATTTTGGGGCTGTCCCAGACGAAAGATGACCAGCCGTGGCAATTTCTGTGGCCGTGGCTCCTAAACGGTGGTTCTGCTTCATATAGTAAGAGAGTTTCAAAGACGGCCATTGTCACTCGCTTCATTCAAAAGACAGGTAAAAACTCATCTCTTCCACAAGCACTTAATCTTACATTAAAAAAAACCCACAAAAAAAACCCTCTTTCCTCCTCTATTTCTCCCTTCTTCTTCCCTTTTCTGGTTTTTGCTACTCTGAGTAGTGTACAATCGTGGTATTTAGGGCACTTTTTGTGTTTCGTTGCCTCTTCTTGACGGATCGCTTCCTGTTCTCCTGAGTTGTAAGTCGCTTTGGATAAAAGCGTCTGCTAAATGCATAAATGTAAATGTCACGGTCTTGCGACCAAAGATAGCCTGTGATAATTTTCTGACAGTGTCAGAAATTTAGCATGATCCTCTCACAGTGTGCTTACTGCTATGACCTACGTCTACTGACTAGCCAATAAAAATGTAACATGAAATGGCGTATTGGTCAATGCGGCATTAAGCTAAAACTTAAAACTATACTTACCTCAAGCACCATTGGCAAAATGCATGCCAAGTTGATCCTTATTTTCCAAGCCATGACCATATCCATATTCTCCTTTCGTTTTGATTTCTTTTTTTAGCTCACTTAAAATTGCCAAAGTGCGATTCATCTTGCTCTGTTTGCTTACCACTACTGATGACGTTTTATTCCTCTATACTAACTTGCTATGATTCAACGGGTTTCACATCGTACAGATCCATGTTGTACAGTGTGATGAAAGGATCTTATAGGAAATCGCACAGTCTGCAGCAGTCATTAGAGTTGATTTTGAGATTGACAGGCGTCGAATAAGCTCCATTAACATAGAACAATAGAAAGGGAACTCAGTGGCTTCATTATTTGTCTAACATTTGCAGGAGGAAATAACAATTGGGAAAGTAAATTATTTCTGTTTGCTAAATGGTTGAGTTCTTTGTTGAAAAATGCATCCATCATTAGTCTTAAAGAATGTTCTGCTTGTACAACTGTTAAAACAATTGTTTACTAAATTGAAAAGTTGTAATACATATTTTCAATCAAATATCTTTTTCAATTCATGTCAAGAGACATGATGGGCCTAAACCTTGATGATTTCATGCAGCTGTCCCATATACAACCTTCTTTATTTATACACTGTTTTCTTCCATATTAGTTCCTACTCTTATATGATCCTAATGTTCAAACATTAATGTACATCCATCAAAAGTGTATTTAAATTATTTTAGTTTATTAAAGTGCAATAAACACTGTAGTGCTGAGCACATGCTTAAAAAAGGTCACTCATATCTCATTATTCACTCCTATCTTTGTCACACCACACTGATCAAAGCTCAGTTGTATAGTTTGAAGTTGATAGAATGATTAAGACTTTTCGGGTCTGTCTCAAATATTGTGCCAGAATAACTTACCTGTCCTTTGAAGATTGAATAGATTCTGTACCTTTTAAAATAACTTGTGAAATGTGATTTGCAGAATTTAAAAATGCAGTTAACCTAAAAATGAAAATTGTCATCTTGCCTGCTCAAACTCAATGTATAGAATATCCAGAAATACTTTATTTTGACGGTCCACTTTAGACATTCTAAGTTACTTTGTAACTACATGTCAACTAACTCTCATTAGAGAATTGGTAGTCTGTCTGCTTAATATCTGCTAACACTTTATTGTGAGACTCCCCCAACAGACATTCTTCTGACTACAAGGAATTTTTTACTAACCTGAACCCTAATCTAACAGTCAACTACTACAATCTACTAATGAGAGTTAGTAGAATGTCTAATCTGGACTGTCGAAATAAAGTGTAACTGAATATCGTGCTGCAATGTGTCTGGAAGGCCATATTTGTTGGGCAAGTTGTTCAGTGGAGACTGATTTGATTTGGGCTATACTGTACTGAATATACCTCTTTTCTTTTATGGTCCTCCTTAATTGTCATTGTCTTTCATCCACATCCCAGGGCTTTGTTGAGTAAACGATGACAGATTTAAAAATCTTTAAAGGGGGGGTGAAACACTCAAGGGGGGGTTTCAGTCAATCTCATGTCAATCTTGAGTAGAGTAGTATTGCGTCCTTCATATGTCCGAAAAGTCTTTAGTTTTATTATATTTATAAAAGAAATATAGGCTGTACAGAGTCTTTCCGGAAAAAACCGAGCGCCTGGAGGCGTATCGAGTGGGCGGAGCTAAAGAATGACGATCGCGCACAAAGCGGTGACGTCCTCAAGCGTGGAGAAGCCCATGGCTATCAATCTCAGCTAATACAGATATGATCCAGAATCATTCGGAGGCTGAAATAAATTGAACAGGAGAAACAGCAGCAGCAGGACGTCCGTCTCTGTGGTATGTACTGTATTTAGTGGCCTGTCAACATTTGTGTGTGTTTACTCGCAGTTTATGAGGACATGATTCGGTTTATGGACTATTGTATGCGACTAAACCTTAGCAGTAGCAAGCAAAACGGTTTTGCACGTCAGACTAGTGTAACGTTATACAGAACAACAATGGAGTAACGTTAGCGCATTTGAATGACGAAGCACGCGATCGTGTCGTTTACTGATGTTTACTCACGCGACGATAACCAACAGCACAGACATTTGAAGCAGTTTTACCATAATCCAAGTCTTTAACAGTGTAAAAAGCTCAGTATGCATGAAACAGCATTTCACCCCCCCCCCCCCCCCTTTAAGATTTATGTTTGAACATTAATCATGTTTTTTTTATAAAACTTGGATAATTATGTGAAATTTGGACAGTAGGAAACATGAAAGATTTGTTGTTCTTTTCTTTTTCCCACTAAAAGCAGATCATTGAGGTCTATGAGAAGTGTCAGTCAGCAGAACGCAGTCCAAAAAGATATTTAGACTCAGTCAAAATGAGTCAGATAATCTGTGTGGCCCGATTTACGATTTTGTAGGGCAGACACTGAATTTTGAGAACTGGCTAGAGGCTTTCAGAGGCAATTGAAGACATATGGAACAAGCATCAGCCTACAAGTTAAGTTGTAAATGGCATTTTTTTAGCTTTCATCTAATGAACAACTGCAGAAGCGTAACAACCAGAGTTACGATACAATAGGAAGTAGTGCTTTGAAGAAAATCTATGTGATCTTATTTACATATTAAATGAAGGGAAAAAATAAGATTGTGAATTAATTTGCTACGTAGTGCAGTTGTACAGTCTACGTAGTATAGTTGGTTTCAAAGTACGTCTCTGAAATCCTTTATTGACCCATTTCATCAGGTATGCAGTATGCACCGATATGAACATTTTGGCCGATAACGTTAACAATATTTCTTTATATTTAAAAGCCAATATCTGATATATTGGCTGATGAATATAAATCCAAATTTTAAATACTTTTTGAGAGCCTAGTTACAAAAACAAAAGTCTCAAGCCATGTCCCAAGCACACATATAATGTTCTCATTATAATTTTAAGTAGCCTATATGACAGACGTGCCCTGCACATGTTGCTCTTAGTTATACTTTTATTTTTTAAGTGATTCAAATCAAATTTCAAGCTATTCAAAACCATCAAAACGGGCGGCAGTGGTTCGGTGGTTCATGTAGGTTGTCTACAAACCGGAAGGTTGGTGATTCGATCCCCAGTTCCACCTGACCAAGTGTCGAGGTGTCCATGAGCAAGACACCTAACCCCAAACTGCTCCCGACGAGCTGGATGGCGCCTTGCATGGCAGACACCGTCGTCGGTGTATGAATGCGTGTATTGATGGGTGAATGTGAGGCAACATGTAAAGCGCTTTGGATGGCCATGGGGTCTGTTGAAAGCGCTATATAAATGCAGTCCATTTACCAATATAGCGAACATGCCCTTCCAAATACATACACTAATATTTTGGATCTATGGATGCCATTTCCTTAAAAGCAAAGGGTTATGTGTGTTGTGATACAGTATGTGTGAGTCTGGGATGTGTTCTCTTAACTTTCAATTTCTCTGCAGCACATTAATTTGTTGTCCCGCTGCTGATCCATCATCTCTTGTGGTGGAAACCAATTGACTTGTGTTCCTATTGAGACCTCTTATTGGATGCCCTCCAAATGATCTCATGTTCCATAGTTTCTCTGGCTACTCCTCATGTGCCATAAATCATTGTGATGTAATCTTTCACACTGCCGTTCCCACAGCTGGTGCGCTGAAGTGCTTGTTCTCCGAGAGAGTGTTGCGTAGTGACCAGTTAACCTCAGGTTTTACAACCCAGAGCAGAAATGACTGCGTCGACCTCTAATGTTCCTAGGATGTGCACACACTGTCTTTATTTCTGAAATTTCCATTTATTCCGCTTGGGGTCTTTAAGGTTTTGGACTGTTTTTGCAGTGTTTATCCAGGTGAATAAAACTGAACACATTTTGAGAGTCGTAGCATTTATGTCTGGTATTTGCATTTGTGCCTGAAGAGTCCATCTGATTTTCTGAGAGTATTTGTGTTTCTGTTAAGTGTGATCCCTCCTGACGTCTCTGCGCTTCTGCTCCCATGGCCAGGGGGAGGAATGTTTCTAAAAGCACTGAGAGATTTTTTACGAGACCTTACTGTGGAAAAATGCCTGGTCGTTTTGCCACCTATACCCCTCCCGGAAAGTCTCCTCCTGAGATCCTGTAAAAAGCAGGATATCTACCCTAGGATGTCTTGTTCTTTGCATCCTGCGGGTAATGGGATTTTGGGAAATGGCAAAGCAGAAACATTTTATGAACATATTATAGGAAAAATACAAGTCTGATTGATGTTTAAAGGACCCCAGTGAATCCCATTTAGCCCTTAATTCACCATCTCGTATTAAAGGCTTTGAACTGCTAAGTACAAAATTAAAACAAAATTAAGTTTAATTAATGTCTTGAATTTTGAAACACCAGATTTATTATAAAGATTTAAGGTAAGGTTTTTTTGTGCTTTTGGATGATGAAGCCATAGCTTTAGAAAACCACACTGAGGTGTAGGATTTAAACAAAATGTGCCCGTTTACGAGGAGGTCCCACTGTTAAGCTTCTGCCTGATGAGGCAAATGATCCTGCTCTAAGGGTTGATGTGCTTATATCCCAGCATGGCTTCTGCTCTCTTTGCTCCTCCGGTCATGCCCGTGAAATTGGTGCAGAGCAGCATTACAATTCAAGCCTCCAGCTGTGTCAAATCTCAGTCTAGATCAATTATAACATCCAGCTTCTCTTCCAAATCTCTGTTTGACAGATGCTACGCTTTTATTTGCGTGTATCAAAATCTCACATTCATACACGTGAAATCCACTGATTAGGTGTCTTGAGAGGAGGATGTGGGTGGAGAGGGGACTGCGGTCTGGTGTTTTTGTAATTTTTGGGGTATGTTGAGGTGAACAAATAGATGCTGTAGATATAAATAGAAACTCTACCATTCAAACTTGTCTGTAAGAAATACTAATCAGAAAAGATGCATTTAGTTGATCAAAAATGGCATTAAAGAATAGCCTCGAAATCTAGACGCACCTAATTAGGGTTGGGCATTGTTTTGATTTGAACGATTCTGATTCCGATTCCGATTCTTACTTTCGATTCCGGTTCTTTTCGATTCTCGATTCCGATTCTTTGAGGGGTGGAGTCAAAACATGTCACATCGATATTCAATGCTATTTTTAATACAACGGGAGAAAAACGCTGCATATAGTGTCAATTAGATATTTTTTATATAATTTTTTTTTGTCTGTCTTTTGAAAGTCTAGGCAATCAAACATTTCTTCTGAAGAGATCACTTTATATGATAAAGCTTTTAAGCTTTTTCTCATATATAAACATTGATCAATTACTATTAAAATTATTTCACAAATATTTGTTAACTCAATGTATTTTTTACAACGGGGTAATTGTGTTGCAATAGTTTACACACAGCACAAGTAAGCTTGAATTTGAATGGTAAATTGAATAAACAAAGATACATATTACAAAAAATAGCACAAATAAATACAATAGAATAAAAGATATAAATGAAATAGACTGCTTTATTTTTTCAGGTTGGTCTAACATTCAGGTAAGAAACTGAATAAAAAAAACGCAAAGTGGCTAAATAAATTTAAAATAACATTGGTTAATGTTTTTGCAAAAAATTAAATAGTTTTATATAAAACCATTAAAGTTACACGCGTTGATCAGTCAAGAGCAGTGTGATCGTTTGTCTTTTTGTAGTTTGACTTTGAATAACAAATGACTGCTGTCCCTTTAAGAACTGCCTCACTCAATGATCCTGAACACTGTTCCTGTTACTCATTCTTCATTTCTTCCTGAATTGTTTAAGACTATGTTTACATACTGTTCAAAATGTGCACTGAGAATTTGTTTGAGTGTATTTGACCAATAATAAGCTGTAAAAAGAAGCGAATATTTGCACTTGTATGTCAGGGGCGGCTTTATTACGGAGGCTATGTGTGTGCGTGCGCTTCAGATGTGAGCTTGAAATCTGCGGGGATTCGTAGAATTATGTGCAATCCCGCGCGAAATTCAGACCGATCACACACACTAACACTAACACGCTGTCGTAAGGAAAAGTCCAGCAGAACGCGCGTCCGTCGTGTTCAGAGGTTAACCAGCTGAATGAGAATATGCGGCTGCGTGTCAACTCGCTGTCGGTCAGAGAGGAGAGGAGAGGACAGCAGCTGGGATCGATTGTGTAGGCTGAGCAGGCTATCGTATCTTTTCAGATATTTCAGTATCGATATTTTTGACAACACTAGTTGCACTGTGCCGACCCAGGCTTTTAAAAGTGAAATAAATCCACACTTCAGAGCCGCTTACCGGGCTTCCATGAACAAGCGGGCGCGCAAGCACCGGAAATCAGGTGGCCATGGAAACCAAAACTTGCGCGCTTGGAACCGAAGATCGGAACCGAAAATAAATTTTCTAAACGATTCCAATGGAATCGTTATTTTTTAAACGGTTCCAAGTTAGAACCGGTTCTCGATGCCCAACCCTACACCTAATCTAGCGGCAGCATATCTTTATTTTTATTTTTTTTATTAACACCACACAGCTACTTTACAAAGTGAGAGACAAGGTACATACATATACACACAGTTTGGGGGAGAGAAAATAAAATAAAAATAAAATAATATTAATAATAAAAATGAAATCTAATCTGCCGCGAGTGTCGTCTAGCAACTCTCAATACACTTCTGAGCTGTAAACGCCAAACTCTGGTCGGGCCAATCACATCGTGTATAGAGTCGGTGGGCGGGGCTTAACATAATGACGGCCGAGTTGCACTTGCGTGCTTCTAGTAAACACAGAAACTGGCGAACGGCGGTCTTTCGAATCAGCTTTGACCGTGACTCTGGAAGACTTGGAGTTAAGCTTTTCTCTGAGAAAAGAACAAAGAACGGCACTGAAGTCATTCTTAAGAAGGGAAGAGCGGATACGGAGAAAGTTTAATCTGTCAGCTAGCTCTGCTTCACCTTCGTTGCTCTGGTTGGTTGAAGCGTTTTCCAATTGCATGCAGAGGAAGTTTGAAAGACAACCCTTTATCCCGCCCCTCGGATTGAGCCCTGTCAATGGTGAGTTTCCAGACCAAACATCTGACATGTGGGTCTGGCTTGTCAGGCTAATTAAAGAATGCTCTTCTTCTGAGTTTCTATTCTTCAGAGAATCCTAAAAAATGGTCGTGGTTTCTTCCAAAATATTAAGCATCACAACACTGATAATACTAAATGTTGCTTAAGCACCAAACAAGCATATCAGAATGATTTCTGATGAATCGTAACTTTGTAAGTAATCTGCATCCAGGTTGCACTCATTCACCATGTTTGGTCTAAAACGCAACTGTTCTCATGTTTTAGCTCAAGACCGCAAATGCGTGTAAAATCTTCGCAATACTGTGATATGGAGAGTGGTCAAAGTAACATAATTTCGCAACTTTGTGAAAGTGAATAACACCTAACAATACCAGTATTAACTTGAATGTCTATGAGTGCAATATGACTAAATGGGTTATCGTTTTCAAATACCTCAAATGTATCCACTTTGGAGAGCGTTTTTAAAAAGTCTTGTTTTTGTAAAAAAAAAAAAAAAACGGTGTTTCCGTGTGGATGGAAGACCACAACGTAGAGAAAAAGTTATTAGTGTGGAGGAGGCCATGTTAAATGTAATCTATAGCAAATCTCACCATGAATGTCCATTTTCCATACTGTACATTATAATGTTTGATGCCTAAATTTGCTTGTACCGATTACATTGACAGATAAATCAAGTTACAAAGGGAACTGTCAACCTGTGATTTAATTGGTATCTTGTTGTCCTTTTTGGCCATTCCCACTCTCATTCTGTTGTCGTGAACTGCCGTGCCGTTTTCCCATGGTGAATGGGATTACACTGACAGCAGAGAATGTTTGGTGTTGACACAGCATGCAGCTTGGTTAGTCCTCCAAATCCCCTGCTGTTCCTGAGACCAAACAGCAAAATCTGCTCACTTTTCAGACCGATTGCTCTGGGAATATGAACTGGCGAGAGGAAAGTCTTGTATTTGTGTAAGGAACTAATAGCTCTTCCTCTGGTTTTAATTAAGAAAGACTCAGGGAACCAAGTGCTTCCTGTCCGAAAGGATTTCACTTTGAAATTTTACGACATGTTTTGTCAGCACAACGAAATAAACAATACATACTCTGTAAGGATAAAACGAGAAGGGTTAACACTGGACTACATCTTCTCACCAAAATTGTATACGGCTGCTTTTGACTATTAGCATACTTTAATTTATAATAAAAAAAGGTGGAGTAAGGGACCGTAGACGCAACATCCACTACAATGTTTGGCACATCTTTTAACGAGGACCTGAAATTGACAACAGATGTATGCACATACTTAAGAAGCTTGTCTGACGCAGAGCTGAATAAATGTGTCGGACAGTGATTCAAATATTTGGTTGCTTCAAAACATGCTGCGGTTCAGGATTGAATGATTAATTCTATCACAAACCAAAGGTGTTTTATAAGAGTCAAGAGCTTATTTATGACAAATTATTATTATTATTATTATTATTATTTATTAATGATAAAAGGTCATAGGTAATCAATAAATAGTTAAAATCGGATTGTTTCTTGGTTGTCCTGTGTTGTTGAGGACTAGTCTTACTTGGCCAGACTGGAGGCAGAAAGTCTAGACTGGACTCCATAGCAGCTTTTATTGGCCAAGGACATATAAAGCAACCAATCACAGTTTGTTTTGTTCAGCATCATGTTTAGAGGCATAAAAATGTAATCTCAATGTCCCCACAATAGGGATGGCTCGATACCACAATTCGGCTTCGGTACGGTACCACAATCTAATACCGAAGTACCAATATTAAATCGATTCCACGGTCTGATTTTAGCGCTGGTATATTGCACACAAATGAGTACAATTATGCAAGTTTTGAGTTAAAAAGTGGGAAATTACCACAAATGTTTATTAGTAAATTAATCAGTAAAGCTTATCACATCAAATCAGTCATTTGAAAACTTTCTTGTGAGAAATAATTGCAGTAAAAATCTCTCAAAATTAGCAAATTGCTTCTAGTGTCAAAAGACATCGCACCTACACTAAAGCAATCTGCATAATCCGATTCAACATTTCACGCTCGTCTCGGGGTGAATAATGGAAATCATTTGAGCATGCAAGTGATTTAATAGCATTTCGTAATAACAGTTACAGGAGATATGAGCTCATAACAACGACACACACAAGCCTGTAACTTAGAGCTCGTACATTACAAATTAAGTTTCCTTAAACAGTCAAATACACAGAATTATGTAAAAATGTCCGTCTTTAGTATTCACAGAAACACAGTCAATTGTGTCTAACGCGAATGTAAATAGTGCAATAGTACGCAAGCAAATATTATGAGATCTAAATGTCATTGGTTGAAACGAAAGCTGGAAAATTTTGTGATATTCGATCTTATGTTAGGCTATGTATGTGCGTTTATCAGTGTAAAAAGAGAATAAATGTCTTAATTAAATGGTTTGAATGATTCACTGACCTGTCGATCTCTTAAAGGGGTACTTCAGCGCTGGGAAGATGAATCTGTATTTAAACTGGGTCATCAATGTAGTAGAAATGTGAAATTAATTTTGAGTTTGGTGTCTTCTAGACTGAGAAAAGACAGAAAATCTATTTTTGTCTCATGGGAATGAAAGACTACAATTCCCAGAATGCTTCGCTGCCCTGTGAGGCCATTCCTAAAGCCACCAACTTGATTACCGTGACTGAGTTGGAGAAGACACTACAATTAAAAACTGAACGTGTGTGTTCAATATAATGAGTGAGTCACCGCGCGAGTCTCACAGCACTGAGCACTAACTGTAGGAGTCGGATAATTGAGCTGATGAGCTCTCGTGATGAGAGCTGAGGTAATCGCGACTACACTCGCGGCATACATTCACAACGTGAGTTCAGTCTGGCGCGTTTCAGTTCATGACTTTGCAAGCTTAACTTTCATAGTTAACTTTCAATTAATTTTAGAAGTTAAAAGATTTACATTACTCACCATAGCTCCGTTTAAATGAGTGCCTGTAGCTGCAAGCTGAGCTCTGAGTGTGATCTCCATCCCTCATACGCAGGTTCAAAACATGCGGAAATGGCTTCCTCTGCTGGCTGTAATCTTTAGCCTTTGGCCAAACATTCCTCCTATGATGCAAATATTGTCAATTTGCATCATAGGAGGAATATTCCCAGAAATAAAATGCATAAATCTCTTGTCTCAGGGGGATATGAGGGGGGAAAGCACAATCATTTGAATATACTCCAGGGTTTCTACTGATACAAAGCCATATGCTAATCGCTGAAGTAACCCTTTAAGAAGTCAGAATAGTGACAGATGCTTCTTGGCTAGGTTTGATGGTTCTTCATTAGTTTTATAAGCAAAGGAATTACAAATTTCACTTCTACTCCTCTCTTTATTAATTCGTTTTAGACATCTTGAGTGAGATTCAACTGCTTTATCCATTTTGTTAATCTATGTTGTTGTCACATTTGCCTGTTGTTTCGGGTCAGTTTGGGTAGCGCGCTGCCATCTAGTGATGAACTTCGGAAAAGCAGCATATACCGAAATGTGCAAAATCATAATATCGTACCGTTTTAAATAAAATATATACCGTTATTTTTCCAGTACCGGTATACCGCGCATCCCTACCCCACAATAACAGACCACTGTGCAATTCATTAAAGAACATTGTGTAAGTTTACTGCAACAATGGATCGGTGAACTACAGCGGTGGAAGAAAATATAGATACAGGTGAATATCGCAATATGTTTGACGATACTGTATCGATTCTCAAAATCACTGTATCGATATTTATTTGTTTACATCCAAGATTTTATCAGTGGCTTCGTGTTTCGATTTAAACCCTATACTTAATAATGTTTAGTTTTTTTTCCTTGAATTCCAGCTAGGATAATAATTTATTACAATTAATGCAGTAAATGGGGGAGTATAGGTCAATTTGTCTTTATTTGTCAACATATTGTCTTTATGGGTATCTTACACTGTTTTAATCTAAGTCAATTTGATCTTGAATCAATGTCATCAATCGTTAACTCTATTGACATGATCAGATAATTTATCATGTCTGCATGCTGTTTGCATAACCCTTTCTGAGTGAAAACAGAGGTTCAAGGACCTCTTAGCTTGCATGTTGACAACCTTTCTGTGCCTAATTGGAGAACCAGACTCCCCCACACCTTTAAGCCCTTTTGGCCCATTCCAACAGGTCCCACCCCCATTTTTAATCGTGCAGCTTCAAAGGCTTGTTTTGATGCCCTGAACCTCTTTCTCCCCAGAGGCTGAGGTCTGCTTGGCCTTGGGGCCTGCATAGACAGAGGGGCGCTTTAATGAAAGACAAGAACAGACTGCGTAGAGAAAACACTAAGAAAGTGTGTCCAGAGCTGGTCATTATCACAGCGCTGAGTGTTGTGCCAGGAGTTGTACCATATGACTCTCTCAACACTTTGACAGCCTTCTTTTTCTCAAGGGATCGCGCTTGCCCCTGTCAGACACCTGCCGCAAGGTCAGGGACAATACTGCAACGTTGCAGTCAAATGTATTGATCAGTTGTCTGCAGCCAAGAAGTGGGTTAAATCTGTGCTGAGTGTATACCTGATTGTGTTTTATCAGTATAATTCAGAGTATTTGGACCATAGGCTGTAAAAAAATATATATGGACGTAGTGTCCGTGACGTCACCCATAGGATTCCGATAAGCCGCTCTGAAGCTTAAAGTAGAGACGAGCTGGCCGTTGCCATCTTGCGAGCGAGTCATCGCGCTTCACGCCCGGGTAACAGAAAATGGGCAGAGAGACGGGATGAGGGCGGAGCCTATGTGACGCAATGACTACAGACAGCGGATAAATGGCTATCCACCTGTCACTCAAAGTGGCCACGCCCTTAATTATGCAGAACTTTAAGGCTTTATATAATATAAACGAATGAGTTTCACAGAATGAACGGCCAGTTGAGGAATTGCAGTTTAAATTACTTCCGTATTGGCTTCAACAGAGTCTAGGGAAGGTTGCCGCTTGATTTGGACAGAGACATCTGTGAATGCATGTTATTTGATGAAATATTAGAATACACTTGAAGTGTTGAAACATTACGGGCCCTATTTTTTTTTTTTTTTTTTTTCCCACAAAGTTAAACAATCAAATCCCACAGAAAAGCATTAGGAAAAAAATTCCCATACATATTTCTATCATCAGCATTAACATACTCATATAATGGAGACTCATACATGTCATTTGAAACACAAAAGAACATTAGAACCCAAAAGAAAAGAACCCAGACCATTCTTGGCAAAGTCTTATGCCCATCTTCAGATAGAAGGGGCCCAACACCTCAGAAAGTCCTAAATGCCACACATGACAATTGTTCTCAAATCTGAAGGCAAGTGAACTATAAAAGGAGACCATGAATTCTGAAAGCTCTGTGCATTACCTCTGGACACAGCAGTCAGTCTCTCATGGGGCAAAACAGCAAAGATCTCTCTATACCACTGGGTGACAGAGGGGGAGTGTCATTAATCCATCGGATAAGGATGCATTTCCTTGCCACAAGTAGTAGTTTATCTAACAGTTTGTAACCTATTGCATCCAATGCCAGTGTTGGCCCTATTTTAACGTTCTGAGCGTATGGTCTGAACTCTGAAGCAAATGTCGCATGTGCACTTAGGCCGTGTCCGAATCCACTTTTGCTAGTTTAACAATGGAAGAAAAATGGTCTGAGCACCAGTTCAAAAGGGTTGTACCTATTCTCTTAATGAGTTATGGGTGTGTTTTGGGCATAATGTGCAATAAACCAATCAGAGTCTCATCTCCCATTCCCTTTAAAAGCCAGTTGCGCTTGCACCATGACGGATTCACAATTTACATGGCAGAATTTGCAAGCGGAAAGACGCTTCTCTAGAGAAACCTTTTATTTTTAATATTTAAAAAATGTTGTGTACTGCTACGTGTCCATGTGTGTTTGCGCATTGTGCACCCGCCTATATGCACAATGGAGTCGCGCAGTCATTTTCAGTTGCCTCAAAATAGCAATGCGTCAGTGTGCCTGAACACAACACTCCTCGATTTCTGACCAGCACACCCATGGGTAAACAGGACATGAGTACATTTGCTATTTAAACAACATTGCGTCGGGTGACACTGGAGTAATGATGCTGAAAATTCAGCTTCGCATCACACGAATAAATGTTTTAAAGTGCACTACAATAGTAAAGTTATTTTAAATTGTAATACTATTTCACAATATTACTGTTTAAATGCAGCCTTGGTGAGCCAAAGATAAAAAAAAATGTAAAATCCTTACAGACCTCAAACTTTTGAGCGATGGTGTTTTGGGTGTTGCTTATTTTAATCATTGTACATACTTACAGCTTAAACTTACAGCCATAAAAACGTAATCATTTTATATCATTTTTAGTTTTGATGAGCTGGACAGACCTCTGAGAAAGAATAAGAGAAAAAAAACGGCATATGCCTCCAATGACTGGACAGTTGATGAGCCCGGACATCACATCCTTCCAGAGGGACAGACGTCCTGAAGGATGTGTCACTCATCGTGTATGTGAATAACGTAGCATGATCATAAACAGAGAAGGGAAGAGGTAGGAGTGTATGATGCCAAATAGCAACAAGCACATCCTTTATTGCCCACCCCTTTATGACCATCTATTAGCATTGAACTTTAAGTCATCCGGCATTGTTCAAATGCTCTGCAGACTGAAAAGGGACCTTTAGCTAGGAGGCAGATAAGCATAATGCTGATGCCCTTTGAGATCTATTGTTTAAACCCCTTGTTGATTCTAGATGGAGGAAACAATGTTTGCGAGTGGAGAGAACACAATTAAAGAGCCAATGGTCCCCTCAGACTTTAAGGTCAGAAGAAACGAATCAATTTACCAGGGAATGAACAATCGATGTATTCTGTGGTCGATATTAAATGCCATTGAATTCCATTGATTTGGGAGGAAAAGAGGTTTGTTTAAAGGAAACCTCTAGAGTAGATGCAAATAATATGCATTGTTTTTGAAGTATAAAAAAGGCAACTAGCTTTGAGATTATAATTTTTTTGTTTTAAAAAATGACAACGGTGCAAAACATTTTGAAAAGAAGAAACACTAACTACTACTCGTCTCATGGAGAATCTCATTGAGAATTACTTACTTGATCTAGAAATATTAAGTATAATTCATTGTATAGAAGTATAAAATATGATATATTTAGAAGGGAATTACAGAATATTTAAATATATACCAATATAAAAGTTGATTGAGAGTAATAAGCAACTGATACATTTAGAAGACTGGGATCAGTAAGATTGTTTAATATTTTTAAAGGAAGTGCTCACCAAGGCTGCTTTTATTTGATACAGTAATAGTGTGAAATATTTGAATTTAAAAAAAATGATTGTGCTGCATTTTCAGCATCATTACTCCTGTCGTATCACATGATCCTTCATAAATCCTTCTATGCTTCTTATCATTATCAATGTTGAAAACTTTTGTGCTACTTATTATTTTTGTGTGAGCAGCCATACAGGATTCTTTGATGAATAGAAAATTCAAAAGATCAGCATTTGACATATTCTATTTGCAATAGAAATCTTTTGCAACATTATAAAGGTATTTACTGTCTGTCACTAATGCATTCTTGTTGCCTTTGAACAGTAAGTGCACTTTTTTGCTGTGCAATCTTGTAAGTGCAGTCTTGCTTCAAGAGAGGTATTTTAATGGAAAACACTTAAATAATCTCAGAGCTCATGTTGAGTCTGTTTCATGTTAAAGCTGCAGTGTGTAGTATTTATGAGGATCTATTGACAGAAATGCAATATAAGATGCATAACTATGTTTTCAGTGGAGTATTAAGACCTTACATAATGTACCGTTATGTTTTTTTGACCTCAGAATGAGCCATTTCTATCTACAAACACTGCGGGTCCCCTTACACTAAAGTCACCATTTTGCGGAGTCATGTTTCTACAGTAGCCCTCAACGGACAAACTGCTCTACAGAGCAATAGCTACTCTCTGCTCTCTCCGGAAACAACATTTTTAATAATAATAATAATAATTAAAGCTGCGAGCAGCGATGGCGGGCCCAAGCCGGTGGCACCGCCACACCGGTGGCATCAGCTGAACTGTGCACAGCAGGCAATAGGCATTTAATATGGGAAAAAATAAATAAAGGGACTATGTCAAAGTCATTTGAATTCACCTCATTAACTGCAGCAACTGGTGCTTCTATGACCAGGAACCACAACACTCACATCTCTGAGATCAATTACATTTTATTCATTAATTTTATGTCAGATGATGTCAAATGTCAATTTCAAAATGAGTGCAGAATACTGTCCAAATGCTGAAGTTGTATTATCCTTACACTTCTCTTAAAAATAAATTAAGCCAAATCACAGAGACCGCAACAATGATTTTAATATCAGTGTCAGGTAAGAGTAATATGCGTGCATAAAATTTATGGAAGTTTATTATAAACAGCCACTTTTATAAATTCATGTGAAATTTAATTTTTTTTATTCATTTGAATTCTATCAATAAATAATTAGTTTAAAGAGGTGTCATACGTGATCTTTGCAAACACAGCACATGACCTTCTTTAAAGCCCATGTTATAGAAAACAATTAAAAGTATTAGGACATCACTTTCAATTATGTGCAAATGTATTTTTTGCAGCTCAAAATATTGTAAGTTCAGAAGACCAGTATTTAATTAAAGATATAATATATGTTTTTGTTTGACTTATTTTTCACAATAAAGTGATAGATATTTGTGATAGCCTATGAAATGAAAGGGTTAAATTTTGAAAAAACAAGAGACAAGGTGACACACACACACAGAGTGAGAGAGACCCCCTACACACACACACACACACACACACACACACACACACACACACACACACACAGAGTGATCCTGAGAGAGGGAGAGGGGGGGTAATTTTTTTTATATTTATATTTTTTTAATTATAATTATTTGTATTACCACAATTATTTAACTAATTATATAAAACAATATTGTCAATGCCCTACAAATAAACTTGTTTTATACATTTATTTTTTTATTCAAACCCAGAATAATATGTTTAATCCTTTAATGCAGGACAAAGCATTGAGAGGTAATCTTTTTAGACAGAAAAGTCTCTCTCTCTCTCTCTCTCTCTCTCACACACACACACACACACACACACACACACACACACACACACACACACACACACACACACACACACACACACTTACACTCATGTCTGGTTCACTATCTTTTTGGGGACTCACCATAGACGTAATGGTTTTTATGCTGTACACTCCATATATTCTGTCCTCCTACACTGCTCCTACCCCAAAACCTACCCATCACACAACTTTCTGCATTTTCACCTTTTCAAAAGAACTCATTCTGTCTGATTTATAAGCTTCTGTACCCATTGGGACCTCAGTTTAGGTCCCTACAGTGACACGAGTCCTCATGAGTCTGTGTGCATTCAGGTTTAAGTCCCCACCAGGCTAGAACAACACACACACACACACACACACACACACACACACACACACACACACACACACACACACACACACACACACACACACTAGTAATGCTGAAGTATGCTGCAGGTAACTCAAATCAGCTCAGCCCATCCCCCATTCACAACACATACACACAGCCAGACACAAACACACACATACACATACACACACACACACACACACACACACACACACACACACACATCTGGTTCACTATCTTTCTGGGGACTCACCATAGACGTAATGGTTTTTATGCTGTACAAAACATTAATTCTGTCCTCCTACACTGCCCCTGCCCCTAAATCTACCCATCACACAACTTTCTGCATTTTCACCTTTTCAAAGTAACTCATTCTGTTTGATTTATAAGCTTTTGTACCCATTGGGAAGTCCCCATGAGTCTTTGTGCATTCAGGTTGAAGTCCCCACCAGGCTAGAAAACCATTCACACACACACACACACACACACACAGAGGCAAGTTTTTTTTGCTTGAAAACTTATACAATATTGCCCTCTACTGGACATTTAAGGGAGAGCATGTGTTGAAAAAAAAAAAAAAAAAAACACAGTGTGCTATATAGAATAACCAGCAGGTGGGAGTATAGCCTTATTTATGAATCAGGCACTTGTGTTCTTATTTTGTGTTTTTTAGGCTTTTGCTACGGGAACACCGTTTGAGATATCCAATAACCGTTCGCATTTTAGCATCTTCTGTATATTTACTTCATGTTGTCCGAGTTTGGAGGAGATTGAATGAATCGCTTTTGAGGAGAGGGTAAAAACTCAGAGCTCGCTTTGCCACTTCTTATTATCTTCCAACCAAATTATCTGACTTCCTGTTGGTCAGAGCTAATGACTGTAAATTAGAAAGTTGTCCGGCTCGAAAAGTACAATATATATACCGAGTTTGGTGACTGCAGATAAAACTAACCCCCCACTTTGGACAAAAGCCACACTTCCTGCTGCCAGTTGGTGGCGCTATAACTTTGACTCACAAAAGTCATATCCATGTGATCGTCCACTTACAACGAACACACAGCTGAAGTTTCATCTAAATGAATTAATGAATGCAAAAGTTATAACACACTTCCTGTTTCCCTTTTCTCGCCATAAATTCGTCTCTTCGCCACGGCCAAACCGTTTGAGATATCAAAAAGTTGCTCGCAATTTGGCATCTTCAATGTCTTGACTTCAGGCTGACCGAGTTTGGTGCTGATCGGGTGAATCGTCTAGGAGGAGTACCGCAAATTCCAGAGCGTGCGTTTTCCGAACAACCCATTATAGCTCACTTCCTGTTGGGCGAAGCTTATGACTATGAGTGCGGAAGTTGTTCGGCCCGAGGAGATCTATAAGTGTACTGAGTTTCATACATGTACGTGCAAGTGTGTTTAATATATAGACCCTGTTTTTCAAGGGGGCGCTGTTGAGCCCCCCTGCCACGCCCGGGTCAAAGGCCTCTGCCCGACCCTGTTGGCCGTGCATTCCGATGCGTGTGCAAAGTTTCAAGAGTTTTCGAGCACGTTAAGTGCCCCAAAAATGCCCAAAAGGCGAAAAGATAATAATAATAATAATAATAATAATTAAAGCTGCGAGCAGCGATGACGGGCCCAAGCCGGTGGCACCGCCACCCCGGTGGCATCAACTTAACTGTGCGCAGTAGGCCAATAGGCATTTAATATGGGAAAAATAAATAAAGGGACTATGTCAAAGTCATTTGAATTCACCTCATTAACTGCAGCAACTGGTGCTGCTATGACCAGGAACCACAACAGTCACATCTATGAGATCAATTACATTTTATTCATTAATTTTATGTCAGATGATGTCAAATGTCAATTTCAAAATGAGTGCAGAATACTGTCCAAATGCTGATGTTGTATTATCCTTACACTTCTCTTAAAAATAAATTAAGCCAAATCACAGAGACCGCAACAATGATTTTAATATCAGTGTCAGGTAAGAGTAATATGTGTGCATAAAATTTATGGAAGTTTATAATAAACAGCCACTTTTATAAAATCATGTGAAATTAAATTTTTTAATCCATTTGAATTCTATCAATAAATAATTAGTTTAAAGAGGTGTTTTTATTGTTTTTTTTATTATTTTTCACAATAAAGTGATAGATATTTGTGATAGCCTATGATATGAAAGGGTTAAATTATTAAAAAAACAAGAGACAAGGTGACACACAGAGTGAGAGAGACCCCCTTCACACACACACACACACACACACACACACACACACACACACACACACACACACACACACACACACACACACACACACAGTGATCCTGAGGGGGGGGGGGAACTAATTATATAAAACAATATTGTCAATGACCTACAAATAAACTGGTTTTATACATTTATTTTTTTTATTCAAACCCAGAATAATATGTTTAATCCTTTAATGCAGGCCAAAGCACAGCATTGAGAGGTAATTGTTTTAGACAGAAAAGTGGCTCACACACACACACACACACACACACACACACACACACACACACACACTCTAGAAATCAGTGACACGTGTCCCCATGAGTCTGTGTGCATTCAGGTTGAAGTCCCCACCAGGCTAGAAAAAAGAACACACACACACACACACACACACACACACACACACACACACACACACACACACACACACACACACACACACACACACACACACACACACAAGTAATGCTAAAGTATGCTGCAGGCAACTCTTATCAGTTCAGCCCATCCACCCCCCCACCCCCCACCCCCACACACACACACACACACACACTGTAGAAATCAGTGACACGTGTCCCCATGAGTCTGTGTGCATTCAGGTTGAAGTCCCCACCAGGCTAGAAAAAAGAACACACACACACATACACACACACACACACACACACACACACACACACACACACACACACACACACACACACACACACACACACACACACACACACACACACACACACACACACACTAGTAATGCTAAAGTATCCAGCAGGCAACTCTTATCAGTTCAGCCCATCCACCCATTTTTATGCTGTACAAACCATATTCTGTCCTCCTACACAGCTCCTACCCCTAAACCTACCCATCACACAAAACTTTCTGCATTTTCACATTTTCAAAAGAACTCATTCTGTCTGATTTATAAGCTTTTGTACCCATTGGGAAGTCCCCATGAGTCTGTGTGCATTCAGGTTTAAGTCCCCAGCAGGCTAGAAAAGCATTCTCACACACACACAGAGGCAAGGTTTTTTGCTTGAAAACTTATACAATATTGCCCTCTACTGGTCATTTAAGGGAGAGCATAAGTGTTGAAAAAAAAACAAAAAACAAAACTGTGATTATATAGAATAACCAGCAGGTGGGAGTATAGCCTTATTTATGAACCAGGCACTTGTGTGTGCTTACTTTGTCTTTTTTAGGCTTTTACTAAGGGAACACCGTTTGAGATATCCAATAACCGTTCGCATTTTAGCATCTTCTGTATATTTACTTTATGTTGTCCGAGTTTGGAGGAGATTGAATGAATCGCTTTTGAGGAGAAGGTAAAAACTCAGAGCTCGCTTTCGACTTCTTGTTATCTTCCAACCAAATTATCTGACTTCCTGTTGGTCAGAGCTAATGACTGTAAATTAGAAAGTTGTCCGGCTCAAAATGTACAATATATATACCGAGTTTGGTGAATTTAGATAAAACTAACCCCCCCGCTTTGGACAAAAGATGGCGCTACTGAGCCCCTCTACCACGCCCGTTTCTGAATCTTTGCTTGCATCTTCTGGACAGCATGTCTGATGTGTGTGTTGAGTTTCATGCAATTTCAAGCATGTGAAGAGTCTCAAAAACACCAAAAAAGATTATTAGACTTTGACACGTTGCCATGACAACAGTTTTTCTAGAATCAGGAATCCATTCATATGTCTATATCTGCCATGTATTGACATAATACTGATGAAGTTTGAAGTAAATCGGGTGAAAATAAGATGGGGATTTAAAGCAATTTTGAAAGTGACACACTTCCTGCTGCCAGTTGGTGGCGCTATAACTTTGTCTCACAAAAGTCATATCCATGTGATCGGCCTCTTACAACGAACACACAGCTGAAGTTTCATCAAAATGAATTAATGTATGCAAAAGTTATAACACACTTCCTGTTTCCTTTTTCTCGCCATAAATTCGTCTCTTCGCCACGGCCTAACCGTTTGAGATATCAAAAAGTTGCTCGCAATTTGGCATCCTCAGTGTCTTGACTTCATGCTGACCGAGTTTGGTGCTGATCGGGTGAATCGTCTAGGAGGAGTATCGCAAATTCCAGAGCATGCGTTTTCCGAACAACCCATAATAGCTCACTTCCTGTTGGGCTGACGCATAAGTTAGAGCACGAAAGTTATTCGGCCCGATGAGCTCTATATGTGTACCGAGTTTCATATATGTACGTGCAAGTGTGTTTGATTTATAGACCCTGTTTTCAGAGCCCACTTTAGGGGGCGCTGTCGAGCCCCCCTGCCACGCCCGGGTCCCAGCCTCAGCCCGGCCCTGATGGCCGCGCATTCTGATGCGTGTGCAAAGTTTCAAGAGTTTTCGAGCATGGGAAAGGCCCCAAAAATGCCCAAATAGTCGGTAAAAAAAATAATAATAAATAATAATAATCCTTAGAAGAACAATAGGGCTCTGCGCCCTTTCAGGGCTTGGGCCCTAATAATAATCCTTAGAAGAACAATAGGGCTCTGCGCCCTTTCAGGGCTTGGGCCCTAATAATAATAATACATTTTATTATTATATTATAGAACAAATCTCAAAGTGTTACAGTTAAGGGAGGGGGTGGGGGTGTCGGTGGAGGCTTGTCCACGAACCCCATGGACATCCTTATGCCAGACCGAGGGAGACCGACTTGATAATAGTGTGTAATTTTCTCACTCAAACCACTGCCATCTGCCTAGAAATCTAGATGCACCCTAGCGGCAGCAAATATAATCTGCCGCGAGTGTCGTCTAGCAACTCTCAATACACGTCTGAGCTGTAAAAACCAAACTCTGGTCGGGCCAATCACATCTTGTATAGAGTTGGTGGGCGGGGCTTAACATAATGATGGCTGAGTTGCGTTTGCGTGCTTCTAGTAAACACAGAAACTGGCAAACGGTGGTCTTTCGAATCAGCTTTGACCGCGACTCTGGAAGACATGGAGTTAAGCTTTTCTCTGAGAAAAGAACGTCACTGAAGTCATTCTTAAGAAGGGAAGATGTGTTCAGAGTTTTGCCGACCAGATACGGCGAAAGTTTAATCTGTCAACTAGCTCTGCTTCACCTTCATTGCTATGAGTGGTTGAAGCGTTATCCAATTGCGTGCAGAGGGAGTTTGAAAGACAACCGTTTATCCCGCCCCTCGGATTGAGCCCTGTCATTGGTGAGTTTCCTGACCAAACATCTTGATGTGGGTCCAGCTTGTCAGGCTAACTGCCTTCTTCTAAAAGCAATAAGTAGCAGAAGGAAAAGCTGCTGCCAATCACAGGTATTGAAGTTAGAATCCACTCACCGCTGTAGTTTTTGTCTGGTGCTGAGTTCTGCATGTGCGCTAATCCACTCTAAGTGTAGACATTACAGAAATTAGAGATTCATTGCGTCATCAGCTTCACTGATTGTGAGATCACGTTCATTGAATGAGTGACATCTTTCAGTATAAACGCAGCACTCTTAGCGTGCTGTCTAGGCAATATAAAAAATAATAATGAATAGGCCTATAATATATTCCGAATTTGAATAAAACTTTTGTTTTCCATTCTTGATAAGCGCAGCCACATACACACTTCAATACACAGGTCCATCCGCACATGCAGGATTCACTCTATAAATTGTGATGACTGACAGGGATAAAAATGTATGTATTAAAATCATCAACTCCTAAATGTCAGGAAAACACGACTCCTGGCTTCATGTCAATATCCATGGATCACTGGATCTTTGGTTAATTGTAAGGAACACTATATCAGGTCCAACCTTTAGTTTAATCTGATAATCGTTTGTTTTACTCTCGTTTTCCCCTATTAAATCCAGTTACACAGCAGCTCTTCACTTTTCTCTGAAACAGTGCAAACAGACTGAAAATCTTATGTCAAAGGATTTTCTATCTGTCTATCTGTGTCCTTCTTTAGGTGTGTGTGCCATATTGCACCAACCAAAACTCTTTTATCATTTAAAGAAATAGTGTCTCTATCTTTCATTAAAGACCATTGCTATGCTCTGAAAATGTAAACCCATTGAGCACAGTACAGCCAAGCTTAAACAGCCACATTTACCTACCACTTTACCTATATATATATATATATATATATATATATATATATATATACTAAAATATATATAATATAATATATATATATATATATATATATATATATATATATACTAAAATAAGTAATTAACTACTGTACTTAGTTCTTAGTAAATAAGGATAGGTTTTAATGCGTAATTTACTGTTATTACTATAGTAAGTACATGTAGTAATGTGTAACTGCATCACCGTAACTATTTAATTAAACAGTTTGCAGTTTGATAAGGGCACAAAGCCATAAAAAATATTTTTGTTTCATTATGAAACCGTGACAGCATAGATTAGACTATGGGCCAAATTACTAAACAGGGTAAATTAGTGTGAAAATGTAATTCCATAAAAGCACAGATGGGAATGGAAAGTTCTGTGTGTGATCTACTAACGATGCAAAATTAAAGAACACAGACCCAGCCGGATAATATCCATAATGACCAGTGCAATCCATGAGCAGCGCAAATTAGCGTCTGTTTACTCACATAAGTGTGTTGCACCATTCCTGTCGGATCCAATCTAAAACCGTAAATGCATGCAAGATAATTTTATTTTAATTTTAAAAAATCTCCTCCCCGCCCATACATTTTGCATCTAAAAGAAACTCTACAAATGCATATTCAATAAGGACAGCTGCAAAATTAACCATCCACATCTTTTCAGCTGTAGTTTTTCACTGCATGTCTTTAGTAAATCCAGACTGCGGTTTTTTAACACCAAAAGAGGGTTTGCGCTGGGGCAAGCTGTTAGTAAATCTGGCCTTATGTCGGGTCGCCACAGTCTAGGTAATCAAACGGAAACTCTGTGGCTGTTCCTGTGTCTATAGAAACCATACAGTAATGGATGTCCTTATTGCAACATTTGTTGCATAAACCAAAGATATTCTAAATATGATTTTGTTTTTTGCTGTTAGTGGTGGTTGGAGAACAAGGGAATTATGTTCTATCAGGTCATAGTGGAACCATATAGAATTTGTCTACAAAACACTTTTTAAAAATGGGTTAATTGTGTTTATTTGAGATAAAACATGAACATCATGGGTTTTAGTATGTCTCCTTTATGTTTTCCTTCTCCCTACATTCATATATCCTCATTTGGGAGAAATCTTTCAGTGCTACCATGAAAAATGCTTTTGTGGCTATAGCACGGTTTTAATTGGATAGTAGCTTATTGCAACTGGAAGACACTTGTGTCAAAACACAACGGATAGCAGAAAGTTAAAGCATTTAGGCTTGTTAGCTGCACACGGTTGGTGAGCGTCTCCAACAGTGAGAATCAGCTACAGGTAATTAGCCAGGAATGCTGTTTGTTATAAATTATTCATGACCTCCGACACTAATCAAGATTAGTAGCACCGAGCATAACTGACAAAATGCAATCAGTTTGCCGTCGAACAATAAAGAGCAATTAACCAAGCAACAAATCTGATAAGTTATGGCAGCCATTAATATTTCACCTGCTTCAATAGTGGGTTTAGTTTGATTAAAGCTAGTGTGATGCTCATTCTGTCCCAGGTCATTTCTTCACTCGAGCTGCAAAGTGAAAAATTCACACACATGCTGTTTCAGAGTAGTGCACCACAGGGAATGCCATCAATAATGTATCCTCAATCTCGTCGCACTCCAAGAGTCGTACTTACAACATGCCCTGTGCCAAGCTGTCCTCTGAGTCTTCAGTGTGGAGGAGTGCTGCTTTCTCTCCATCTTGCATGTTTTATTGTGCTTTTGTAGAAATGGATTTGCTTAGCTGTTTGTTTGGTGCGTTTATATATGTGCCATAACCTCTGGTTGTGTTTCTTTTCACAGCTAATAATAACAGACTGAAAGAAAGTGCAGAGAAGAAACATCCTTTGACCTGAATCCTGAACTACATCAAAGAACTCATGGTAGGTGTTTTTGCTTATTAACATAAACAGTCTGAGATTTCTTAAAGGGATAGTTCAAAATGATAGTTCACCCTCATTCTCTTTGGGTTCTATCCCTTTTTATTGTTACTTTATTGTCACTATGTGCAAGTAGGCAACTTTGTTTCAGAAAAGCATATTTCACTAAGGTTTACCTCACCTCACTCAAGGTTTTTAATGGTACTTATAGTTACATTTTTTGTGAATTGCATTTAATAACATTTGGACTTAGTTGTTGTATACAGTTATTTGGGGCCGAGCACCAGAGGTGTAATCTCTAATAACCTTTGAACTGTAATGGCTAGATAAAAAATTTCGGTCATTTTCAGTACTTCACAAAAAAATGTATCTTTATCATCTTTAGATAATAATTTTTTTTCATCTTTAGATCATGCAATCAAAAAGTTAAGGAAACCAAGCTGATTTTTTTCAAACTGTTCTCGAATAACGTGTAAACTAATTAGACAAAATGCCCGCCAAAATTAACGTGAGGCTATATATATTCGCAACATGGGCTGTGTCCGAAACCTGGAAAATGCAGCCTTCGGAGGACACATTTCAAGGTAGGAAGGCATCAAAGTACGTCCGAATCCAATGTCAGCTTCAATTCCTGCCTTTTTGAAGGCAGCATATATGTATCCTTTGTTTCTGATAAACTGGTCTCTTTATATTCGATGCATCATGTTGAGTCATACGATACCCAATTTTCCCATATCGGCCATTTTGGCCGTCAGCCATTTTAATTTGACATTAAAAAAAGCAGCACCTCACGGACGACTGCCCGCACACACACAACAGAATGTAAACAAAACATAACATAAAATCCAGGCCTGGTCCTCTCTCGTCCTTGACTGGTGTTTCTCATCCTTAAATGCTTCCGAGCTCCCTCATGAAAGGACTCGAGACCGGTGTGGCTCACAGGTGGCGCTCTTTCGCAATCACGTCCCCGGTCTCACTCGCTCCTCCCATGTCTCTCGCTCGTTCAAGGCGCCACATACCCCCATCGCCCCTCACAGACTGCGCCTACTCCCCCCCGGGGGCCCAATCTTCGCGTCTCACGTGTCTGGGGTATGGGCAGACGAGACGAGAGAAGCGGGAGACGGAGACCGAGCGACAGGACGAGAGAGTGGAGAGAGGATACAAATAAATAATGTTCCGGTTCTTGGACACACTGCAGCTCGGTCCTCACCAGCCGAGAGGCTCTTCCTCGCGGTGCTATGCAATGGTGCTGGACGCCCAGTGGCCGGCCCAATCCTCCTCCGCCCCCTCCGCGTTCCCTGCTCCTCCCCATTACGGCGGATGGCAGCAGGCTCCGGTCCACGGCGCACGCCGGCAACTCCTACGCTCCCTCCAGGACGGCCGCCACCCCACCTCGACCCAGGGGCACGGCAGTGAGCTCTCCGTCTTACCTTTCTTCACTTGCTCCAGCACCACCGCTTCGGGCAGCCACTCGCGGCCTTTCCTCATCCGCGCTGCCCAAACTCCTCAGCACCGCGATCCCCCTCAGCAGCGAGGGCTCTTCGACAGCATGTCCCTCCTTCCTCCCGGGTTTCGGCACCAGTGTAACGAGGTTCTTTGATGGAAGGAAGGAGGCGGGAACAGGCGAACGTTCAAAAAAACTTTACTTTCGTTTTGTTTATTTTTTTAATTAATGCGGGCAGCCCCTCACGGACGACTGCCCGCACACACAAAACAGATCATAAAAAAAACATAAAATAAAATCCAGGCCTGGTCCTCTCTCTTACTTGACTGGTGTCGCTCATCCTTAAATGCCTCCGAGCTCCCTCATGAGAGGACTAGAGACCGGTGTGGCTCGCAGCTGACGCTCTTTCGCAATCCCATGTCTCTCACTCGTTCACCTCGCCACATTCATGAATCAACAATGTCAACAAAAAAGTGTGTTTTTGGATGTCAGGGCAAGACAACCCTATACAGCTTCCCAAAGAACCCAGTGTTGATGGGACAGTGGATTTGTTTTTTCTGGAGCAGCAACTGAATTGTGCAAGAGTTTTTGTTTGTTCCCTGCATTTCAGCGACAATGGTTTATAAACCATTCAAAGTTCAACTCTGAATTTGTAGCTCGTCTAACGCTGAAAGATGGAGCGGTCCCAGCGATTAATGTTCACGTTGTGTGTTGGAAGCAGGCGGTGAGTAAAACTGCTTCAAATGTCTTTGTGTTGTTAGCTATCGACTTGTTCATTCAAATGCGCTATTCCATTGTTTTTCCATGTAAACCCACACTAGTCTAATGTGTAAAACCTTTCCGCTTGCTACTGCTAACATTAAATCACATACCATCGTCCGTAAACCAAATCATGTCCTCATAAACCACGAGTAACCACACACAAATGTTGTAAAACTCGCGCATGACAAGCCGCTAAGCAAATGCAGTTACAGTACATAACATTGAGATGTCCTGCTGTAGTCGCTGTTGCTGCTTCTACTGTTCAATTCAGCCTCTAGATCAGATTCTGGATCATATATGTATGGCTAAATCTGATTGATCTCCGTGGTTTATTTAGGATAACATTTTCTTTTCCACATTTAAGGACGTCACTGATTTCAGACGCTCTTGACGGAATAGCTGCGCATGCTCGTCATTCTTTAGCTCCGCCCACACCATACGCCTCCAGCCGCTAATTCCCCCCCCCCCCCCCCCCGGAAAGGCTTGGTACAGAGTATCTTTCTTTTAGAAATATAATAAAACTAAAGACTTTTCTGTAATATGATAGATGCAATTGAGAGGAGGATACCCTCCAGGTAGTTGATTCGGTCAGAGACTGGAGAAGAGATATTCTGATGATTACTATGTACATAATTTTCTCATTCTCAATACTACTCTATAGGTACGCAAGATTAATGCGATTGACTGAAACTGAGCCCCCCAAACTATTCCTTTTGACAGTGCCTACAAATGCAAATATAGCTTGTGTATTATTCGGCAGTACATACAACTTCTTTTTGTGCTTAGGAATGTATTTCTCTTCACCGCTATGATGATTACAATCGATACCTTGGCATTTTACCTGTATAGATAAGATTTTGCCATACATATTAATTACTTTGTAAATGCATCTGTCAATAAAACATTAGTCCAGTCCCCACACATGTAGGTCATTTTGCAGCCTTTACACTTTTCTAGCAGCATATCCAGCAGATAGCTTCATTAAAAAAGAAATGCTTCGCAAAAAATGAAGTGAGTGGAAATGCAGTGAAATCATCTTGTTGACAGCGTTGTTTGGCTGGCGGAGGGCTGTTGGTGCACAAAGCCATTGTGACACTGTCAACAGCAGGGAGGTGATTGTCTTATACTGAAGCAGCATCTATTATTTCTCTCTGTCATGGCTGGGAGCCGGTCTTTGTGGGGAACTGATTTGCATTAAAATTCAGTGCATTAAAATTCCACACACATACCAGCAATACACGGTGCTCAAAGTTAAAGGTCCCGCTGACAGAGATGCATCAACCGCCCCGTTCATACCATAAAAAGCAGACCCTCAAATGCCAAATAAGCAAAATGTTGATCAAGATGCGTGGTTTGACTTGTATCTTTGCCCTTTGTGTCTTTTTAAGTTGCTTCGAAAAAGAAAGCATCTGCAAAGATGGAAATGAAAATCAGCTATTCTGTTCTTACTGTCATTTGTAGATGCCACAAACACAGTTTCTCAAGTTAAACTGATGGTGCTTTATAACAGCTGGTAACTCTTCATCTGCACACCATCCATCTAACAATGCTTACTGGAGATTGCAGCTCTCAAGTGGCCACTTCAAACACAGAGTCTGATACTGTGTATTGGCGCCTGTCATTTCCTAAATTTGCGCACCAATATTTTCCCATTACTCTTGTGGTTCTCTATACATTGGACTCAATAAGTTCAGTGCACATTTAATTATGTTCATTTATGATTCTCTGAGATTCATGTCAGGGAGAAAGCAAGGGGAAGTTATGGTATCTCAGGTGAGGTCAGTGGATTAAAACAGAACAAGACATTTTTATCCTTTTTGTTGTGTAATGTCCTTACCCTGGAGATTCTGGAAGCTTTCCCCTGTTTAGGACATCTTTCATCACACAGCAAGTCTGATAGAGAACTGAACAGTCTTTTCTGTGAGCTCTTTGTCTCTGGAGAAGCACATGATTCGAGTTAATATGTTTATTGTGGCACAAATGCTTCAAAAATGTAATTTTTTTTTAAAGGAATGCTTCCTCCTAATAGAGGAATTGTACATTAGCATCCTAATAGAGGAATTGTACATTAGCATCCTTCAAACCATAATGCATACCAAGACTATATTCCCCTGTATTTTCTGATAACTATATCACTGTCATCTTCTGTCTGCAATTATGTTTATTGCTGTCATCACCAAACATATGCACTAAGAGACTGATTCAACACGGAGTGTCAACAAACTCCATATTTCACGGCAGACCAGAGGTCCTCATCCAGATGGCATGTTTGACAGGCCTGTGAGTGATCACTCATTAGACAAATGCTAGTCCAAGCTGTGCTCCATCTGCAGAAGGCTGCTGCTTTCCGTGTTTGCTCTGACAGGAACTGGTGTTAAGGAGGTACGCCAGACACCCGTCTAGAAACAGGGCTGTCCACCTATCTCAGACTGGGGAATCTATCATCAAAATATGCTGAAAGTTCTTGTTTGAAGTCATATTTATTCATATTTATGTCCCAGCTAACAGGGAATGTTCTCAGAGCTTTGGCTAACATTTTGTCAAGGTTCTTTCAAAGTTATGAACAAAATGGACTGCATTTATATAGCGCTTTTATCCAAAGCGCTTTACATTTTTGCCTCACATTCACCCATTCATACACCGACGGCGATGTCAGCCATGTAAGGCGCCATCCAGCTCGTCGGGAGCAGCTGGGGTTAGGTGTCTTGCTCATGGACACCTCGACACTTGGTCAGGTGGAACCGGTGATTGAACCACCAACCTTTCGGTTTGTTGACAACCTACATGAACCACTGAGCCACTGCCACCCCGGCGAAGAATGAACAACTATTCTTCCAGTAACATTAATTGAATGTTCATTCAAAGTTATCTGGTCTTTAATGATCTGAAAAAAATAACACAACATAATTCATACATAGTTCATGGAATGTTTTTTAAACGATACTAATTAATTTTGGATTGTTTAGAGAACAAGTATTGTTTAGAGAAAAGTAGCATAACCGAAATGTTTGAAAATGGTAATATTCCATTAAAGGGGGGGGGGGGGGGGGGGTGAAATGCTGTTTCATGCATACTGAGCTTTTTACACTGTTAAAGACTTGGATTCCCATCCTAAACATAGACAAAGTTTCAAAAACCAATGTTGGACGTTTAATGGAGTATTTCTGTGTCAAAAATACTCCTTCCGGTTTCTCACAAGTTTCGGAGAGTTTTTTTTGAGTATGGGTCTACTTGACGTTAATAGAGCGGACAGTCCTTGTATGGGCCGTACGGGCTCTTCTCCCGGTAGTGTGCGCGCGCGTGACTAGAGCGAGAGAGGAAATGCACGCCCATAAACACTCACTCGGGTGCAGATCCAGTCGTCGTTATAGTCCGCGCCGCGCTCCACTTTATTCCTATGGGTGACGTCGAGCGACTTCAACGCTTCAGCACAGCATTCCGGGAAGGCAGCGCTGCATTTGAACCGATTTGAACGCAGAAATGACGGGAAGCTTCACAACATCGCTTCAGTCGCGTCGCAAAGTGGATCTCCACCGTTCACTGCTGTCACAGGACTTCACCAAATCATACCAAAGAAGTGTGTTTTTGACGGAGCGGTCCCAGCGATAAAGGTTCGGTCCTGCTTTGGAAGCAGCCGGTGAGTAAAACTGCTTCAAATGTCTCTGCTGTTGGCTATCGTTGCATGAGTAAACATCAGTAAACGACACGATCGCGTGCTTCGTCATTCAAATGCGCTAACTTACTCCATTATTGTTCTATGTATAACGTTACACTAGTCTGACGTGCAAAACGGTTTTGCTTGCTACTGCTAAGGTTTAGTCGCATACAATAGTCCATAAACTGAATCATGTCCTCATAAACTGCGAGTAAAGACACACAAATGTTGACAGGCCCCTAAATACAGTACATACCACAGAGACGGACGTCCTGATGTTGCTGTGTCTCCTGCTCAATTTATTTCAGCCTCCTAATGATTCTGGATCATTATCTGTATTAGCTGAGATCGATAGCCATGGGTTTCTCCACGCTTGAGGACGTCACCGCTTTGCATGCATTCATCATTCTTTAGCTCCGCCCACACGATACGCCTCCAGGCGCTCGGTTTTTTCCGGAAAGACTCGGTACAGCCCATATTTCTTTTATAAATATAATAAAACTAAAGACTTTTCGGAGATATGAAGGATGCAATACTACTCTATAGGTACTCAAGATTGACATGAGATTGACTGAAACTGAGTGTTTCACCCCCCCCCCCCTAACATTCATATAAGCAAGAAAACATTTTTTAAACATTCAGAAAACATTCACAAATAACGTTTCCATAACGAAATGTTCTCAGAACATTATTTCTCTCCCTTTAGTTTTGTGGCAAAAATAAAAATGTTCCTACTTCCAAAATCAGCCAAGATGTAAGACATGAACTTCAGAGCTCGAGTGCGGGGGAGTAAACTGTTTGAACTATACGTTCTTGAGTTTGTGTGACGTTTGGAAAGAGGTGAGAAGGAGGGGAGAGGATATTTGCCCTGTAGGAAATCGTGTGGACTTTTGATTATTTTGTGTTGACATGCCGAACACCGTGTTTGTAGTCAAACTGTCCACATGTGTTTCTCCCTTCACAGTTCAGCACTAATACCAACCTTACCCTCTAGGTCAGGTCAGACCGTCCCTGTTGGTAGGAAACAAACTGAGTGAATCAGGGGTACCCTTTCACACTGACAGAGATTAAATAGATAGAAGTCAGCAAGTCTGCACTGTTGGTTGCTGGTTGTGGTATAATGTGGCTAATCACTGTCTGCATTCTCACATGTTGCTGCTCATTTGCACACCATTGAAATGAACTTTTTTGCACCCCCATCAATTGCTTTTGTCACCAAAGTTGTCAGTCGCAAACAGTCAGTGAAATGTTCTCTATTCCTGTGCTAGTAAACATGCTGTATCTTTAGCCGGTTGATTAAGACAGAGAACTATTGTAATGTGATGTTGTCTTCCATTTTATTTGAGGTTCAAAGTTCCTGGGAATTATTCCCCGAATGAAAGTTCATTCACTTTTTGGCATTCATTGCTCGGCTTATATCGGATTCTTATGCACTATGGGATGTTTTTGATTTACCAAGCAAATTATTGTGCAAGTTCTCTTTCAAGACCAAAAATATGACGTTACACTTAAAGGGTAACACGTGTAAGAACACAAAATAAACATTTTGAATTTATGCAACTTGGCAGATTGAATCATTTTAAGAAATGGTAAGTAAAAGCAAGTGGGACATTAAAGAACCAATTACTTGGTACTAGTGACTTAAGGTTTAATTTAATAGAAAGGGAAAGTCCAGTGCCATGGGAAATCCCTATTGTACTAATGAATTAGAGTTGATGTGATCACACACACTGTGGCATGAGGAATCCACACTGTTGAAAGATAGAGAGAGGCTCTGAAGACAAAGGAGAAGGACTTCAACCTGTCAATGTCTTATCGATCTTGCTTAGATAATGATCTTCTCCATCTGGGATTGATAACTTTACCAGAGCAGCAGATACAAGTATATGGATTGCAGAAGCAATTAAACAGTGTTTTTATTTTTAACAATAAAGAATTGTTCTCGCTTGGTATGCATCTAAAGTTAAGTTTTGTATTGTCCACCACATTCATATCAAATTGCTTGCCATTCATAACTCATAGAAGAAGTGGCTGGTTGGCAATTTTCTATAGCCTAGATTCCCTCTGTAATTTTCTTCACTTGGCCGACACTGTCCGTTTCCCAAGTCCTCTGGGTTTCTCTCCTCAGTGAATGCAGCATTCACTGACCTACTGACAAAGATGAAGTGGCTTTATTCATCTGAAACCTGCACCTGCATCTTAACAATGATCTCTGTAATGGAGTTCATTTCTCACTACAGAACATTTCAGGAAGCTTATTACACACCATCTCACATAAGATGCTCAATAACCAGTATGATTGTAAATGTAGTTCACTTGGACTTTACACATTTGTATTGCTCCACTTGTTTGTGCATTTCTGCCAGTCTGCTGCTATATTTGTGATAGGAACTGTTTCTGCACATTGCATTTTATATACCTATAGCTGGCAAATTACTTTCTTTGAGTGAGTCTGGGCATCAACCAGTCATTCAAAAGCACTGATTTATTCAGTAGAAGGGACTGTCTTAATGTGTGTCTGATTCATTGTAGGGCAACAAAGTCACAATATCAGATTTTCACTACTACATTATTTCACGATAACGATATTTCACTAATGAAACTAATGAAATCTTAAAAAAAAAATAGCCAGTGTTTTTTCGTTGTTGAATGGTGTGATTCTTCTTTTTTTTGTAGAAGAAGAAGTAGAAGAAGAGGTAGAAGAATCACACCATTTCATACAAAAGGAACAGTTACACTTGATGGCAACTTGAGGCAGCAATTATTTTATAGTATTCTGTACAGTGATAAAGGCTATATGTTGATTGCCATTTCATTATAAATATAGATTATCCTGATGAAAATACCAGAGATGTACCACAGATGAACACAGATAAACCATATGCTAATAATAATTAGTAGGGCTGTACTAGAATAATCGAATATTCGAATATTCGTTCGGTGAGGTGGCATTCGATTTTCAGTTTTGAGATTCGAATATTCGTTGTTTTTTTTTCAACACGTGACTTCCGTAGCGGACTCATTCTCACTCATGCTTGAAATAATAATAATAAATAAAAAATAACACCGCAACATGCTTTCAATAAAAGCATCGCGCATTTTAAAGATTTCAATTAACAAAAAGTCAGAATAAGACAAAATAAATCCCTTATATAGAATAAAACTAATTGTATAGATTTTACATTTTGTGTCATTTTAAAAACAATTTATTTATTCTTATTCAACTGTTTATAAGCATGCTACCGTGTTCTTTATTTATTAAAGTTTGTTGAAATCACTGTGTGTTACTAATTTAATTTCTGTTTTGGGATGCATTTGTTTTAAAGAAAGGTTCGTTATTAATACCTTATAAAGTTCTTGCTCTCAACAGACTTTGTGTTTTGTATCACTTGTGCACTGTCCGTTTTCGGAGCATAAATCTGCTCGTGTAATGCGTACCGGAAACTGTTCTATTTAAAAGATTATTAAATGTTTATTAATATTTAAAGAATGTGTGCCACCTGATCATATTGCACAAAATGCAACACTGCACTCCACTGGGTCTACCGCAACACATTTACGATGCCAAAGAGTGAAACGTGAAGTCGTGAAAGATGATACAAATGCAAACCGACACTATTATTATATATTTAGCCCCACCCACCGAAGCTTCGAATATTCGATATTGATTGCCACCTAAGCTTCGAAGCTCAAAAAATGGCATTCGAAACAGCCCTAATAATGAGTATAATTGGCTTTATTGCTCCTGTAAGTCTCATTTGTGGACTTTCTGTGGAGGGAATGAAACAGAGGTAGAGTGTCTCCTCTGTCCTATTCTACGACATGCTTTACTTATGACCACCAGAGTTAATGTGCAATACTGCCACCTACTGTACATTTAAATGCCAATCAGATACTGGCGCTGGATATTACAGATATCATCCCGATCGCAACACCTCAAATTATTCCATTCAACAATTAGTTAAAAACAAGCAGAGTAGTTCAGGAAGTAAATAGGAAATCGCATACTTCCCGACTATATGGTGGATAAAAAAAACAGTGGGAGCGCGGATGATGCGCTGCTTCTGGCGAGATTCTGAAGTGTGCATCGAATGGACAGTTAACTATCCCATGCGGCCATGGGAGAGGAGTTGGCAATGGCAGTGACGTTTTTTATTGGTCACAAAGTATGTACTTGTTCAAAAGAAGTACCTACTCAGAGAGTATGCGATGTTAAAAGCAATGGTCTTTATGAGTGAGTCATTGAATCATTCATTCAGAAAGAGTGTTCAGTGTTCATTCAGTGTTACTTGGGGGTGCTTTATTTGGATTTGCATTGGTTGAGATATTATGTGTGATATTATGCTTACAATGTTAAATAAAATGTTGATACTAGGGCCATCAGTTTAATTGAAAGGATCCATTGAACACAGGCTGCATCTTTGTGTATTTCTCTGTGCAGGGAAGGATCGCAAGACAAATAATTTTACTCAAATTTTTGTAGAAAAGTAACATTACACTGGTGAATGTGCTGTTTTTGAATCTCATATTTCATATTTTAATCTCATATTTCATATTTCACAGTCATATTTCTGCTTTACTTGAGGCTTTCTCTAAACTAAATCAGGTCATTGTTTATGAGTCAGCTGGTCTGGTGAATGAGCTTTGGCACTGCAGGCCTTTTGTGCCCAATTCAACATTTAAATTCTCCTACAAAGGACAAGAAATCCATTGGTTCTTATCACTTGTCCTATCCAAATGATCACTGATGAACCACTAAAAGGTTAAGGCTCATTATAGACTACAGTTTCCATTATTTATACAGCCAAATATGGCAGTTAGCCATTACTATATTCCCATATATATGTGAGGTAACTGCTGTCTTCATGGACATATTGTAGCTACATTAGCCTTTGCAGACTTCAAAGCTGAGAAGCATTTGACTTATTCTGCCCTAATTGGAGGTTTATTCATGTGTTTTATATGCCTGCTGGGTTGACCATGCTGTCATACCCGTTCCCCGGCACTGTATTCAGCCCCAGCTAGCATCCTTTCCAGTTCCACATGTATTATAAAAATGCCTACATGAAAAATTAGATTTGCTAAATTCCCTAGATTGGTGCACTATTGATGTGCAAACCAACACACACATACACACACTCACATCGACATAGCATAGTTGTGACTAGCTGGCTATTCAAGCTGTGCATTCAATAGACCAATTAGGAGTCATCTTATTCATTGCGGGTGAAGAAGTTCAGTGTTCTTGTGAATCCTGTGTTTCATGCTGTATTGCTCTTTATGTATGCAAGCTCATGGCTGATGGGGGAAGGCTGACCAGCACACACTGTCCTTGTCCTTGAGCTAATGATCTTGTCCCAGTTAGCAGGGTAAGAATGACTAAAACATAAATGGATTAATCAAGTTAAAAGTGTCAACCTCAAGGAGAGTCTCTTCAACCTATTTGTTTAAAAAAGTGTGGTTTTCAAAAAGAGAACATCAGGGAGAACAAGTGACTTTCACTTTCTCTCTGAAGGATATGTGAGTGGTAATGGTTTGATGGTCTCTAGTTTCTAGACCATTGCTAGGATAGTTGGTTATTGGCCTATGCCTGCAAACTCATCACCTTTGGCGAAATTCAACATTAGACTGGGCCATTTACACGATTTATGCAGATTCAGAGGAGGGTTTTTTTGTGTGTGGCCAAAGTCAAAAAATATTTTCGCCCTACTTCCGTATAATGCACAATACTGTGATGTTCATAAGCCAGTGCTGCTCTGTGTACGGGGTAAGGGCTTTTCTGTAAGCGCCACCTACTGTCAGAGAGTGAATTTGCATTTTTTTAATCGGCCTATCTGCTGTTTTTATTGAGATCAGTTATTAGTGAAATACAAAATCTTTTATAATTTGTACTTTTCCCTTAGCCTTTTTCCCCTTTTCTTTAAAAATGTTTTAAAGGCTGAAACGTGAGGTTAATGATTATATATATATATATATATATATAAAAAATGGTTCTGTCAACTGAATGATTTGAACTGTAAGGTTGTTCGTTTTATCGTCAACCATAAACTTGATCATGTCAAAAAGTTATAGCATATTCCGACTCAATACAGGAAAATCTTGTAAAGTGTTATTGTCACAGGTGTTTGGGTGTAGGTTCATGTTTCATGTTTTAAGGTTTCATGTTCACTGTCATGTTTTGTCATGCATTTCCTGGTCTTGTCATGTGATCTTTTGTCATGTGATTCCATGCCCTCATGTGTTCCTGCCTCGTGTTTCTCCCTGCGTCCCAATTCGCATACTATCCATCCTAAATAGTATTCGAAAATAGAATTAGTATGTCCCAAATCGTAGTATGTTGAAAAGAGTATTCCAAAGATTCCCGGATGGTTTACTATTTCCGGTCCGAATTCACAGTATGGATCGATGGGCACTCTAACGGCTGATATTGCCCACAACCCATTGCGAGTTGGACGAGGATTCGATTAGAACTACAAACGCGGATAAAAAGCGTTAAAAAAACTACAAACATGGCGGATGTGCGAGTTCGACGGTTAAGTAGAGAAGTTTAGATAAAGGGGTTTGAGTGACCAACTATCAATATTTAACCTGACAAAAATATATTTATTCAGTGTTGTCACATTATATTTCACCCGCAGCAGCATTGAGAACTTTTGAAATGACACGTTTGGCCATTAACTTTTAAATGCATCATTATATTTAAACTGTAAATACATGAAGAGAGTCTCTGCATTAAAGACCCACAAATGGCAGATCAACGAGCGGCTACATTTCTCTCCGATACGGTAGGAGATTAAACTGAATGTGGAGGATTTGAACTGTGATGAATCTGACGATGATTGACAGGGCAGATAAACGATGACGGGATGCACGTAACTAAGCGACAGAGTCCGTTAAAGATGGCGAAGTAGTATGTCCCGAAGCTTGCATACTTTTCTGCTACACACTCAAAAGTATATACTTTTTCTTCACAAAAAGAGTACATACTTTTAGGACGTAGTATAAGTAGGCGAATTGGGACGCAGCATCTGTGTCTTGTTTTCATTGGTTCATTGGTTAATCATTGTTCACAGGTGTCCCTCGTTTTATCACTTGCCCTTGTGTATTTAAGCCCTCATGTTTGCCATAGTCTTTGTGAGTTATTGTTGATGATGTTGATGTATGTGTAACCCACGGTTGGTGAGTGTTTCGTATAGTCAAGCTTATGTCAAGTCTAAGTCAAGTAAAGTTTTATTTTGTTTTGCCAAGTCTTTTGTTTATGTTTGTATTTATGTTAATAAACTGCACTTGGGTTCTTAACCTCGCCTTCCAGTGGCTCATCGTGTTACAGTTATAACTTACCATTGATTTATTTTAGAAAATACGCTTAGCAGAAATAGTACTGGTCTGCATAATTATTTAATCTCTCAATTGCAGAAATGCTAAATTGCACAGAATTGAAACAAAAAATGTTTTCTTGATGCATAAAAACTGATTTGCATAAGCATTCAATCTCTGTATTGCAGAAATGCGAAGTTTACACAAATGAAAAACAATTGCACTAATGAGCGCCTTACAATTGACCTCTACTTGTGTTGTGAATTGTTACAGTAACTACCGCATTTCCTGGATAGAAACCCTCCAGTGAAGGGATCATTATTGAGGTTGTGAATCTGAAACACATTTATGAAAAATGTTCCCATCCAAATGTAAGCTTCTCATCTAGATTTGCTGTTAATTTGAGATGGTATTTTTGCTCTACATTTACGTGTTACTACATGTTAGCTTGTATAGCAGTGAGCGTATCAGATGAAGAGTGTTGGATGGGTCTCATGCGAAAGTGGGGGTAGGGTATGTTTGTTTCTTTGTGGATGCTGACTGTATACGTGTCAACTAATGTCTATGAGAGAACAAGCAACTGTCGCTTTTCATATACACACATGCTGTCGATCTGCCCTTGTGAACTTTTGCTTTGCTTTAGATATCTCTGCACATTTGATGGATGTGTTTCTGTTTCCTGTGTGTGTGTGTGACTACAAAGATGATTCTTGGAACCTGAACAACCACACTGTGCTTTTGGTCTCCTAATCAGAGACCCCAGGCTTTGGAATAATGAGCCGAACTCAAATCAGTCCTTCCTTATCATGCTGTTGGTTTTGTGTGTATCCCCACTGAATCTCCTTGGACTGCGTAAATGTGCTGCAACGAGCATGCACTTTTACTGCAGGCCTTCCTGTTATATGTAGCTATGTATGTTTGATTGATGATGACTGCAGTGCTGTGGGAGTCTTGGGAAAATTCCCTGTTTATTCTGCACTTTCTCCAAAGCCAGCCCCGATTTGCAGGCAGTTTGATTTATACTGGCGACCAAGATGCTTTACACCAGTGCGCTCCAACTGGGAGTGTGTTGGTCTCTCGTACTCAGCAAGCAAGTTTTTACGCATAACCAGAAAAACGGCTTCTCAGAAGTAGATCCAAATTTTGCAGGCCCATATTTTTAAAGCTTTTACGCCGTTCTCGGCCCACACTCCCACGTCCAGCTGCTAATGGTTGTGCCGGCCTGCAAAGCACATATCGAATTACGCAACAGGGGTCATCAGATGCTGCTAATGAAAGCTTTAATCTATGCAAACCCCAATTAAAACCCTGTGGTTTGGCCTTTATTAAGAATGAGGTTAATTAAAACACTAATTGCCCTGAGGGTGCTATAAGCACTTTTCTGACACGTTTGATACTAGGGCCATCAGTTTAATTGAAAGGATCCATTAAACACAGGCTGCGTGTTTGTGTATTTCTTTAGGCAGGGAAGGATTGCAAGACAAAAATCATGGTTATCTAAGAGGGACATCTCTAGATTCAGGGGTTTTTAAAAATATTTGATGCCGAGGACCCCAAGATGACAGCTTTTTATATTTTTTAATGTGTAAATGCCTATTTTTACTGTATGACAAAAATATTTAAATATTACAAAGACATTAATTAACGTCATTTAACTTTACTAAATACCAAATAGCCTAATATATATTGTCAGTTAGTGATAATCTAACTACTTCTATAAAAAACTAACCAAAATGCTCAGGAGATCATAGGAAAGTCACACCAAAGCTTACTTTCCACCAAAATTGCCTGGAAAAATTTGTCCCAGGAAACTTTTTCCTCCAGACCTGTTGCTATCTGTGTTTCCATCACGGTCTAAAGTACCATGAAGATTAGGTTAATTAATCCGGTGACGTAGGACTGTGCACAACTTTCCTGTTCCCACTGGATTTTATCCACATAAAAGCTTAATAAAGCCTGAACCTCATTGTCAGTCCGTTAATCGCATTCTTTAAACTCCATTGTTGAATCGAATAGCTCTTACTGCATGCACCGCAACAGACTTTTAAAAACGTAAAATGTGGTTGAAATAAAATGGTGCATGGAGTCAACCAATCAAAAAGCAATCAACATATTCAGCACCCAAGTCCCACCCCCCAAAAGTTCCTGAATTTTAAAACGGTAGTTTTTGAAGGGGAAATTTTTACCTGGAACTTCATTTAGACCTTGGTTCCTGCGGTCAAAACACACCGAGTACCAAAGTTCCTAGTTCCTGGGAAAGCAAAGACGTTGCCTACGTCTCAATCTGTTCCCTAGTTCAGTAGTCAGGGCACTGATCAGGACATAAGTCAATGGGCTGACTCCCTTATCAGTGCCCTGACTACTGAACTAGGGAGCTGATTGAGACGCACCCAATAACTTCTATTCAAACAAAAGCAATTTAAGAAGACACAGGTGCAAATAATGGGTAACCATGGTAACTTAATAGTGTGTGTGTGTGTGTGTGTGTGTGTGTGTGTGTGTGTGTGTGTGTGTGTGTGTGTGTGTGTGTGTGTGTGTACGTACGTACAAAGACGATTCTGTGTGTAAATAAATGTATATTCTTCTCAAAATGTTCTTGGTTCCTCTTCTATTCACCAATTTAAAACCCTTTTTTTGACAAATATAGACTTCAAAAAAGATCTATAGAGCTCTAGGAAACCACTTTTGATGATACTGGATGAGCCAAAAAACAACACAGGGTGAGCCAAAAAAGTCTTTTGAGAAAGTTTTGCCAGAACATTGCATCTGACAAGATAGGGAAATAAAAAGAAAACAAGATGGAAGGGGGAAAAACACAAAGAAAGGTCATGGTTAGTGTACTTGTCATCAAGCCACATTCTATTTCTGGCTCCAATTCAACACATGAGTTTTTTTTTCAAGCCTTTCTCCTCCACATATTTCTCACTGCTATGATTACTATATCTGTATTAATAATACTTGTGATCCATATTGTTATTTGCAACAAGACTTGTGGTATTAACAGTGAATGGCGAGGTTGCATTCAAGCATATTTAAGGATGACACCCTCATGTAATACACCGTCTCTGTGCTGTCTGAGTAATGGTGGGGTATTTCTGCTAGTGTTGGCTGTTAGCACTCTCCTAGAACTAATGAAAAAGGCCCCATTTCATTTAAGGGAAGTGGTGCCATAATAGGCCTTCATCGTAGAGAGTGCTTTTTCAGGTAGAGGGATGGTCTGCTGAAACACAAGAGCCTCTCATCATTAATTACACTAAAAGGGAGGCTGTGCCTTTAAAACAAAGTATGTCCATTTTAGTATGCACACGGGAACCCTGAATTTATTTAGTTTGAATGAACTTTAAATACAAGATTTTGCTGAAAAGCCCTTTTTGATGCTAGTATTTCTTTGTTCTGTGCCGTACATTTTTTTAAGAGAGCGTTTTAGTGTGCCGAGTGTCAAGATGCTGATGAAAGGCTCGATTGTGAATGTTTCTGATTAAGTTCAGAGATGACGCTATGTTTGTTTTTCTTCCAAGGGGCTCGGGGAGGCTTCAGCGCGGGGGACGAGCATGGAAGGAGACTGCCTCAGCTGCATCAAGTACCTCATGTTCGTCTTCAACTTCCTTATCTTTGTGAGTATTTATCTGTCTGACTTTGGCAGACACTTCTTATTTGATCTACCAGAGAAGTATAAACGGAAAGAAACTCCTGGAAAAATGAATGTGCGAAACTGCAACGTTGTCAAACAGCCCATCAGCTTTTTAACAGCGTTTTTTGACTCTAGAATGCACATTAGCTACTGCTTGTAAGTGTTACCAAGATGGCTGCCAAATTAATTAAACTAGTTTAAGCTTGAAAAGTTTGACTTTTATTTTTTATTTATTTATTTTTTTGAGCTCTGACCTCATTCAATCCCAGTATACATTAGTCAACTTTAATGCACTGCCATGACGCTTTAAAGGGTTAGTTCACCCAAAAATGAAAATTCTCTCATTAATTACTTATGTCTTATGTACTAATTTCCCTAATGTCGTTCGACACCCGTATGACCTCCGTTCATCTTCGGAACAGAAAAATATCTTCATTTGTGTTCTGAAGATGAGCGGAGGTCTTACGGGTGTTGAGTGACATTAGGGTAAGTAATTAATGAGAGAATTTTCATTTTTGGGTGAAATAACCCTTTAAGCTTGACATTGAATAGGTGCTGATCATGGCCTATAGAGGGCGCAACAGGATAAGAAATCATCTGGACCATCTATCTATCTATCTATCTATCTATCTATCTATCTATCTATCTATCTATCTATCTATCTGTCTATCTGTCTGTCTGTCTGTCTGTCAATCAAGATTCCTGAAAAACAATGTATCACGCTTTCTACGAAAAATCATTAGCACAACTGTTTTAAAGAGCAGCAAATCAGCATATTAGATCAATCGAAATCAGATTAATCGAAATCGAACCGCAATCGCGATTTGGCCTGTGTGCGATTATGAAAGCTCAAAGGCTGCGATTTTAATTAAATAAATAAATGCCCAGTGTGTTAGCGAAGAGCGGTTCTGTGATAAACGCTGCTCCGTCTGAAAGTTGCTTATAACGTGCGTTTAAAAAAGCAACACGAGTCAAACATCTTCACAAACTAGTGAAGCGTTCATAAACCTGTTCAACAAAAGACGTTTAATAACATGTTTTACCTCAGTTCATATCGTCAGTCGAGTGTGTGTGAGCTGATGTGGCTTCTCATCAGTGTAAGGCAGACGATGCGTTCTTTTATAGTATTCTATGCCAATCAGCACTGCATTATAATACACTTTATTATTATGAAAATACCCTTGACGGCTTGAAGAACTCAAATACACCATATTTTGCTGCAGTCGTGTTTATTGTCGTCATGTTTAATCAAAGCGTCTCTATCTTCTGTTTACACAGCGTTAGCTTCACATCATGGATTTCCTGAAAACTAACGTCAATTACTTCTCTGACGCAAATGTGGCGTTTTCCGCTCGAGGGCGCCCTCTGGCTTTCAGTATGAATTAAAAACGTTTGGCTAATCAATAATAAAAAAATTCCTTAGGCTTAGACCTTTCTAATGTTTTTTAGTCATAGGCTGTCTGCATATTAATAGGTAACCCAGCAGTTTTTTTTTTTTTTTGTAAAATAAGTTTTCTTTAAAATATGACAAAATAATAATAATAATTAGTATTATATTGTTATATTTATTCTGACAGACTCTTTTTTTATTTGTAATTATGAAAATGTTATTGTAATGGTAATATTTCTTATTTTTACAAATATTTTTAGCAGTAATAATAATCATAATAATTATTATTAGTCACATTAATATAAAAACATAAAATGTTATATACACACGCTTTTCATTTGTAAAAAATAATAATAACAATAATCGCATTTTAAATCGCAATCGCAATTTTACCCAGAATAATCGCAATTATATATTTTCCCCAAATCGTGCAGCCCTAATATTAGAATGATTTCTGAAGGATCATTTGAGACTGAAGACTGGAGTAATGGTGCTGAAAATTCAGCTTGTGGCTTCATTTTTAGTATATTATATTCATAATAAGTACTCATTTTAAAAGTATGCTTATTTTTCAGTAATGTACTTTCAATTTTATATTCATTAAATTCATCCTGTAGACTGTTAAGGCCGGGATACACAAAGCCGGCGGTCATCTGTCCGGTCGTTTTTTTGAGCATTGATTGGCTTAAGCCAGGGACACACCAAACCAACATCAAATAACTATAGGCAAAGAAAGCTGAATGTGTTGTCGCCTCTCGTCGGCTGCATCTCAGCCAAAAAGCTGCGCTTGAACACGCCAGAAGTACTAAAGGTGATTGTCACCTAGCACGTGCACCTGCGTCTGCGTGTAAGTAAATATCTGTCTATATCAGCAGGTATCAATAGTCTTATTTTCATGATTCAAAAATGGAAATTAAAACTAGGACTGCAGATATACAAACCATAAAACAGAGCAGCGTTTGATTACCATTTTAAATATCAATCGTTCACTAAGCTAAATAGCCAATCAGAGTTTTCTCTGTCACCGACAGCCTGAAGCTGATTCAACATGCGGAATCGACGACGTCCGACTTGAGCCAACAGTGCAGAACACACCGGGAAAACTAAGCCGACAAACGCTCAAAAAACGGCCCGACATTGCCAGACAGCCGACCGTCGGCTCGTGTCCCAGCCTTTAGTTTTTTTTATGTGAGTTACACACCATTGGCTCTAGTCGGACGATGTCGGTGAGAGGGAGAACTCTGATTGGTTGTTCAGCTTAGCGAACGAGTCAGTGCACGAGAATAAAAGCGAAAGTGATGAAAGCGAGCAAAGAAGTCAAGACGATACAGACTTTTTAATTTTACCATCTTACCTGAACATTTAAATGCACAAATATTTTCATCATAGTATGAGCTGACTGGAATGGAGAAAGTCATCAGCATTATTGATATCACAATGGTAAGCAAACGCTGCTTTATTTATGGTTTGTACATCTCCTGTCCTGGTTTTGGTTTCCCTTTTTGAATGATGAACATAGAAAATATTGATGCCTGATAAAAATAGACAGATATTTACTTACACTTACTTTTCACGTGCTAGTTGAGTCGCCTTTAGTCTTTTTGGCGTGTTCAAGCGCAGCTTTTTGGCCGAAACGCAGCAGACAAGAGGCGACAACACAGTCAGCTTTCATCTCCGTAGTTGACGTCTACTTGGTGTGTTCCAGGCTTTATGTTTCACATATTCATAGCAGAACAACTACTTGTTTAAACATGGCAATGCAAAATAGGGGAAAAGATAGAGAGAGAAAGGGGAAGAGACAGAAAGTGCTTCTTTGATCATCTATCTAGGTTGACAACATAAATGCCCACTGTGGGATTGGCATAGACAGAGGAAGATTTGGACTCATTTCAGTTTAATGAATTAATTAACTCCAAACAGGGAGAATGATGTGATGTACAGACGCAAGTGTAATGATAACAATAAAATAACTTGTTTTGTTCAAATAAATGCTAATATAATTCTGTAAAATCCATTTAATATGCCAAAAACAGCTGTTCATATTTATTCAACCATAAAAACTATTAAAAAGAGCCATTTAGTGATAGTGTCAAGCTGTTTATTGAATCTGTTTATGACAAAAATAGCTGCTGTGACAGGACTCCGCTTGACAGACACATTGCTAATGCCATCCATGAAAAGAATTTCAGGTTTGACTCGCAGGAGGGAGAGACTGAGGAGCATGTTTTTGTGTGAGGCTCTTATCTCAAAACCCACCATACAAACCCACACACACACACACACTCTTCTTGAGCTGCTTAATCACCAGTCTGGTGTCTGCTCAAACCTTTGTGTGTGTGTGTGTGTGTGTGTGTGTGTGTGTGTGTGTGTGTGTGTGTGTGTGTGTGTGTGTGTGTGTGTGTGTGTGTGTGTGTGTGTGTGTGTGTATGATGGGATGGTGGAAGGGTATCGCTTTGACAGGTAGAGGATTGTGGGGAAGCTGCAAAAGAAATAGCAGCGTTTCCCAGCCCCCACTCGGCTGTCTTTGACTTGCCTGTTAAAACTCCTTGTGCTCCTCTATCCATTCACCTTCCCCCTCATCTCTGGAAGCGTTCACTTTCAGTAGCCGTTTACTCAAAAATGATTTATTTTTCAGCGGTAGAGCCCATTAGTATTTCTCTGCTCTGTGGCACATTAACCTTTGTGTTCACTTTACCAAGTAATGGGCGAACAACTCAGCAATTTGTTGTGCACAATAATTTTTCATATTTATCACGATCATTAATCCTGCACTGCAGAAGAATTAGCAATCATCATTATTTGTTTTCCAGTTTAAAAAAAGATTTTTTAATTAGAGGATGCTAAGTGGATATTATTGGGCATTGCTTTCACAGAATGTGTCTTGAATGTAAAAGTGTATTGTGTTTTTTACCCTTACACCTTTTTTTAGGTGTCCGTGTTTCAATGTAATTATACATTTAAGAACTGAGTAATATTAATGAACAGCATGCATTCACTATAGGGTTACGGTCAGGATTAGGGTGTGGTTTATGGTTAGTGTCATGTAATTTAGATATTTTTTTTTTGTAATTACTATAGTAACTACATGTAACCTCACTGTAAAATAGTGTTCATATTTTTTTGTTTTTTAACATTCACTATGAATGTGAATAAAAATGTAAGTAAATGAAAATTCTGCCAGGTTCTTCCAAACCTGTATGACTTAACGACTTCTGTGGAAAACAAAATAATTTACTTTTAAAAAGTGTTGCATTTGAATGGACAAAAAAGCATTTTCAAAATAACTTTTTTAATCGTTTTTTTATCATTTTTTTCTGTCTTTCTGCATCTTCTCAGCTGGGCGGCTCCTTCCTCCTTGGTGTAGGGGTGTGGGTGGTGGTGGACCCCACAGGTTTTAGGGAGATAGTGGCAGCCAACCCCCTTCTCTTCACAGGCGTCTACATCATCCTGGCCATGGGGGGCATGCTTTTCCTGCTGGGGTTCCTGGGCTGCTGCGGGGCCATACGAGAAAACAAGTGTCTGCTGCTTTTTGTAAGTCACAGGATATTTGAGTGGACAGTATGTTTTCATAACACGTTTGTGCCACTTACTGATATTTATAATACATAAATACATGTGTGTGTGTGTGTGTGTGTGTGTGTGTGTGTGTGTGTGTGTGTGTGTGTGTGTGTGTGTGTGTGTGTGTGTGTGTGTATATATATATATATATATATACACAAATGTATTTTTGTAAACAAACATTAAATGTGATTTAATCATGATTAATCAATTTTACAGGTGTATTATAAAATGTAATGTTCCCTTAACATCTGTAAAATCTTCCCCCCAAAAAACAGTTTTAACAGTCCAGGAATTTTGAACATTCATAGAGCCTTCCAAAATAAAGTTTTCATAACTTCATTGAAATGTTTAAAAATGTGTTTTGTTGGAAATGCTGGAACGTTTTAGTAAGCTGGGAATACAGTTGTCAGACCCAAACACTGACTGTGTGACAAAATCGTCTTTTCTCGGCAGTTCTTCATGCTGATCCTCATTATATTCCTGGCAGAGCTGGCCGCAGCCATTCTCGCCTTCATCTTCCGGGAACACGTGAGTGACCGTGTCCGTCATTTTGAGACAGATATATGTTTTCAGTGTTTCAGTGTGCTGCTAATATTTCTAATATTTGTATTTGGTCGTGTGTGTACAGCTGACCAGAGAATACTTTACCAAGGAACTGAAGAGGCACTACCAAGGCTACAACAACACCGATGTCTTCACATCAACGTGGAACGCCATTATGAACACAGTATGTCTTGTTTGTTCTTTAAACATCTACTGTACGTCAGCGTTTTAATGGATGAGCATATTTTAAATTCCTGTTTGCCCGTCTGTGCATCCCTCTAGTTTGACTGCTGTGGAGTGAACAGTCCAGAAGACTTCGAGGAAAGCCTCTTTAGGGCCCTAAACCCCGGTGAAGTGGTGCCCGAAGCCTGCTGCCGTAGGAATAGTCATCTTGGAGAAGTAGGCTTCAGCAACAGGGAGGAATGCCTGTCAGGCAGCATGCTGTACCGGAACAACAAGGTGGGCTCTCATTCTACCGTATACGTCACATCCCCTCTGCCTGGTCGAAAGCTCATAGTTCAAATTTAACTAGAGCAGAAAAACAGGAAGAGGGGAATAGTGTTACCACTCTCAGTGCTGACTAGTGCTTTTCCATGTTCTCAGTGCCTGGGGAATGTGAGCGTGTGAGAGCGTTTCTGTGAAAGCGAGCAGGGCCAGTAAAACCTAAATAATGGTCATGCAGATCTGTATTAAAATGTTACAAGTGGACTTTCAGCAGACTAACATTTTCAGGTTCTGATTCTTGTGTTGGAGACTCCAAAAATTTTAAATTGGTAATTTACTCTCATATGAGCAGTATTTATGAAATAAATAATTTTGAAACCTCTTCGGACATAGTCATAGTGGCCACAACTTTTTTTTTTAAATCACACTATAAAAATAGATTTGTGTGCTGTATTCCAAGTCATCTGGTGTCATCTTCATTGTGTGAAGAACGGGCTAAATTTCGATCATTGTTCACTGATAATCTTCTCATTGTTAGTTTTTGTAGCTGTTCTATAAATTATAACTGACCTGCTGCCAGTTGCATAAACAGCCACACTAGCTATGATTCCATTCAGCTATTCTTATGCGCATTTTGGGATATCATATTAAAACCGCTGTTTGGAAACACCAAGATGCTCATAAATCTTGAATTTTGATTTACAGATTAAATTCCTCAATGCGCAACAAAACAACTTGAGGATGTGATTGTATAACTGGACTAACTTGCGTAGCATCTCAGATGTTGGTTTAGTTATTCTGAAATGCCTGAGCTTTAATTCTCTCCAGAAGCGCCTCGCATGATTGCGTTCACAAACACCAGCATCCGAACGCAAGATAACATGACCGTGTTTACTGTGTTTCGTCTGCGCGCTCGGAGACGCAAGACATTTATGGTACAAAAAGTTGCCACAGTTTCTTCCCCGATTGCAGGAAATGACGATTTTTTTCTCTTGAACACATGGGATTGAAAAAGTGCTTTATTCGCAAATGTTTTATGCGCTATTCCAATTTACACAAAAATGAAAAATTCTTTAAATTGCAAATGTTAGGGCTTTGCAATATGCCGAAATATAATGATGATATGAGTGATCTAGCTATATTCTATATAGTGTTGTGTAAGACATACACTACAGAAAGAAGTCTCTTATGCTCACCAAGAAGGAATTTATTTGATCCAAAATACAGTAAATAAGTAAAATTGTGCAATATTATTACAATTTCAAATGACTTTTTTTCTATTTGCATAGATTTTCAAATGTAATTGTCATGTAAAGCTGAATTTTCAGCTTCATTACGCTAGTCATGATTCTTCAGAAATCATTCTAATATGATGATTTGATGCTCAAGAAACATTTATTATTATCAATATTAAAAACAGTTTTGACTTTTTATGGAACTCGTGATAAACTACTTCAAAATGTTATAGTAAGTAAAATGTAAAAAAAAGAAAAATAAATGAATACTTTAATTTTGCATTATATTATTTAAAAGTAACAGAAAAGACATTTATAAAGTTACAAAAAGATTTATATTTCAAATAAATGCATAAATAATCAAATATATTCATCAAAGAATCCAAAAAAAAATGCATCACGTTTTGCACTAAAATGTTAAGTAGCAAAAACTATTTTCAGTATTGATAAAAATAAAAAACATTAAAAAAAACATTAATTAAGCACCAAATCAGCAGCAAAATGGTCGGTTTTATTAAGGGATTAAAATGTTTGTCAGTTTTTAAGTGAGAGTAAGCAATTCTCAAATATTATTATCAAAATTATCATTGTTGCAGATGAAAAGTAGAATAAACGTCTGAAAAACTGAAAAGAACTAGCTCAGATGAAAACAATGATTCATTCACTCATCCTGTCTAGTGCACAAGTCATATTGACTACTGGGTTATTATTATTTTAGATTTAGAGACAATATGTAGATTATGGCATAACTCGACAAAAATGTATGAACTATAATGTTTTCTTATGTTTATGTTTGTATCGGCAGGGCTGCTATTCAGCGGTTGTAGACTACTTTGAGATGTACATCTATGTGGCTGGTGCCCTGGCTATTGTTGTACTCACGATTGAGGTACAGTATTACATTCAGTATTATCCGTTTTATTAATCTTATCGCAGAGAGTTTGTCTAAAACAGTTACAGATGAGACAGATCTTGTCTCAACGATTGGCCACACATAGACGAGTTGACCAGAAGAGTGCTTTAAACTGAATCGCTGCTGCCCTCATGTGGTAATGTGCTGGAGGTAGACAGCAGAATCCACGGAGAAGCAACTTCAAATCATCATGCTGTGTACAATACACATTTAAAACAACCATATTTATTGAGCAGAAAAGCTGAAGGATGCTCGAGTAGATGTTTTAACATGTAAAGGGCCCAAAGTAACTTTGCATGCTTTGAATCTAACTGCCTCTAAAGATTTAGGTTTAAATGATTCATAATTGTTTGTTCACTTTCCTATAAATGAAGGTTTGTTTCTTTTCTCAACAGCTTTTTGCCATGGTGTTTGCCATGTGTCTGTTCAGGGGAATCCAGTAGATCAAGTTCACCGAAAGACTTTTTCAAAAAGCAAAACACCTCAAAAGACAACTGAACCACTTTTCAAAGAATGTTTTACTCCATTTTATATCTCTAAAAGTATTAAGGAAAAACAAGGAAAAAAAAATAGATTCACTGACCTGTACTTCACAGCTGGACCTTTGACGTACAAGGTAACAAAAATAAAACATTGACAAAAAAAAAGAACATTCTTTGAATACTGAGAAGATTTAATGGGCTTTTTGTCAGAAAGCCCATGCGTAATTTTGACCAGGTGTTAAATAGACCAGATAAAGCCTGACAAACAGATGAAGAAGGTGCTGCACTGATTTTGGATGAAGAATATTTATACTGAGTAATGCTGGCTTGTTTGTATAGGCATTTGTGCTTTTAGTAAAAAACAACAACAAAAAAACACACTTTTCTCTCACCAAACCATTTCCACAGTCATTGAATGCAAGCTTTCACAAGCACATTATAATAGTGTTGTATAGTCACGTGAATTTCCATTTTTATCTATTCCTGTTTGGATGCTGGAGGTGTGTGTGTGTGTGTGTGTGTGTGTGTGTGCGCGCACGTATGTATGTATGTATGTACCTCTTCCCTGCTTGAAGACCAGCATTTTTTTTTTTTTTTCGTATTGTGATGTTTTTTGCAATAGTAATTTTATGTGATTTTAGCTGAAATTGATGTGTATGCATTTGTATTGAAGATAAGACTAACATTAAAGGAATCTCTGATGAACCTTTTGTTCAGATCCGTAGTCTCTCTGAATAAATCGGACCTTTCAGAGTCCAAGGTTTAGTTTCACGAGTTCACAATTACATATAATTTATAGAGATTAAATTTAAATGTATATTTGGCGTGTTGTCCAGGGGGAGGGCTTCGAGCTCGGACTTCGGCCCAAACCCAGAGTACCCCCGTATGTAAGTAGTGATTTGGAACTAAAAAGACCAAACTGTAGAGAAGGGGTGGTGGAGGGATGCTGATAAACCATTAACAAAATGGAGGTAAGACAGCTGCCTATATATACATGCCTCTTTTGTTGATTAGCTGAGTACTCTCCACCTGTGCCAATCATCTGAACGAGCTCCTCCCGAACCTTGTTAAATAAAAACATCATTTAATGGTTTCCACATCCAACCATTACTTCCTACTTCAACTAGTACTTCCACCTACGCCTAGCGTGAACTTTCCGACGTAATACCGCAATCCATGGCATATGGCAGAGCAGCGCAAGAAGTATATAAAAGGTATTTTTTCTTGAAAATGATGGTTTCGATAAGACCATATTCTGGGATTGTGTAGAGCCCTTTGAAACTGCATTGATTTGGACCTTCACCCTCTTGGTTGCCATCAAAGTCCATATGTAGAGAGAAAATCTGGAATGTTTTCCTCAAAAACGTACTTTTTTTTTTTTTTTGACTGGAGAAAGACAGACATACTGGATGAGTTGGGGGTGAGTAAATTATCAGGATTTTTATTTAATTTTATTCAAAAGCACTCTCTCTCTCTATGGCCATCCAGATGATCAAACTGGCCTTCCCAGATGTTATTGCTAATCATTAAAGTAGGTACTAAATAGAAGATCTAAACATTCAAGTTGTCATATAGCCTACATTCAGCATTAAATAACTGAAATGTCTAGAGTGTGATTTAAAGGGACATCTGTGCCATTAAAGCCCACCTCTATATAAATGAAACTGACCTGCATGTCATGTTCCTGTAGATTAAACCATGAGGTGAACAGGTCACATTAAGACATGTCTTCAGTGTGGACTAACTGATAATTGCCATAAGCTCAGAGGTGTCAAGTAACGAAGTAGCCTACAAATCTTCGCTACCTTTAGTAGAACATTTGGGTATCTATAAGCCTACTTTACCACTGGAGTAATTCTTTTCCAGCTGACTTTTTACTTGTAGGCCTACGTCTTACATTTTCACATAATTATCTGTAGGCCTACTTTGTACTTCTTACATTTAAAAAATATCCCCGTTACGTATTTCATTTCGGCTCGTCGTCGTTTAAAACAAAAAGTAAAAAAATAAATAGTAAAATAAAAAAAGTAATAAACTATCCAGATAAACCTTAGCTAGATAAACCACCGACGAGCACGCACTTCAGCCAATCAGTAGGCAGACTGTATGTATCTACAGTAAAGAGTGTGAGAGTGAACCAGCTCTCAAACATGGATTACACCTGTGACTGGAAGATTCTTTATAAACATAACCATGACTCCTGTCCATCGGCATACACACTCAGGACATCACAGCTGCAGTTTGAATCAACAATTCATCAGTTTTGATTGTGCTAAGTGCCTTTTCTATGAACTTCTCGAAAGAAGTGCTGTAGTTTCGTCAGAGCAGAGTGCAACAAAGGTAAGCGCGTTGTTATTTTTTTTTGTTGGCAGATTATTGTACAGTAGCCTTGGCTATCAATGAATGATGCGTTTTGCCAGTGGTGTGTGCATAACGTGTGTGAAATGTCTGTTAATTACGTGGATTTTTCTGATCTCTTTATGGGTGCTTTTTGCATTTAAATTGGCTTATTACTGTTGACATCGAAAAAGATGCACATTTTTTTTCTGAGGGATTGCCGTTTTGACAGTTTCCACCTGGACATAGTCATATTTGATCCATATTCTTGGGATTTTTTAAAATTTTTTTTTTATCATCAACATTGTTATAAGGATATAAAATGTCACTTATCAACATTGATTGGTAAGGCAAGAAAATATCACATTATTTTGTCAGTGGAAGTTTTGCACGTTTCATTTTCTGTTTCTTTTTTTCTTGGACTGAGCTGGTTTTGGTGAGCTTTTGGGCTGAAAATCGTCAGCCCAATCTGGCATCCATTAAATGTTGATAACATGCCTTTGTGTGTGTGTGTGTGTGTGTGTGTGTGTGTGTGTGTGTGTGTGTGTGTGTGTGTGTGTGTGTGTACATACATATAAATTATTTTTGTTGAGGAGGTGAGGTAGACTAGGCCCTTAATGGTATTTTTTTTATCTTTTACTTTTATAAACTTTTATTACCTTTATACTTTAAGTAGTTTTGAACCTTTTCGACTTTTACTGCAATAAAAAGCTTGAGTTGATATTCAACTTTTATGGCGATACATAGGCTACAACTATATGTGAGGAGTTAGGCTGCCTTCACTTGCCATCGGAAATTTGATAATTCCGACTTCTGAAGTCGTGATTACGAGATCATTTCTTTCAAGTTTCAAAATGTGAGGGCGTTCATCTTACATTTTTACCTAGGAAACTCGTATTTACGATAATTCCGAGAGCACGTGAAGGCAGCATAAGTTAAAGTTTTTTTTATTGCTTGGGTACAATTTTTTTACAGATAAGTGATATACTTTTTAAAACTCTTATTTCATCACACTTGTAGCTAATCAGTCACTCAACTTACCATTGTGCTTGCATTAGGCTTGTGCTGTGCTTTTCTGAAATCTGACTGCTTTTTCTGAGACAAAACAATTACAATATATCTTCTGTGCTACGTTGTGGCAAAATGCACGTGGTTAACACTATTAGAATATAATTATAATAATATTCTGTGATGCATCCCAGGATTGTTGCTTTTTTAAACCCTTCTCTTTTTTTGTTACATTTGCTGAAGAGATGTCTGCTGCCCTCATGTGGCTGTGAGACGAGACACAATTATTTCATACCACCGTTAAATCAGATCAGGTCAATGAAATGGACAATTAGAAACGTCTTTAAAATAAAATAATGAAGGACACAGAGCCTGCAATATGATCATACTTCCGCAGATTGATAGAAATGGAATTATAGCTTAGATCTTTTTGGATTTCTTTTGAAAGATCATGGATCATGAAGAAAATGCTGCATAATTGTCCTTGAAAGCAAAGGTTTCTTTTGGATTCTTACAGTATGCTTTAAAATATACATACATACATACACAAATACATCATTTATTTATCATCCCTTACGCTTAATTCTGATATGCATTTGACGATGAGATATAAACAGAAATTTTATCCAGCCATCTAAAAAAAAGAAAGAAAAAAAAGAGAGAGAGAGAAACTTAAAGGGATAGATAGAAAATTGCATCTCATTTACACACCATAAAGTCATTTCAAACTTGTGTGGCTTTCTCGTTCTGCCAAGTTTGGAATAACTTCTTTAGGGTGTGTAAATGAGATGACCACTGAAGAAAGTCATACAGGTTTGCAATGACGTGAGGGTATCAAATTTTTGCACAGAAAAAAAAGTACATTTATTACACCTTTTGGAACATATAATAATATTCTCAATCTTTTAATAGTAAGAAATGGGCTGCCTTTCACGTCCTAATAGTTTGTGTCTTTGTCTATGACGTGTGTGTGTGTGTGTGTGTGTGTGTGTGTGTGTGTGTGTGTGTGTGTGTGTGTGTGTGTGTGTGTGTGTGTATGTAAGATTTTTATTGATATGATCTGGTGGATTAAACAGCCAATAAAGTGCTAGTGTTTTCTAGGTATATAGAACCTGCTGAAATATTTCTCATAGAGTTTCTTTGACGCAGTTCTCTTCTCCTATTTTCTGCATTCTATCACACTACACTTTTTCTTAAGTCGTGAGCTCCTTTATCTTTTCTGTTTGTGCGTGTGAGATGGAGAGTTTAGCAAAGCCCAAGGGACGGAGATTCTGCCAGAAATGTAAGAAGAGTGAAGGGATCGGAGTCGGACCGTTCAGGGAGTGGGAAAGTAAAAATGGGCTGTGTGAGTGCCAGACATCTTCCCTGATGGATTCATTTGGGGGAGATCCAGCCTCATCTGGAAGGCTGTCAGGTCCCAGTGGAGGTTTTATTGGGTGACAAGCATTGTGTTGGCTCTGTCTCTTTACAGCTCTGGATGAGGACCAAAACTATTGCTCAACGCAGAAGACAAAGTTTGCTCCTTATTCCTGTGAAATATGCTGAACTCTGGCACTCGTCCTGTCAGATGCTCATTTTATGCAGTGCATCCACTTTATCCATGTTTTTAACAACTTTTGAAGAATGGAATGAGGGACCACTGCCTTTTTATATTTAAACGGGAAAAATTAACAACATTTTTACAATCTATCAATTTTTTTTGGCTGTCTGTTCCATTGCCAATAGATGACCTACTTGACGTGCATGCAAAATTTCCCATATGCAATGTCTTGAATTCCGCTATGGCTATAAATATAATGGATTAAAATAGGATCCCATTGGAAAGCAGTGTGGATTATGTCAGTCCAATCCACAGTTGTTGGGAACTGTTCGTTTGCTGAATGTAAATCATTCTTCCTCTTTTCACACCCTTTCTCTGGTTTAGCTAATGCCATTTTTTTTACCATGTGAAACATTTGTATATTGAAATCCATGCATTACAATGATTAACAATTCTGTATTTTTATAGAATGCTGAAATTAGTCATAAGCTCACACTGCTCATAAAGTTATGAACTGACAGTACGAGTGTGCAATGTCGTGGAATGTATACGCCAAAACTCATTTTGGCGTGTCTATGGCACGCTGTTTTTCGCGTGCATATGATACGCATTTTATGGCGTATTATACATACGAACCCTATAAATACGCCATATTTATACATCAAGTGCGTATCATATGCACGCGGAAAACAGCGTATCATATGCACGCCAAAATGAGTTTTGCCGTATACATTCCACGACATTGCACACTC